>NW_006772405.1:343861-374793 GCF_000442215.2 Lipotes vexillifer | reverse complement strand
AGGGAAGGCTTTCCACAGCATAAAAATAATGAAATCACAAAAGTAAACATGTAGATCTGACTTAACAAATGTGAAAAACCACACAACAAAGGGTGTCATAATGAGGTGTTTCTGTTTAATGGATACAGACTTTAAGTGTGGGAAGATGAAAAAGTTGAGACAGATAGTGGTGATGGTCCCACAACAATGCGAATGTACCTAATGCCAATGAACTATATACTTCAAAACGGTTAAAATGGTAAATCCTATGTTACGTATAAAGAAAGAGATAAACCATTTAAAATTCCAGCTGGGAAAAGTATTTTCATCATGGCAGAACTGATGTTTGCAAAGCATAATAAAATCTGCAAATAAAACTCATATACTTTAATATGAGCTTAGGCTACTATGATAATTAGCACATAGTTAATTAATATCTCCTATTTATCTTATGAAAGCTTGTTTTTGTTAGTTTAGCTCCACATGATTCAATCAGCTCTATTTATTGCAATAGCAGATAAAAAGGAGGTCTATGTACTGGGTGCTGACTTTAAGATTTTTAAATTGAGTAAGGTTTAGAGAAAATAAAATGTATTATTATTCATTGACAGGTATTCATGACTTAATAAAGGCAGGAGAGATTATTTAAAACTAAGATCAGAAATATAAACAGGATTAAAATTAAGGAACGTGCTTATTACCCCCGCCGAACCCCATGCCTCGGCGTACACCTAAATGTTATTCATGAAATTATATACGTATATGTGTCTTGAGAATATCTTCACCAAAATGATTCTCAGCTAAACTACTTACTTACCTGCTTTTCTCCTGGCAAGCCTAACTGGCAGCAAAACTAGCCTTTGGGAAAAATTACTCAACGCTACAGAGGCAGGTGGAGGGGGGGCACCCGCATGCCAGGCTCCCCCAGGCCCAGCGACTTCCAGTCCTTACCTTTCAGCTAAGGTTTTAAAACTGCACTAGGAGTTAAGCCTCTGCAGTGTGGGACGGGAGCAGAGTTTACATACTAGGAGTGAGACGTGGGACTGGCACTGTATTTAAGGTCAGTACACACACACAGTCGCACTCGTCTCAGCTTAACTCTCTGTGCCTCTCCTGGCTGGTATTTTACAAGCTGTTTTACATGCCTCCCCCGCTCCCCATCCCCACCCCGTCGCTGCAAGTGAGCTCAAAATCTGTATGAGCGCAGAACCCCAATGTAGAAATCAATTTGCCCAACTGGCTTTATGTAAGAAAACTTATGGAAGGAGCAAATGCCCTTCTCAAGTCCTAACCTGCAGTAGCTAATCCTGGCAGCGTTGTCATACCTGACTCAGATACCAGCGGTACATGGGAGAGTCTGCTCCTGGCCCTTGTTAGGGGCCTCCGAGGGTAGTCTTCATTAGACTGCACGTCACAGCTCTCAGGCTGGGAGCTCCCCCTCCTGTCCTCACCTGTAGCCCCAGAGCCACTCCCATTAGTCCTCTCATCATGTGCTGGGCCTGAAGACCCCCCTGGTGGCAGAGTCCTAAAGGAAAAGGCGGATCTCGTACCATCCGGGCCATTCACAACACAGGCTCGGCTGGTTGAAGGACGTTCCTCATCAGAACACCTGCTAGTTCTCCTTTGGGATTCCTGGGGCCTGTGACAGCAGCATCTGGGGCAGACAGAACTCTCTGCATCTCCCTCCTCCATGGCCTCAGAGTCCTCTGACCCATCGGGGGAGCAGACACACTGCCTGGACACATCCACTTCTGTAGGGCTAGGCTCGGAAGATCCGCTGCTGTTCACCGTCCTTACAAAGTCGGGGCTTTGAGAAGCAGTGCTGTGCGAGCTGGAGTTCCCCACTGTGCTGGCGGTGGGAAGAGCCGCTGCTGTTCACCGTCCTTACAAAGTCGGGGCTTTGAGAAGCAGTGCTGTGCGAGCTGGAGTTCCCCACTGTGCTGGCGGTGGTGCTGCTGCAGCTGGGATAAACATCCTTGTTTTTTTTCTTTTCAGGAATATCCCTAGCTGCTTTCATATCGGCTTTGATCTGCTCACTGGTGACCTGACAGCCTTTCTCACAGCTGCTTTCCTCGAGGGGAAACTGCTTCGACTGGCCCATCTGATGGGAGTTGTACCTCTTTCGAAGTGGAGTCTTGCCTTTTCCACTTACTGCTTACAGAAAAAGAAGAACGGCCCGAGGAAAAGAAAAGATTTCAGTACAAATTCTGGACAAAAGGCAAGAGTAAATCTGGAACAGGAAACAATGTAAACTAATTTTCCTAAAGTATAAATGGTGACCACATCACTCATCTGCTCAAACGTTCTCTACGGCTCCCTAGTGCCTACCTGGTTAATACTCCTTAGCTCAGCCTTCAAGGCTTACTGTGACCTAACTGAAAACTAACTTTCCATTCTTGTCTTCCCTATAAACATTCTACACCCCAGTCCAAACTTTTCTTTGAATATACCCCTGCCTTATTACCTTGGAGCCTTTACTCTCATCAATCCTTCTGCTTTGGACCTCTGTCCAATCTCTTCTGCACCCCACCCCAAAGCAAGTGCAGTATATGCCCTGTAATATTGTTATCTATGTTTCTGACCTGACTCTTCAGCCAGACTACAGAGAGAGAGAGACAGAGAGACAGTGAGAGAGAGGGACACAGAGAGAGAGAGAGAGAGAGAGAGAGAGAGAGAGAGAGAGAGAGATCAAGACTTATTCATCTCACCCCTCACAGCACCTAACACAGTACCTGGGGCACAGTAAGCCTCAATGAATATACAAAAGAATACTTAAATAATGTTTTGTCTGGCTGACAGAAGATCTGGTTTCTAAATTCAGAAACTAAACTTTCTAGGAAACATCAGGTTAGTCAGCTGGTCACATTACTTTTCCTAAATTTCAGTGTCCATTAAAGCTCTTTCAATCACAGTGTAAAGATATCTGAATTTCTTAAAAGGAATAAAATGAGAATTGAGTAATCAGTCAGTGGTTAGTAAGTTATTCCAAGTCTAAAGAACTGAGCTTACCATACACTGAAGTGTGTATATATTTCAGGTTCAGTGTTACACGTATACAAATGTATACTAAACATTCAGATACATTAATGAGTAGGGTACCCAAGGAAAAATAAGTAGACAATTTAAAAAAACCTCATCCTTTGCAGAAAGTGGTAAGCATATGGTTCTGGGAAACAGAAGGGAAGACAAGGAAAGAAGTATAAACCTAAAAGTTAAGAGAATTACAGTTTCTTGGTGAGGCAAATGGCAGAAGGTTGTTGACTGGATTTAAAGGGAGACAAGGGATTGTAAGAACATACTTTAGGACTTCCTCAAGCACCAAACTAGCCACCAACATTCGCTAAACACAACTGGACAGATTACCAACTGGGGAATGGTTGTTTTTCACTGCTCTGGATGACTCAGTTGTCATCTTTTATGTGACGCACAGGCCCCTTGCTAATCCCTGATACTCTGATGCCACAACTTCCTAAAGCCTCCACTGTGGGACTGACAATCCTCACATCTTCTCTTCCCTGAGCCCCAATTCCACAATATTCTTATTGTGCTGCACCTGCCCTTGATAGCACCACCCAGATTTTCCTCTCTTGCTTGGGCTGCTGCCTTTCTTGCCTCCTGTCACATTTTGTAAGGATATGTTAACTGCACCACAAGCTGTGGCAGGGACACCATTATATAAAGGCCAGTGTGTCTGTTCTCATGGTGACTCTCACTAACAGGTCAGAGTAAGACACAGTCTCTCACCTGATAATTCCCTGGACTGTACAGACTCTCCGGCTTTTTCTTCACGCTCAGAGAAACGCCGGGCACCATTCTTAGGAATCCAGACTTCTTGGAGTTCTAGACTGTCTTCCTCATCGTCACTCTCTGAGTCATGGACAGTAATTGGGGTTGGTTTTACTACACGCTGAAGACCGCTGGGTCCTAAAAGAAACAGCACAGGCGTTAACAGTCACTTTTTGCCCAACAAAGGGTCTCACTCAAAGTACTGTTTCCAGGGATCTGGGCTCACAGAGGTGCTTTGGCTCTATGCAGCCTCCCTGATCACTCATTTTAATGAGCATATACTTGGATAAGACACTGTGAAAACACTTTAATTCTAAAGTAAACATTAAGTATGATTAATATACCACCCAACATTATATATCTCTAAAGGAAAATTAAAGCAGAAGAGCATATGGCATCTCCCTTCAGGATCTTCACTGTTTGAAAGAGTCACAATCATCCTAAAAATAATCAAAATGAGAGTCATAATAAAAATAAGAAATAAAAAAATAGTCATAATAATCATTTAAAAAATAGGCTAGATATTTTCCTAATTTTGCAAATGTATGAATGAAAGCAAAGCAAATGAAGATGAGCCTCTGACACCTATGGGACTGGTGAGAACTCTGCATTCTTTAATTAAGTATAGGTCTAATGCACTGGATGTCACAGACATGTTCTTGAAAGGCTAGATGCATGTTACAGTTTGCTTATTTGATTATATTTATGTCAAAAATGTTTTATCTTCTTGGCATTACACATTGTCAACCTTCAGCTCTTACAACCCACTTTTCTCTGACAAGTGACTGATATCTGCTCCATCAATAAAATGTAAGCTCCAAGGAACCTTCCCTGTCTTTTCCCTGTCACACTGTACAATGCCTAGCACAGAGCAGACACTCAAAAAATATTTGTTGAATAAGTGACTGCATCTGTAAGACACTTAAAACAAGAGTAGTTAAAGAATATGTTCAATTCAAAGACAAGGTAGCATCTGAACAGACCAGGAGTGAGAAAACTTGAGTTCTCATCTCAATTCTGTCCTTTGATCAGTAGCTGAGTGGTCTTGAGTAAATCATTCAAACTTTTGAAAGAATATTAGTTTCCCCATCTGTAAAGATGAAAGGTTATATTAGGTAATCTTTATGTACTCTATGACTCTTAGCCTGCCGTAAGTGACCCAATGGCAAACTGAGACTAGATCTTGGTCTGTTTATTAAATCAACCTCTCCACTGCTCCTTCTCCCCACCAAAATGAAGGGAGAGGACAAGCAGAATATTTAATCAGGGTGTTTATTTTCCTAGCTATAATTTGAGTGCTTGCTTTCTCCACACACACACACACACACACACACAAATACACACATGCACAAATATGCACGTGTGTACAAATATAGAAAGAGGAGTTGCTGCCACAGTTACAAAAAAATCAAAACCAAACTTTGATAAGACGTATACACATGCGCAGCAAGAACATCAAAATGTAATACAGGCCTTGTCAAAAATAAGCAGCATGTAACACATCATTAGCTGTGATGTTGAAAAAAATAATCATTCTCAGTGTTTTACTTTCTTCATTAGAGGCGGGCCTAGTTTTCAGAACCATGAACGTGGGAAGTCACACACTTACCTGCTTGTTCCTCGTCGACGTCCACAGGAATAACTGCCTGACTGTGAGCTGGAGCCTCATGCTCACTCTCAGCCGTCACCTCTCCATCTTCTGGAACCATGTCTTCCATCTCGTTCAGTGCTTAAACAAAAATAATCACAGTCAAAATAAAACCAGATGTCTAAAACAACCACAATGGCAGGCAAAACTGTGGCACCCTTGAGAAATGAACAGCCTCATGATCATTAGGCCCATTCAGAAAGAATATCATGTAATTGTGCTTCATTATATCGACATCAATAAGGAGTGTCCAATTCTATAGGAGGGGAGATCACAGATGGGAAAGGATCACTTGGTAGAGTAAGTCCATCATTTTAAGATGAAAGCAGGGAGAAAGGCACAGCTGAAAGAAGAAAGCACCTGTTCATTACTGAAGATGTTAACAGGGATGGCTGTATGAGGCAACTGTTTGTCTCCCTCTAAGCTATTTGCCTGATGGCAGTGAGAGCCAGCTACTGGAAGACCTTACGATCATCTTGTAAGCAATTAGTCTTATAGTATCTGCCAGTTGAATCAGGATGCATTCATTGAGCAGGCAAGCTCAAATTGTGTATTTCTTTTCCTGCTCTCTAGAGATTGCATCATTTTTGGCTAATGCGTGGCAAGGATTATTAAACACAGTAAGTACATATTTAACATTTTAATATCACTCAAATGTTTTATTTGCATCTAAGTCGTCACTAGGGTTATTAGTGCCTATCAGTGAGTGGGAACGTTTATATTTTTCCAGATGATAAGCACAGTGAACAATATTAGACTGATAAGCTTCAATCACTTTACTACATCTTCTTAAGATACAACAGTCACTTTTTTTTTTTTTTTTAAAGAAGATGTTGGGGGTAGGAGTTTATTAATTAATTTATTTTTGCTGTGTTGGGTTTTCGTTTCTGTGCAAGGGCTTTCTCTAGTTGTGGCAAGCGGGGGCCACTCTTCATCGCGGTGCACGGGCCTCTCACTATCGCGGCCTCTCTTGTTGCGAAGCACAGGCTCCAGACACGCAGGCTCAGTAGTTGTGGCTCACGGGCCTAGTTGCTCCGTGGCATGTGGGATCCTCCCAGACCAGGGCTCGAACCCGTGTCTCCTGCATTAGCAGGCAGATTCTCAACCACTGCGCCACCAGGGAAGCCCCAACAGTCACTTTTCTATGAGGATCCTAAATAAAATAATTCCTGGCTTTGCCAGCTTTTTACAAGATTAAATCCAAATCCCTCAAGTCAGTATTCAACCCAGTACCCTCTTACTACCTACACCTAAGCTTGGGTTCCTGGTCCCAGTTTCAGTCAGGACAATACCAATACTGTCCTTTACATTTATAGCTTGGCCAGGACCCAGAGGGCGGCAGACTGTGTTTACCCTGCACACCACTCAACGCCTTCGGGTGCTCAACACTACTGCTGTGAAATCAGCCAGCCATCTGAATGAAAGGAATAAACCAACACAGAAGAAAACAAGATCCTGTTCCAGAAAGAACTAAAGAATCTACAGAATTTGTAAGTAGACAGGACAAAGTCATACAGTCAACAAAGAAACAAGATAAAAATATGAGTAAGCCAGAAAGATACCACTCAGATAAATGCCACTGGAATATACAGCAGAGAAGTCTGAGATTTCAGGGGGACAGTAGGGTTTGCTTTGGTCTTAAATATACACAACAGTACATTCCCCCTCATGTTTAGCCTCCCATCCCAAATTTTTGCCCAGCCCTAGCCCTCAATCACTACACTTTATTTAGGGCCAAAAAGAGAACTCACCTTGTTCGGAAACATTACATGATAAAAGCCAATCAATTCGCTTCTTTCATTCAATAGTGATTATGAACAGCGGCTAGTAATCTGTACATACTCTATGTCTGGCTCTATGCTAAATGCTCTTATATACATTACCATATTTATTTCTTATAGCAATCTTACAAGGGTATTACTACTAGACTCATTTTTGCAGTTGAGGAAACTGAGGCTTAGAAAGGTTAGTAATTTGCTAGGATTTGGAATGAGGTCTGTTTCCAGAGCCTGCTACAACACAGGGATGATGAATAGATGGGAAATTTATATAGTCCCTGCTCTCAGAGAATGCACACCTTCGAGCAGAAATGTTAGACACACAGAATAAGGTCAGAATATACTCATTAAGTGCTAGAACAGTCCAAGTAAGGGGGACATGGACAAAAAAGCAGCAGTTAATTCTCCTGTTCGACAGGGAAGGTTTCACTGAGTTGGGGTGACATTTTATATACTAGGAAGCACGTTACATTTTCCAGAAGAGTAAGTAGCCCAGTGATAAAAAGAACAAGAGTTTGTGTTGAGACGAGGGTATGAAAGAGAAAAGAAAGCTAAAAAGGTAGTCTGGGTCCCAGATTGTGAAAAGCTTAGAATTGCTTCTTATAGGCAGAGGGAACCACTGGAACAGAAGTACATTCTTATATCTACGTGATAAGGTTTCCCAAAGCTGCTGAGCAACTGCATTTTAGGTTGCCACAATAACCTGTGGAAATATTTAATATAATATCTCAAGGTTATTTTAAGCTAACTTCTTTAATTGTATCCATTAATTTGAATATTTATTTAGCGCCTACTACAATGTGTTACTGTTTCTAGGTGCTAAGAAACAGTGGTAATATTCAATATCTCTATTTTCATGGAGCTTATTCCAGTTGAGGAAGGAAAAAAAATTTTTAATCAACAATAATGAAAACATCAGAAAATAATATCTTATGTAACAAAATTAAAAAAGGATGATATAACAGAATGAATTGGTGACAAAGTGGTAAGGTGATCAAAAGGTACAAATTTAGTTACAAAATAAATATGTCATGGGAATATAATGTACAGCATGGTGACTATAGTTATTAATACCGTATTGCATATTTGAAAGTTGCTAAGAGCAGATCTTAAAATTTCTAATCACAAGAAAAAAACTTTGTAACTATGTATGGTGATGGATGTTTACTAGACATCCTCACTGTGATCATTTTGCAATATATACAAACACTGTCCATTATACCTCAATTGAAAAAAAAAAAAAAAAAGATCAAGGTCGTGAGGAAAGACAGCTCTGAGGTTAACATTGAAGCTAAGACCTGAATATCAAGAAGAAGCCAGCCATGCAAAGATGGAGGGAGGGACATTCTAGGAAGAGGCAGCAGTTGGCGACAGCTTGGCACATTCATGCATGGTGTGTCAGGGGGGAAGTAGCACAAGGTGAGGATAAGCCAGATCATGTAGCACTTTATGGCCCAAATCAAGAAACTGGATTTTTTTCTAAGGCAGTGCGTAGCTACTGGAAAGTTTTAAGAAAGGGAGTAACACTGTCTGGTACATGTTTTTTAAAAACTGCCCTGGCTGCTCTAAGAACTAATTTTACTTTGAAAGCTGTTAAAAACATTTAGGTAAAAAAGGTCTGGTACAGGGCTTCCCTGGTGGCGCAGTGGTTGAGAGTCCGCCTGCCAGTGCAGGGGACACGGGTTCGTGCCCTGGTCCGGGAAGATCCCACATGCCGCGGAGCGGCTGGGCCCGTGAGCCATGGCCGCTGAGCCTGCGCTCCACAACGGGAGAGGCCATAACAGTGAGAGGCCCGCGTACCGCAAAAAAAAAAAAAAAAAAAAGGTCTGGTACAATGAGGAAGGAGAATGTAGATGGATTGGGGAGATGTTTTAGAGACAGTCAACAAGACTTGCTAAAGGACTCGATGTTGGGGAGTGCAGGTAGGTGCAAAGAAAGGATAATGTCTCAATAGATGTCTCTGGTAATTAAATGAGATGATGCTACCCTTGGGCTAGGGAAAATGCAAGTGATTCTTGGTTTTGATTTTTTTTTTCTTTGTTTCAAAATATTTTATCATTGGGCAGTACATCTTTTTCAGAACAATTTTAAATTACAGAAACGATGTAAGCTATCTTTTAATCAAGTATCAATGTTTACTAAATATTCTGTTCAGGAGAAATGTTATTTCAGTTGTAAAAAAATCCTGTCACCAAACATAATCATAAACCTTAATGGATCTGAGCCATTTTAACAAATATATTAACTGGTCTCTTTTATATAAAACCTGATTCTAAATTTATAGCCTTCATTAACCATTATAAAATTAAAAAGTCACTGACATTTAACAAAATAATTTGCATGCAACAATTTCTAGTATGAGGAATAACTATTTAGCGGTTGACAAGTATTTGCCCCCAAACAGAAAACAAAATGAATCTACCAGGGATTTTTTTTCACATTGTAGCCGGTCCTCAGACTTCAAAAACAAGGATTTTCCAAAAGTCAGTGGTTTTCAACATATGATTCCCAAACAGCAGCATCAGCATCACCTTGGAACCTGTTACAAATGCAAATTACCTGGCCCCACACATACCTACTCAGAGGCTCGGAGGTGAAAGCCAGCAACCTGGTCTAACAAGTCCTCCAGGTGATTCTGATGCACTCCAATTTGAGAACCATTGCCCAAAATAAGTGCTGCAGAGCAATTTCACTTAGTGGTTACTTTGTGGAGGTAGTGGTGAGGGAATGGAGTGGCACCCCACTATTAAAAGCAGTATGTGGGATTTGTTTTAAATCCAGATAGAAAATTAGTTAAATGACGTATAGGCAAAACTATGCTTTGTCATTATAATTACTCCAAAAGTAATTATATTAAAATAATGTAGCAAAATGCTTTAGGAATTACAGAATCATGATTTTGACACATGGTAATGTTATGTTAGGCAATGTGAATTGTTAGAATATATGAACATCTCTTCCTGTTTTACAGTGCTGCAAAATGAAGGTAATGAACTTGTATTTTCAGTTAATATAACTAGCTCACAATAAAGCATTCTAAATCTTAACACTTTTGGAAGTGAAAATCTAAGAAAGATAATATCCTTAACCAAATTACAGAATTTGGGTAAATTAATACAGTACTCTGTAAAACAACAAAAGCATATTTTTGTTGGAGTCATCTATTACCTTAATGATAATGTTCGCTATAAAACACCATATTTTATTTCAGTGGTTTATAAAGCAAAGACACAACTTATACAAATTAAATTGCTTTTAAAATTATACAGTGCCCTTCTTTGATAGGCAATTACTTCCTGCAAGCTGATTAAGTTAAATACAACAGAGTAAAAGAGTGAGTGAATCCGCTTCATTCCAGCGTTGGTCCAAAAGCTCATGCATGGAAAGTTTTAAAATTCGACATTAAGGAAAGTCAACATGTGAATACCCATTTCAAACTAAAGTAATATTTAAAATATTGTTATGCTTGTACTTAAAGAGTGGAAGCATCAGTGTTACTCATTTCAACTAACATTATTTCCCAATGATCCCTTTTATTTTTAATCCCTGTACCACTCTTTATGTTTTTTCTGTTAGTTGTTTCTCTTTCTTTTATTTGAATTCTTTCCACCACTCCTGGTTTTGATCAACAGTCACATGGCCTTTCTCCAGGTCCCTTTTTTTTTGGGCCGTGCCATGTAGCTTGTGGGTCCCGTGGTCAACCCAGGCCACAGCAATGAATGCACCAAGTCCTAACCACTGGACTGCCAGGTAATTCCCCTGGTCATTATTTTTTATTTAAAAGGATCAACCTGACATGTATGTAATAATAAATACACATAAACATATTGCCAAGTTGGAAAGACCCATGGAACCTAATGTTTTATGCCAATCTTCATTTCTCTAAAATTCTGCCACCATCTTTGGTATTCTTAGGCTTCCTCTTGTTGAAGCTGTTGAATTCCTCAATCTTGGCATTTATGTCACTAATTCCTTTGCTTCTCAGCATTTGAAAATATCATATTTGACAAATACTGTACCTCAAGTATTTGGTTTGTAGTCATGTCTCTCATCTACTGAACCTTAGTTTCAAATGTTAGTAGATTTAAATTTCCATTGTTCTCTCTTAAATCAAATACCGTGTTCTCGCATAAGTTTTAGCTCCTGCTGCATTAATATATGACTTCACAATGGAAGCCAATGGCCATGTAACTTTCTATACTGAGAAGCCAATGGCCATGTAACTTTCTAGTGGAGTCTATAATCTGTCCAGTACATCAGCTTCAACCACAACTGCGTTTGTAGGATTTGAGGAGTTCTGCACTGCAGCTGCTGTAACAGTTTTCTATGAACGGCTGGTATTCTCTGAAGTCCAGATCCTTATGATGGCACTCAAGAACAAGGCAAAGAAACAATACCTGACCTCACTCCCCCCTCCTTCACCCCTAGCACCTGCTGGCTCTGCATTTTTGTTTTTGTATTTTAGGAGCAGAGATTTAGCCATAAGTTTGAAATGCCTAAGAGTACTCATGTGGAAATTAAAAGCATGAAATTGGATATAACTGCAGTTACTTTAAAAAATAGAAATATCAAAGCCGAAAATACAGGTTTAGAATTCATTAGCATGTAGTCGGTACTGAAGCCATGAGACTGAATGAGGTCATCTAGAGAAAATGTGTAGAGAAAAAGGGAGAACAAGGACAAGAGCGGAATAGAGGAGGTGGTGCAAGCAAAGGAAACTGAGGAGGCGTGTCCAATGAGATAGGAGAACCAGGAAAATGGTTTCAGAAAGGCCAAGAGGAGCAAATATCTCAGGAAGACAGAAGTGGACAACAGTGACAAATGCAGCTGAGATGAGAGGTCAAAGAAGATGCAAGTGGAGAAATGACCACTAGTCTTTTTATAAGGGAGTCACTGGTGACTTTGGCAAGAGCCAAAATGGACAGTTCTATAGAGAACATGTGAGGTAAGGAAGTGAAAACAATGCCTACAGATGATTCTTAGGTCAGGACATGCATACTCACAGTGATCCTAAAGGAAATTACGCTCTATACACAGAATACTTTCATTATGAAAGGAGTTAATAACACCAGGGCACCCCATTTCTCATTAATTACTCTGCCTAAAAGAATGAGTGAAAGGGCAACAACCAAATAGTGGCTAGAAGAGATTCCTTTTTCAGTTCTTAAGGGTCAACTGGGAACCTGGAAAATTTGTTAAGGAAACGATTTCATTCCATTCTCACTCATCAACACAGGGGCAGATGAAGCCTAATAACACATGGGCTGGCACGCAGCAGGAGTTCAGTCAGTATCAAAGAATTAGAATGGATAGTTACATAAGTGAAATCCCATAGGTCCTTATTAGCTCGTGTACTTAATTTTCTGGGTGGTTTTGAAGACTTAATGATGAAAGGTATATGAAAGGTTTCCAACACAATGTCTAGCACATGACTACTATTCATTTTTCCAGTTCTTGGAACACCCAAAAATGATCTCCACGTTCAAGTCCAATGTAGCTATCTACTGGTCAGCAAGATACTGAAAGATGCTCCTTCAACCATATCCTGACAGTTAAATCTCCATTAAGCCAGGCCTCTAAGGCTCACTGTACCTTAATTCTCATGGCATCTAAGTCCTTCCCTTTCTGTACATACCCCAATAGATTCTATGGACAAGAGGCATCACAAAGATAACGTTAAAATAAGCAAGCAGATAGGCAAACTCCATCCACCCCCTCATTTGTTTTTTGTTTGTTTGTTTGTTTTGCGGTATGCGGGCCTCTCACTGTTGTGGCCTCTCCCGTTGCGGAGCACAGGCTCCGGACACGCAGGCCCAGCGGCCATGGCTCACGGGCCCAGCCGCTCTGTGGCATGTAGGATCCTCCCGGACCGGGGCACGAACCCGTGTCCCCTGCATCGGCAGGCGGACTCTCAACCACTGCGCCACCAGGGAAGCCCCCCTCATTTGTTTTGTTAGCAAGGTCCCCCAATGTGTAAAGTGACAAACTGAAATAGGCGGTGAAGGAAAGAGAAGAGAGTAAGAGAAATATGACCCAAAGTAAAAATCATTTCTATCTGGAGCTCACAAAAGATCTGGGTTACCGTCGGCTGCAAACTGCTGCTCTCCTGGCTGCAGGTCTTGCCGGAAGTCGTTCTCCTCGTCTGAGTCATCTGGGTGATGGTGATTGTTGTCGTGGATGTTGGCATTATTCTGGGCATTATTATCATTGTCATTGTTGGAGTTCTGATTGCTAACAAGGGCCGAGGAAACCCCAATTCCTGTGCCTGCACTCAGACCAACCCGAGCACAGCCCTAAAGCAAGAAGAAACCACATGCTTATTAATTTGGGTTAGTGTAGAACCCTGCGTTTTTAATATTCCTTCATTTCATCTTTACATAGAATATTTATATGGCACTTTATGAAATACTTTCACATATTCATAAAGGACCTCGTTTAAGGCCCAGAACGCTTCAAGCAAGATAAAGCGTTATCACTCTTGATTTACATATGATGCCATGCACAATGGGAAGGGATCTGCCCAACAGTGCACGACCAGTAAGTGGTACACCTGGGACTTGAAACCCAATAATCTGTCCTCAAACCCTGAGCTTTCCCCACTATATCACACTGCTTCAACAGTGGGAATATAACCATTAAGAACTGACAAGAGCGAACATAATTTGTTGAAACATTAAGTTTTTATTACGATGCGAGTATAAAGCTTTATTTGTTAAGCAGTTTTAAAATAACATTTAGTACAACTGGGCAACCTCAGATTTCCCCAGATATGCAACTGAACAGAAAAGGCAGCAGCAAAGTAAAACATTTCCAAAACGAAATTCCTAATCCTTACTTATATTTTGGGTTGCTAATTAGAGATTCAATCTTCCAACTAATTACTCTTGAGTAATAACTTTTGCTTTAGCTTAAATTTCCACCTTTGCTCTTACCTTCACTTTATAAACCTGATGGAGACAGCTTTGCACTTACTTTTTCCTTTCCTTTCTCTGGAAATCCCTTAATAGTCATTTACCAGAACAAGTGGCTATACATTATTATAACCTTTATGCCTTCCTTCACTGAGGCTGGCAGTAAAAAGTCAAATTATAACACTGTAAAGGCATATTATTAGGGAAAAAAATTACTTAGGTTGTTTTATTTTCTTCCTTCAGTATCAAAATAAACAAAAATGCTCTCAAATGTGACTTACTTTGGGTGGCTCACGAAACATCTGGTCCAGTGAAATAAACTCCAGGCTGGGCAACAATTCAATAAACTGGCCAAAGGAGTCCAGCTTCAAAGCATGGCAACGCACTAAGTTGATATCAACCAATCGAGTCCATCTTGAGTGGTCTATTGAAGAAATGATATGGCCAGAGAGAATGTAACTAACACTTTCTCCATTACTCATGAATTTTGCTATAGGTCACAAAGACTTTTAAATCCTTTTTCCTTGAGTAAATTTTCTTTTATTTCATGATCTCTAACACTTGATGACTCTAAACTATGATGTTTCCTTACCTAATTTCATTGTGAGAAAGAGATGGCTTGGAAATCGTTAACTTGAAACTAAGTCAGCCTATACTTAAATATGATTCACTTAAAAACCCACATGCCTATTTAACGATAGGATACTAGTTAAAAGAAATGTTGGCATATTCCTTTCATAAAACAGTATGCAGCTATTAAAAGAATGAAGAAGACCTGAATATGCTTACTAATATGGAAAGCTCTCCAAAATATTCTTAGCGCAAAACACGAGCTACAGGACAATGTATACACAGTAAGGTCCTTTCGTATATGTAAATCATTTTTAAATGCTATATATGTATAGGCTGCAATATGCACAAAATAACCTGTCCAGAAGAATATACAAGAAACCGTTGATGGTGGTTACCTTTGAGAAGAGGAGACTTTTCATTTTGTACCTTTCTGTATTGTTTGATACTGTTTATCAAGTGCATGTATTACTTTTAGTTTTTAAGTGTTAACAGGAGTTCTGAGTGATGGGATTATAGGCCATTTTTTATTTTCTTCTTTATACTCTTCTGTATTTAAGAAAACAAACAAACCAAAAACCCAATAAATGTTATTTTTTAAAAGCGATCTACGCCGCATACAGCCTAAAGTTTATTTCCCAATAACTTCTTGGTGCTGCTGGGCAAGGGGTAGACCCTCTCTTCTCATGGGTGAGACATGGCCATTCTAACAAATGATCTCAGCAGAGGCCTGGGAGCCCTACAACAGGTCTGGAGATGGGTTTTGTAAGGAGCTACAGTATCCCTGTGCAGTGGCTCAGACGGCAGAGGAGACTGGTCTGCAGGTGTCAGTAAGGGGGCTTGGTTTGCTAAGACGATGTCAAAACGAAAATTCTCTAGCTCTGAATTTATTTAAAGGCTTGTGAATTTAGGTTTTTAAGAAGGGCTTTAAAAGAAATAAATAGCATTACTCTCTCAGGGAGGGAAATAAACTCCCCTCATAACGAAAAATACCAAGTGCAAAAGTCACACTTCTATACACAAGGGATACCGTATGGAGGGGAGATTTGAAATAGCCTAGGATTTTAAGGCAATAGAAAATTTCACAAGTTAATGTTTAATATGTCACCTAACTCAAGTTTTTAAAATACATACCCACTTTGTTGGTTCAGATGATATGCCATTTGAAGTTAATACAGAGAAAACAACCATAACATCCCAGGCAACAATTCCTAACCTAAACTTTACATGCCTGGCCCAAAGAAAAACAAATAAGTAAGGATCAGTACAACTGAATTATAACTTGGACAGTGCAAATTTCTAGGCAGGAGTTCAAAGAGGCACTGAAAATATTTCCAACTCAGTTATCAAAGGTTCCCAGAACTTCTATGAATGATCCATATAAAATGTCTATATTTTATATCAGGAATGTTAATTCATGACACACACAGAAAACAAAGATACATATTATTTTGACATTAATAAAATAGAGCCGCACTTAAGCACACAGTACCTGAGATCCAATTGTATGGGTTATGTAGATGGGGGCAATTATAAATTGCCAGATATTTGATACAGGAAAAAACTTCATTGACTGCCTTCATCCCTATATCAGTGATGATACCAGGATTTTCTACCACATCAGCCAAACCATACTTCACGAGATCTGCATTAGCCATTCTGCCTAGAAAGAGAAATTGATTTAAAAAACAAAAAAAGGTTCTTAAAGGTTCTTAAAGGTTCTTAAAAAAGGTTGCCAATTATTTATTTTAACATCCAGTATGATCAGTCTCTATGATCATCCGGCGTCATCTCTCCATCATCAGGTTCAGGTTCAGGTACAATTTTAGGTTAGGTATTCTGTACAAATGGTAGCCTTTATTTTGCAAAATAAAAATTTATGTTAAAAGTTAAGGGACAGCTAGTAAGAAAAGATTATTTTCAATTGTTTAGAAAAGGAAAAAAGAAGGCAAAGTCTTAAAGCAAAACTGAGGGATAAACTGTATTGGTTTACATTTATGGTGAAGTTTAAGCTTTTAAAAAGAAAAATAAAATCTTAAAAATGTAACTCTTTCACTCTATAAGGATAATGTTTTTGGAGTCGGGTGTGGCCATGTATAGAGAAGAGTACACTTTGAAATTCAGATTCATTTTTAGAACCATGTATAGGTTAGTAAGTATGTACCTAACCTCAGAAAGTGGACTTTTAACTCACACATACACCCACTCTTTTGCCCTTGGGCTTTAGTGCCTACTGTCTTGTCACAGACTAGGGAGTGGGTTTAGTAAAAGGATCCTCCATTCTAGATTATGCTACTAGAAATCACACCTTATCCCTTGCTTCCTATCATTATTCCTGCCACCTGCCTGGCCTTTGCTCTACAGAATGGTCCACTTGACTATGAGCAATGTGAAGGAAAATGGGACTCTGCCTAGTTAGTTTATAGTTACATTTTCAATGTCCAGCATAATGCTGGGATATTATGATACAGGAACCCAATAAATGTCTCTCATGGTCCTTGCAATCAACTGACATAAAATACAAAGAAAACAGGTGCTCTGGACAAGCTGCCCTGCCCTTCAGGGCAGGGATTCATACCTTTAGCCTGGACATGTTTAAAACAACCAGTCTACTCCCAACTCTTCCAGTTTCACTTTCCATATAGGTCATGGTCTCTCTCCTAGAGTCCCTGTTTTTTGTATTTACTGGCATTTCTTGGAGATTTCACCTTAACCAATTTTTCATAATTTTTCTGAGCAATTTTCTTTAGTCTCCTGGTAAAAACTTCTTTCTTGCCCTTTGGACTTAAAATTTGCCTTCTCCCTAATGATCAGGTAGATTTTGAACTGATCCCAGTTAAGGTGTTGTCAGAATAATTGCTACAGCCTAGCATGATAAATCTATGTCTTACATTCATTCCTTTGAGAACTGTTCCTGCTCTTAGGGTCTCCTGATCATCACACTCCCTCAAAACCCTGATGACATCACCTAGGACTCAGATTGTTTCTTTCTGATTCAGCCCAGAGGTCAGCTAAAAGTAAAAGCTACCATTCACTGAATGCTTTCTAAGTGTAAGAGATTGTAATAATAAAATACCATGTTTTCTCATTTGTTAAGTGGAGATAAGACCGTTTCC
Organism: Lipotes vexillifer; assembly: GCF_000442215.2. Taxonomy (NCBI): domain Eukaryota; kingdom Metazoa; phylum Chordata; class Mammalia; order Artiodactyla; family Lipotidae; genus Lipotes; species Lipotes vexillifer. The sequence goes on along the minus strand of NW_006772405.1, from coordinate 357,005 downwards.
CACTTTTTTATTGGGTGGTTTGAACCCAAGAAATAACTTGCCCCAGGTCCCATGATTAATGAACTTCCATCTCACTCCCTCTTTCCAAAGCCCCAGCCCTAAAGACTACTCTATACTGCTTCTGGATCTGAATGAGTTTTACATGCCTATCACCTTCACATGAATCTCTGAAATCATGAATCTGTGTAAACAAAGAACCCCTAAGTATTCATCCTTGGATCACTTTTCTTATATTACCAGTACACAGCATCTACTTTTCAGCACACCCATTTCCCCAGTCTGGCACTGTCACTTTTACGATAAGTGTATGGGGACAAAGGTAATGTTTCTATTTATATTTTGCCAGAACCTTTGTAACAAAGAATTGGTGCAAGTTTTACCAGGAGCCACCCTAACCTCCTGGAGAGATGCTTCAAAATCTAAGTGGCTGAGAAGCAAGAGATTAAGTGAAAGAGTATAAGCAGTGACCTCTCATTCCTCTCTACATAGTCTGTTAGACACACCTGGCACCTATTTTCATACAGAGAATCCCAGACTGTCTTTGGAGTAACAGAGGAGAGTACGTATACAGGAGAAATGGATGAACTGCAACAAATATGAAGAATGGCTTATAAAAAAAATCAAAGCTAAGAGACTATTAAATATTAAGGAGTCTATGAAACAAGTTACGTTGAAAAACGAGATAATGGTAGTCAAAAGGTAAAGTGTTGGGACTTCCCTGGTGGCGGAGTGGTTAAGAATCCACCTGCCAATGCAGGGGACATGGGTTCGAGTCCTGGTCCGGGAAGATCCCACGTGCTGCAGAGCGACCAAGCCTGTGCGCCACAACTACTGAGCTGCAACTACTGAAGCCTGCATGCCTAGAGCCCGTGCTCTGCAACAAGAGAAGCCACTGCAATTAGAAGCCCACGCACTGCAACGAAGAGTAGCCCCCGCTCGCCACAACTAGAGAAAGCCTGTGCGCAGCAACAAAGACCCAATGCAGCCCCCAAAAAAGGTAAAGTGTTTTTCTATTGAAAATGTGTGTTGAGAGGAAAGAAACACTATAGGGAAATAGCTGGTTCTAAAGATAATTCTCAAAGACATTCTTTCAGTGGGCCTAAAGGTGGCAATCATGAAAATACAAAATTTGTCACGTTTTTAGCTTTCGAGAAAAACAAAAAACAAGACCGTAGAAAAAAACACCAATTACCAAGCTAATAATCTTAAGTTACTACACAGATACTATAGAAACAGAATGTTAGCAACTTCACTGAAAACCAGAAAAGCCTGATACCAAATACATTAATTTTATTTGAAATTACTATGCTAGTTTAGCATTTTAAAGCTACATTGGTAAAAAGCTGATCTTTTCAAAGCTATATAGACTAAAAATGATTCCTGTGTTAAAAAGGCTAGAAAATAATGCTTTGATTTTTTTTAATGCTTCACCTGTATTGATGAGAACTGCAACAAAGTAAAAACAAAAACCCCAACTATTATTGTGACATATATCAGAAATGAAAAGGGACAAACAAGTCATATTGTTTGATCTAGACTAAGAAGAATTAAGACTTCTTATGTTCTTCTACAATGCAAATTAGATCCAAAGAAAAAATGTCATCTGGTATGACAATGAGAGTTTAAGAAGACTTGTTACAAATTACATGGGTAAGAAACTAATTCTTGCAAAAATAAAAACATGCTGAAGGTGTAAATGTTTTCGCATGTCTGACTAATGTCATGTGGAAAAAAAGTATGAATAATGAATTGACATGCATTCAAACCCAAAGGAATGAGTTCCCAATTGTAAATACATTCCAGAAAATGCTGTGAACAAGCCTTCCAACAGCAATCATCATTAAACGAATACTGACCATTATGTGCTCACACTATCTGGAAAATCCAGAACCCCCAGTGGGCTTATTACAGAAATGAAGAGCATGGGCAGGGAATGGGACCTCATCAGAGAGGACCATCAAAAGCTTCAAGAAGTGTGGCAGATCAAATTCAACAAATGGAACCAGGGATGACATTCTGTGAAAAAAATGAAGCAGAATGGGAAAGAAACTTGGGGAGCAAAGGCGAGACAATATCAAATGTAAATAAGGATCTGTTTTGGGGTAGACAATCACTACACTTTCTATAATATGCTAAAATCAGAGGCAATATAGAAAGAAAAAAATCACTGACACTACAAGTTTAAATTTTTCAAGAAGTGACAGCACCTAAGATTTTAAGCTGTTTTATATTCAAGAAAATAATGGCACATCCCAATTCAGAGTTCACTTTGTCAAGTAAGTTCCTGACAACAATTGTAGGGATTAAATGAGATAATTCTTACTCTGCAGCAAAAACTCATCTACATATCCCAGATGAAGGGTTTCAAACTGGGGGAACTCCAACTCTGCCATCTTCAGGGCAGAAAAGACGCCATCTTTGGTTAGGGAAGGCTGGATCCGAACTTCATGTAACCTATGAACAAAGAGATACATATAAAAGTAAAATGAAAGCCATCAGAATCAAAGGTACTTCCTAATGTAAGGCTCTGAAAGAAGTTTATCTTACTGAAGTGTCAAATGCAAACAACTTTCCCCCCTCCACTAAAAAATATCAGATGTTTCCTTTAAAAGAGTATTTTATAAAGTGCAGACACGCCTTATGTGTACACTGAAGTTACAGTAAATAATAATGAGTTACACTGTTATAATCTTATATCCTTTCTGGTACTTTCTTAAACCTGATTAAGTCAAGGCAAGAATCTGCATCTGGCATTTCTTTAATATCTTTTTTAGGCTAGTATTAAGTCCCATTTAAGCAGAGAGTATAGTTCTATAGTAAGTAACAATATTTACTCACTTAAACTTAGATACAGTCTTGTTTTATTTATATTCTTAATATTCTACTGATGGAAAGTAAGAGTTTTGTTTTTTAATAAATTGAAAAATGGTTAATTCAATTTAAGTATTATAAAAGTAAAAGTAGAGGTAGACTTTTGATATGTAGGAAATAATAAACATGGCATAAAGTGATGTGAAAATAGGTTAAAAATATAAAGATGTTAAAGGTCAGGACTCTGAAAAAGCTGACTTAGAACACTGATTTCTGAATAGCAAATATTATCACCAACTAACTAAAACAACTGGGAAAACCATCTGGAGGTTAAAACAATGGCTCCTGAGCGGGCTGCTGACACCAAAGCATCAATGCTGACTTCTGTTGGAGTCTCAGGCACTTCCAGATAATTGACTGCTTTTCTCTGATGAGACCACGCCCATTCAAAGCTTGCTAGGTCTGGCATGCAGCTCAGTTGGTCATCAGTTGTAACAGAAGACTCCCACTAAGTGATAACCTACTGCTATTTAAACAACTCCTTTGTATTTTAAATCTGAAAAAGGCATGCTCAAACTTCAAACACATATTCCCACCAATTTTTATAAAACAGGAAAAAACATAATTCTAAGACAAAAGAAACAATGTGAAGAGGAAACATACCTACGGGCAGCAGTGATGATGAGGTAACCAAGATCTACTTCAAGTGCATTTTTGCAAGCTCCCAAAACAATAGTGTGCAAATTTCTAAAACCACCTAGTTAAAGGAACAAAAACAATAAGTGTTCCATTTGACCACAGCACTGTCAGTAAAGCATTTCTACATACTTTAGATGATAATTGTTTAGGCGTAATCATTTTAGTGCTTGTATATCACATTGTGGTTTTAACTTGCATTTCCCTAATGATTAGTGAAATTTATCATGTTTTCATGTTTACTGGCCATTTAGATATCCTCTTTTGTGAAATCTTTTCTATTCAAAATGTTTTCCCATTTTTCCTATTGTGTTTTCTGACTTTTTCTAATTTTAGTTCTTTCTGGATACAAGTCCTTTGTCTGTTAGCTGTATTGCAAATAGCTTCTCCCACTCTATAGCTTGGCTTTTTACTCTCTTACTCATGCCTTTTGATGAACAAAAAAATCGTTAGCCCAGTTTACCAATTTTTTTCTTTATGGTAAGTGTTCTTTGGTATACTATTTAAGAAATCTTTGACTACCAGAGGTCAAGAAGACGTTCTCCTGAGTTTTCTTTTAAAAACTGTATTTTTTACATTTGGATCTATGACTCATCTGGAATTAACTATTGTGTGAGGTATACTGGCTCCTTAAGTAAAATATAAGGTGGAGTCATTCTTAAACGCTTATTAGGGAAGAAAAGTCTCTGCTGCTCTTTTAGGCCCTTTATGCAAACTCTTAGCTTTTGGTACCTCTCTCCAGGTCTTCTAATGAATGACTGCACTGTGGTCTTCTTTTCCTTTCATTTTTTAAATTTATTTTTTACTTTTTATTTTTACAAGAGGTAAATAAACTAACACCAAGCATTCTTTTCCTTTCTGATTTTATCCTGTTAGCTAGAGCCATGGAATAAAAATTATGCTGTTGGGCTTCCCTGGTGGCGCAGTGGTTGAGAGTCCGCCTGCCGATGCAGGGGACACAGGTTCGTGACCCGGTCTGGGAGGATCCCACATGCCATGGAGCGGCTGGGCCCGTGGGCCATGGCCACGGAGCCTGTGCTCCTGTGCCCCCCACGGGGAGAGGCCACAACAGTGAGAGGCCCACGTACCGCAAAAAAAAAAAAAAAAATTATGCTGTTGATCTTGAGGAAGTCTCCATCCCCTTCACACAATCTAATGAAGTGCACTTGTACCAGACTTGATTAACTGACAAAATGCTAAAAATGTACTTACTCATATTTTAACAGTATTAAAAATGATAATGTCTATTTGTTACCAATGGTACTAGATAATTTTTCATTTATATTTTGGATATTCACAGTTACATTTTCTGATCCCAACTATTAATTATCTATATAGCTAAACTTCTTGGTCTTTTTGTTGCAGTGAGGAGATAATTAACGTGGAGCATGTTATGCTACATATGATCATTTAAAATATAATTATGGGAGCTAGAAAGTAAAATCTTTTTTTCTTTTAAAAGCCAACATCTGATGGATGGACCTAATATCCAACTGATAAACATGAAAACATTTTATATACTATAAGTATTAAGCAAATGTTAGATTAACATTACTAATGCCTAAGTTCTTCTGTAGAACTAAGTTGTCTAAGTCAAAAAACATCTCTTCCCAGCAAAAGGCACTAGGATATCTCTGTTAACATCTCTCAGAAAGAGTCCAAATATAACATGAGTTATTAACTAAGCAATAAGTATTAACAAGCCAGAAAACAGGCCTTATCACTCTACTATTTTGAGAAGGTTTAACACTGCATAAAAAGGAAATGAGTACTGGCCACACTCATGGTTACTTATTCTTCACTAAATACACCAGACAGAAAGTACAATTACTAACAAGCATTTTCTTTTATAAAGACTCAGAAGAGAAGCTAAATAAAAGCTTAATAAATTTTAAACTAATTTTTTTTTTTTCTTGCATTATGCGGGCCTCTCACTGTTGTGGCCTCTCCCATTTGCGGAGCACAGGCTCTGGACGCGCAGGCTCAGTGGCCATGGCTCACGGGCCCAGCCGCTCCACGGCACGTGGGATCCTCCCGAAACGGGGCACGAACCCGCGTCTCCTGCGTCGGCAGGCGGACTCTCAAGCACTGCGCCACCAGGGAAGCCCTAAACTGATTTTTAAAAATATTTAGTAACTAAAGGAAAATGAATACCTGATCTCCAACTGTCTTCAACTACATGTTGGATAAGACCTCCAAGGAAAGGAACTCGAACCATTTCCAAATGTTCCAAGTTGCGGGCAGAGGCTAAGCCTGTTACTAAAGGGACATATTTCAAGGAGTTTGTGGGTCCTGGAGAAAGACAATTTCAATGGAACAATGTAAATTGTAAAGATGATTTTTCAAATCAGCAACTGAAATGAATAACTTATAAATTCTATGTCTGAAAATGACAGCCAAGTGGCTGGCTCTCTGCAATTTATACTTCTCATTGGAAAGAGTATTAGTCTGTTAACCACATACTTATTCAGCATAAGGATTTTTCAGTAACGTTGGAGATTTAGTATTTTTTGTAAATTCCCTGAAGTTTCAATAGTTTTGAGCTCAAAATAAATAAGGGGAAAAGGCAAGTTGAAAATTTGATCCTTCACTCTAACAAACAGCTCAATGACTTAAACATCTCTCTATGTGACCAGTGTTATATTAGGTGTTATGGAAGATTACAAAAGATAGGATCCTATCCATCAAAGAGCTGGCAACTGACGCAAACATAAAACTAACATAAATAATTATAAAAAAGATAAAAAGGCAGAACATATCAGGTACAAAAATAAGATCCGATATACTACATAAAAAAGAAAAAAGAAAGTTTGAAGAACAAAACTTAAAAAATGTATACAAGTGAAGAGGAAGAAGGAAGTGTAAACCTCAGGACAAGGAAACAATAATATGGAAAAACACTCAGGCGAAAGCCGGTATGGCTGTTTGGGAACAGTGAGTAGGCAGGCCTGACAATAAAAGGAGTACCTTAGAAAGGAGTGTGAAATAAGGATATCAAGAGGGGCCCTGGGTATTATGAATTCTGAAGCAGAACAGTTCCCACTTGACACACTAGGGCAACAGAAGTACTGAAGGTTTCAGAACAGAAAAGTAGTATCATAAAAGCAGTGTTTTATGCTTTAAGGTAGATTAGGTCAGACAACTATTTACATGCAGAATGATCAGGAGGCCAGAGACAAAGAAAGTAAAACAAATTTATTAAAACAATCCTATAAAAAGTGCCTATAAGAAATATGTAGAGACATTTTGACACCTTATTTTTTCTGCTAAGGGTCAAAGACAAATCATATGTCTACTGTCTTTAAAACAAAAAGTACATTTACCTTCATAAGGTAAGTTACAAACATAAACAGTAATAGCATAATATAATTTCACTTACAAATGTAGCTATGGAGTTTGCTTTAGGACATTTTTAGAATAGTATGTGTATAATTCCACCACAACTATGTACCCTTACCTGCACAGTTCCTCATGACAAAAGTTCGTAAGCTGATGCAAAGAAAATCTTTGAATGGCTGTGGTTTAGTGAGTCTTACCCACTTCATATAAAGGTGCCTTAGCATTGGGATACAAGGAATTTCAGGAACATTCACCCCTAAAGCATATATACAAAAAAATAAAAAACAAGAAAACCACTAAAAGACTGTATTCTGTGTATAAGTTCAAGAGTCTATTTTTCAAGTTAACAATATATCCTTCCTGTATATTTTCATCAGAACAAATTACCTAATTAACACGTAGGAAGATAAGCTTATTTAAAACAGGCTTGTAAAGAACAATTTAAGAACACAATAAACAGACTATTATTTCTTTAGAAAAGGCATATGGGAAGATGGGATTTTAAAAGTACTTCTACATTTTATACACACAAGTTTTTCTTGCAACTCTAACTCTTCCAGAGTTACTAGGAATCATACGTGCAGAGGACCATTTCTGGAAGAAAGGGGATGTAGAGTGGGAGGATAAGTCAGGAGATATGGAAGGAGACAGAGCACTGGGTAACTTGAAAATTCTTATGGTACGAAGCAGTTTGAGGAACGTGTCCAAGAGTCTAAATACTGTAGACTAGGGAACAGCCAAGAAGTGACACAATTCTCGGAGAGAAATACAAGGATCCAGGGTGATGGCATTTAAAAAGCAGTAGCTGGCAAAACCAGTTTAATATAACTTTTAACCTTGAGTCAGTAGAAGCCCTGCTAGCAATAGCAACTAGAGAAAGCAAAATTGGGAGTACTTAAATTGTTGGTTCTTTGAAAGCTAAATTCTGCAGAATGCTCCTACTATAAGGGTTACTCCTTAACCTGGTCCACGCAAAAAAACGTAGTTGGCTTTAGTACTGAACTATGCATAAACACTGTACTAAATGGGGATTAGTCCAAAGGAAGAAAAGCAGAAGAAGTGAGGTACAGATTGGGACTCAAGATGCAAAACTCACAAAGGTACATTTAGCATTTACCATGATGGTGGTCGCTCCGACTAGGAAACCCAAGGGTAGCAAGGGTGAGACAGATCCAGACAAGACAGTTATATTCTATGCCCAATCCACATTTTACCCCAAATCCATTCTATAAACAGAGGACACAATTACCTGTCTTCCCCAGCATTTTCAGTAATTTACTATACACATCTGTATCACCAAAACAGTGTTAAACTGCTGAATTAATCAAATGAATTAAATGCATTTCAACAAAATTTACCAAGTACTTATTATATTTGCAATGAACTGTGACAGGCATCACGGAAAATATAAAGATATAAAAATAGTCTCTGACTTTACAGAGCTTGTATTATAAACTTTAGATATTATAGAATCCCTTTATTATCTAAAAGTCCGAATTCAAACTAGATATCCAACTCCTTCATCAGAACCACTACTCGATCTTGTAAATGAAGGGTTGCTAGAGAGAGAGCTTTGCTCTTCTCCCATAATTGCACATCTAAGACTTATTTAAGACCTAGTCCTTATCATCCCTGCTGCTCTCCCTTCAGCACCTGACCCAGTTTCAGAAATAGCCAGTTCTTCAGGGCCATCCCCAATACCTGGAATAAGGTACAGGAGATACTCAATATGTATATTTTAAAGAAAATATTTAATAAATATTAATAGTCAGACTATAGCAACAGAAGTCCCCCAAAATTCCTTTCAGCAACCTAAGCCAAAGATGACAAATTAAATTTGAGAAAATATCTGTTCTTATCATTTACTTAGGTTGAAATTATTAGGATACAATTTCAGAGAATATTTAGATGGAGAATGCACACTGTGACCATTGCAAATAAGGTGCCTTTGGAAAAAGACCATTCCCTCTCCATTTCTCAGGAAAAAGGGAAGTGGCAAAGTTTTCCATCAGCTCTGGGTTGAAGAAAGAGGGGCCTGCTTGGAGAAGATACAAGTAAACTTAGAGTTATCTAAGATTTTTTATTCTGTGATGTTCTAGAGCTGAGCAGGATAATAAAGTAGCCACTAGCTACATGTGGCTATTTGATAAACATAAAATAAAATTTAAAAATTCAGTTCCTCTGTTTCACTGGCTACAGTGGGTACCATATGTGATAGTACAAATATAGGACGTTTCTATCACCACAGAAGGCTGTACTAGAGAACTCTCCTCTAGAGGGTAGAACTAGGAGCAAAAGGTGGATGTCTGAGAACAAGGGCAGGGTTCTGGCTCATTCAAAAAAGAAACAAAAAACAAAACCACAAAAACCCCAACAACTTTCAAAACTACCCAAACTGCCTATCAAAACGGGATCAGATTGGTTGTGAAATAGTAGTTCTCTCACCTACCTGTCTGCCGCCAACCCCCCACTCCCTGGGGCCCTTTAATGGGAAATCTAAAATTGTATACAAGTCTCACAAGCATTTCTTTTGCCATCATCAATCAGCAAAGCCGTTTCTAAAATCCTCATTGTTCCCTTTCAGTGAATATTCAGCTGTATGGCATTTCAAGGAGTCACAAGCAACCCAAGAAACATGTACTTACCAACTAAATGTAAAGTTTGGATTTTGGCTCCTACAGGAATTTTCAGTTTATTTTCAGGAGGAATTGGAAATGCTCCATTACGATTACGAAACTTCCCCAAAATATGAACATGTGGCATGTATGTCCAAATAGATTCTACCAATTCCAAATGAGAAGTTTCCACACCCTACAGAATAATGCCAAAGCAAACACAAGAAAGGCTTTTAATTTAGCATCCAAAGCTTCTATTTCTGTATCATAAGATGCTAAGTATGCAGTGGAACTTAAAAGTTCGTTGTGGATGAAATTTTCATGTGACTGAACATGTTCTATCATTCTTTTAATTTAATATTTCATCAATTAGTTGATGTCAAATGTTCAACCAGGTGCACTCACCACTAAGTTCGGGCATGCCTGCAAAGCTTCCAGAACTCCTGGAATGCTAAAAGCCTCGTGGCCCCGTACCCTTCGCCTCTCAAGGTATCTAGGGTGAAGGCCATATAGCTGTTCAACATCTGGCATCTTCTTCAATAGTGTCAGAAAACTGGAATCTGTGAAGCCTAAGAAGTTCACAAGTATTTAGAGCCAAGTTCATCTTTCTGTTGGTCAGAATGTATAGGCACTTGTAATTTTTATCAAAAGTTAAAACAACAACAGAAAAAGAGATTTCCTTTTTAAATTTTCATAAGGCTAACACTACAGCTGAACAAATGGTTAAACAGAAAAGATTTCCCTTAGTAACAGAGGAAATGTGTCAGGAACACCACTTATTCTGAGTTGATACTTTACAGCTGAAACTTTTAATTTACTATTTTCTTTTTTGTTGTTGCTTCTGCTTTTAAGGCACATAAATCTTCAACTAAAAACAACACACTTTTAACCCAGATGACTTGGACCTACTTGACTGATGTGTGAGGACGGACAACCTTTCTGGCCACCACCCTCCTCCCTGAAAGGTACTCTCTGGTCCATAAAACCTCTAGGCTCTATAGAGGTCACAACTAAAAAAATAAGTAAGATAGGATCCCCATCTTCAGGAAGCTCACAGTTCTAACCCAAATCCCATCTCAAACTGCATTCTCTTAGTTACCCATTTCCCAATCATTACTTTATCCTGTGTTTAACTATCATTCCCAGGACATTTTAGACAATTCATTCTTTTGAAAAAGACGGATGCAAGTTAGCTAAGAGAGCATAAGCAATCCAAACTACGAGGATGCTGAACTGACAGAAAACTATTTATCTGAGAGGCCAGCTGTGCTCCACAGTGGGAAACAACCAGATGGGAAGAGAAAGATACAGGTTACTTCCACAGTACAAGTTGCTGGTGCGGTAAGGAGATAAGTCTCATACTGATGATACTTTATTATCTTACTTTTTGTTTTTAATGGAGGCCACCAGAAAGCTAACTGTCTACTCACTAATGATAAATAAAAATATTAATTTTCAAGAATAAAAATGAAGTCCCAAACCATTAAGTCTTACTACAGTTTTCAAAAGTTGTTCTACTTGTACAGGGCTAGTCTAGATGCTATGTTAGCTTCAGATTCACAAAAAAAATGAAGAGTAAGAAGGGACCTCAAGAGATTACCTGGTCTCTCTAATTATAATAACAGTCCTTATTATTGTCTTATACAGTAACTCTACGAAACGATTCAATGTGTTAACCATTTTACATATCTACTCTCACATTTAAAAATGTAAAAAATGAATGTGACCTTTGCCAATGTCCATCCTCTCTTGTTGTATATTACACGTTGCCTCTCTCCACCTTCTTTACAGAGATGGTGTGAGAGTCCAAGGAGATCATATATGTAAACCATAAAGTGCTATATAAAAACCTTATTTAGCATTATTATATAGAGAATCAGGCTATAAACTCCAGAGACCAGACAAAGGTGGCATTAGCAAAGCAGGGTTAGTAAGACCTTATTCTAGGCTATAGAGACTTTGCTCTGACTCTCTTTTATATTTGTTGCAGTGATGGGAAGTCTTGGGCTCACAGGTATTTATCACAGTCTAAAAGAAGCCAGCAATGTGCAGACAAATTCTTCTCTAATTTGATACGGGGCAGAGATTTTAATTGTAAGATTGCACCACATGGGAGCTCTGCTATCCTATCTCTTTATGTAGTGCGTTAACCCCATGTCCATATTTCCTACTGGCCTAACCTCCATTAAAGAAAATCTAATAAAAGAAATGACAGTCCTTTTCACATTGCCCTGATTTTTTCTTTCCTGCTGTCTCTGCAGTATGATGAATGCTTTTCCCTTACGATAGTTTCTTTAAAGTATTTGAAGACAAATGTGCTTTGCTTCCCATTCTAGCCTCAAGTCTCTGCAATGTTCTTCACAAAAAGATATAGTGAAAACTCCGGCCAACTGATAAGAGTTATCAGTTGACTGATGACCCTCTTGAAAGCTTATGTAGCACCCCAAACTGTACAATATCTCAGTATTTCAGAGGCAGTCTGTTCTGTTCCACACAATAGAACAGAAGAAGATAATTATCTCCTCAGCCCTTCACTTCTATTAAGGACCCCTCCCCTTTGCCCAGCACCACAGCTTCATCACATTTTCAAAATATCAGGATCTGAATATTGCTGATGAAAGGTAGTTTAAAAAGATATTCAAAATTGCTAAACAACATTAACTAAAGTGGAATAATTAACAGATTGGTGTTAACTGAAAAGAAGCCTGATTAGCCCTTAATATTATTTCTCCCCTTTGAGGTGTGCTCTGCTTAACTAAAGTCATGAACTTTCTTTTCTGGTGGTCTCCTTACCTGAGGTCCATTTGTTGTGGTTAGGGTACTAACTTTGAGTTCTTCACATGCAAGGCCAATGCATTATTTGAGAAATCTCCAAGACCTAGCACAGGCCTTTTAAAAGTGCTAAAGAAATGAAAGTTCCAGAAGTGCAATTTCTGTGACCTACAACTACAGCAGCTTTACAAAAACTGATAAATATCTGTTTAACCAGAGGGTGCATGAAAACCTGCATCATGGAAGAAAGGACACTTTGTCAAATGTGATAGACATATACTTAGCTAATCAAAGTCTCAATATGTATTCTCCAATCATATATTTGTGGAATAGACTGATGTACTTTCTTAAGGAGTAGGAAATGAAAACAGACCACTAAAACAGTAAAGCCTCAGGCAAAACTCATTTCATCAACCTAAACTAACCTAAAAAATTTAGATAAAATCCTGCCTCCCTACCTACAAGGTGCCTAGATTGCCTATCCCAAAGTAACAAGTAGCTTTTGATGGGAACATTATTAGTAGTTTCCAGTGGGGCTCCACTGTACATTACAGGCTAAATTTACTTACCACTTGGCATGTATTCCCACCATCGCCCTGCACAAAGATCCACTACCCTCACAACTCTCAGATATAGGGTGACTGCTTCCTTTAGCTTCCGGGAAAGACATTCCATACACATGATATCCTGCAGAGGGAGGTACCTTTGTAAGAGAAAGAAACTCATATTTATCAAGTGGGTAAGTACTTCATCTCACTGACAGGTTATTTTTTTCCTTCCTCCATTCTCCTGCCCCTCAAATAAAACAAGACTGTAGTAATATTCACCGAGTTGTAAGATTAACATGCATACATACCTTTTTACTAAAAAAAAAAAAAAAAAAAAAAAAAAAAAAAAAAAAAAAAAAACAA
>NW_006772405.1:289465-343664 GCF_000442215.2 Lipotes vexillifer | reverse complement strand
TTTTTAATTTAAAGGAAAAAAAAAATCTAAAAAAAAAAAAAAAAAAAAGGAAGGATAAAAAAATAGTACATTTCAAGGTATAGTGATAAGGGAATGTACAAAAGATCAGAGAACTGATCAATTTGAACAAATATGTATACTAAGTTTATAGTGTACATTTTCCCCTAGATCTTTTACCTTTTAATGACATACTTTAATAAAAGTATTGCATAAGCATTAAGTGAAAAACACTCATCTGAATTACAGTTTCCTCTTTTCCAACCTCCCCTGTTATCTCTTCCTTCATGAAGCTTTTCAACTAAACTCTGCTTTTGTTCTGTTTCCAGTAATACCAATTTATATATCTCTCTCTTAACAGACCTAGGTTAATTAAAAAAAAAAAAAGGCAAAAGCTACCCTTTATTGAGCTGGTATTGTGTCACAGACACTGTACTACAGTCACTGTTTCACAACTTTTACAAGCTAGGTTCTTTTCCTGTTTGCAACACAGCCCTCCCCCAATCCTTTTTCTTCCCTTCTCTGTTCTGCTGTGTTCCCCACCCCTCTGGCTATGAGGTGACTTTGGCCAACGGAAGGCAGGGCAAAGGCTTTCTGCTATTGCTAGTCCCCTAGCTGAATGAATCTTCAGCATCTCTTCCTCGTTCCCTTAACCCTACCTACACCTCTCTGAATGATCCCTTCATTAAGTTATCTTCAAATTCCAGCCGAGGGTATCTTGTTTCCTGATACAACCCTCATTGATATAGTAGGTGCTATTGTTATGTTACTCCACTTTACAAGTGGTGAAATTGGCTCAGAAAAGTTAACCAGAAAAAAGTCAACAGCTAAATAATTTGAGAGAGGAAGAGCAAGGATGTCAACAGTTGGGTCTATTTCCTAAAAATTAAGCTAATTCTAAAGGAAAGTCCAGGTATACCTGCTGAATATTTCTCTGCTCTATTTCTTTCTACCTCTGGCCCCTCTGCATTCTCCTTTATAACTATTTAATAAAGAGAATAAAATAAAGTCAAATTCTCTACCAAAAAAGCATTATTGCCAACTTAATTTACAGTTTCCATAACTTAGATATGAGGATACTTTTCAGAAACTATATAACTATACACTTTATAAACAATGAAAAACTGAATTTGTTTTCTAAATCAAGTTTTGCCACTAAAACTTTTTTCCACAAATCACTGATTTTTATCCAAAGTATTTGCCTGGGTTAATATTATACTCCCTTGAAATACAAACATCAGTAATCTTATGGAGATTATCTTATATTTGCCCTCAGAAAAAGAATGTATTTTTACTCCACAGATACATAGTCAAAAAGCTGGAGTTCAAAAGGCAGATCAAACATATTTTAGAAAAGATGTGTTTAACATGGCAGGTACAGCAAAGATTAAGTTTCTTTTAAGGAAGCCATGGTTTTTCTTGTTTCATGAAAACATGCTAAATGGTTATTACAGGACTACAAAATGAGTCCTCAGATAAAAACTTTAGAAGCCTAAAAATAAATGTTTATTTTTAGAATACCATATTCAAGTACTCAGCTTAGTTCACAGTTCTCCTTACATTCTGCCAATTTGCTGCATGTTTTTTTCATTATAACCAGGGTAACATCCTTCTGTTTGATTCCACTCCTTCTACTGTTATATTCTGTTTGAACTGCAAAATCGAATCCACTCTCAATTTAAAATATGATCAAATTTGTTCATAATATGCCCTGCCATTAGTCAACAAACATCTAACACACATCCCTAGAAACAATTTTACCTATGCTTTCCTCTAGTATTTTAATAGCTTCATTGTTTAATTCACTGATACATTTAGAATATAGTTGTCAGATATGAGAGAGAGAACATGCTTTTATTATTTTCTTCAAATGTTTTTCGGTTGTGACATCATCACTGAATAATCCACTCAGCTTTTCCTCACTGATGTGAATACCAAGTTTATCATAAACTAGATCCCCACATATATTTGAATCTACATATGGAGCCTATATATGGAGTTTGTTTTACCCAACTGTCTGGCTATCTTCTCCCGTACCAAATCTTTAATTATTGTGTATTTTAGAATACATTTGAACATCTAGTAGGGTTAGACTCTTTTTCTGAAAAATTTTGGCTACAGAATTTTTCCTGCCAGATGAACTTTAGTATATTATCCTGTTATGTTAAAAAAAAAAGTCTATTAGTTTAATTGGGCCTTCTATTCCCAGACAGAACTGAACAAAAACTATACTGTGTCACATAATAACAAACTGCAGAAGATAAAGACTAATACAAATTTATACTGGAAAAGAAAAATAAAGTGCCCATAGTTCCCTAAAATAACTCTGCTATCACGATTTTAAAACTTCTTAATCTGCAAATATTCAATAATTTTTAAAAAATTCAAAACTTTTCTAGGAACTTCATATATGGAAATCTCCCCTAGGTAAATAATCTAAAATAATGGAAAATTCAGATGCTTAGATAAGTTAGTTGCATTATATAAGAGAAAAATTAGAAACAATAGAGACGAAAGAATACAAGAAAAGGTAATTATCATTCATAGCCAGTGGAATAGAAAGCAGTGACTAAAATGATAATTATGAAGACCATGCAGCAATATGAAAAAAGGCACAACACAATATAACCATTAACACTTACCAAGTGTTTATGCCATGCAGTGTATTGAGTGCTTTAAAAGCATTATCTCATTGAATCCTTATAATAACATCTTTATATCTATCACTGGTCCAGAGATAGTAAATGAGAGACTCAGGATCAAACTCTGGTCTCTCATTCCAGAGACAAAGTATATTAGGATGTGTTTATTTGAGTGGATAATGAAAGAAGAGAGCAGGAGAAACTATAATGAAAGGGTTTCATTGGTTGTTTTTTTGGTTTTGTCTCTGGTTTCTTTAACAATTGTTATAATACAGTTTAGATAAAAATATAATTTTAGGGCTTCCCTGGTGGCGCAGTGGTTGAGAGTCCGCCTGCCGATGCAGGGGACACGGGTTTGTGCCCCGGTCCGGGAAGATCCCACATGCCACGGAGCGGCTGGGCCCATGAGCCATGGCCGCTGAGTCTGTGCGTCGGGAGCCTATGCTCCGCAACGGGAGAGGCCACAACAGTGAGAGACACACGTAGCGCAAAAAAAAATAAAAAATAAAATAAAATAAATATATATATATGTATATAATTTTAAAAAAGGATTTTGAAAAAAATTTACCTCAAAACAACTTTAATGTGTGCACTGCATATACCAATGATGGGTATTATTTCACAAAACTTTTTTCATTTCCTTTCGTTTATGTGCACACAGAGCAAAATGTGTTTCTCACTGTGGACTGTAATCCAAAAGTCAGAATCACTGCTTTATATCATACACACAAGGTACTGTAATAATAAAAGTCAACAAATCTATCAGTCAGTAAGAATTCCAAGAAGCCTGGAATGTTAACACAGTCTAGATAATGGCTGCCCAATAAAACTTTCTCCAATAAAGGAAATATTCTCTATCTTCACTGTCTGTACTGTCCTATACTGTAGCCACTAGCCATACTGGATCTTTAATTTAATTTAATTTAAATGCCACATGTGGCTAGTGACTACCATATTGGACAGCATAGCTCTACCATTTGCTCCTACTTATACTATACATTCCATGTAGGTAAAAATCAACCAAACAAAATCTTACCTAAAAATATGGCAAAGCACTTCATGTGAAAGTTGATTCATATAGTCCTTTGTTTCATCTGATATTGTTTCTTCAGGAATATCATTGTTCATGAGACACGTTTTAACACTTTTCTTTCTTGGACCCATTGCTGCGTTATCTCCAGTATCAAAGAGCAAATCTCTCCTTTTGGTTACTTGAGTTCAAAGACCTGAAAGCAAGCAGTGATTAGAGCAGACTAAAACACACGAAACCCAGATGCAGAAATTATCTTGGTAAAACAATGTTTATTTTAGAATACAGACACACAAAGGTAGTGCTATTACAATGGTACAGACTACATTCAAATTAATAAAAAGACTACACGAAAAGGCACAGAACATCTTTTTTCTGAACAGCAGTAGAGATAAAAATGCATTACTTAGAATGAGCAAAAATCCAAGGAATCGGGAGTTCTGGATTCTATTCGTACTCTGTTGCTTCCTAGCTAATTCACTCAATTTCTCCAAGCATCAAATTCCTCATATGTAAGATAAGATTAAACTAGACAAACAAAACCCCTTCCAACTCCAGGAGCCTGTGATTCTAGGACTGCCCCTAACACAGCAGAAAGGAGAAGACTCTCGGATTCTAGTCCTGGATCTGCCACAAACTACTTCTATGAACTTGAATCACCTTTTAAATTCTTCCTTCTCCCACCTATGAAGTGAGGGGATCAGATTTCACTGGTGGGTCACATATCCCTTTATGAATTTGATAAAAAGAAAAAACTATTAACCTTCTCCACAAAAAGCAATAACCAAAAAAACTACTTAATTTTACATGCAATTTCAGAGGAAGAATAAAACAACCCTTCTCCCTCTCCCTCTCCCATAAGTATTAAGGAGCAGAGGTTAATTCACTTTTGTATCAGATGTATGTTTTGTTTGTTTTTAAAATAAGCTTTAGTGAGGGAGGAAGAAGAGAAAGGAGGAGGAACGGAGTGGGGGAAATAACATAAAAGTCAGATGAGCGAACTTCTGCCCAGAGGTTTGTTTTATTTTGCAGATCAGGTTAAGAGGGAACTATGTGAAAACAGTGTCCTTTAAACAGCATTATCAATTATCTCTGGTAAAATTCGGAAAACTTATCTGGATTCAAAGTGAGAGAACTGTAGAGTTCAGAGCTTAATCATGCTACAGTGATGCAAAGAATTGCTGTCGCAAATCTGTCAATCTCTGGATTAAACAGTGTTTGCTCCATTTTATGCACCAATGCTTTTTCTTTATTATAATCTGTTACTATCAAAAGTTTCTAAAGTGGACCCCATGCTTCCATTTTCTTACAGAGTTGCAATAAAAGTGTAATCTTTTCTTGATGACCTGAGGTTATCATTTGAATATACATTATATTCTGCAATATAGTCTCAGGGACTCCTGAACTATATGGAGTTTCTGGGGTTCCTTTGCTTCAGCAGCATATGGGAGCAAACTACAAGGCTAAGTGAATTCTTTTATTTCGCGCGCGCGCGCGTGTGTGTGTGTGTGTGTGTGTGTGTGTGTGTTTTCTGGTCTCTTCTTCCCTCACTGAAAGGTTATGCACTGTGACTTCTGACAGGTGTCAGCATGCTTGCTTCTCCCTGCACTCCACCCAAACACACACACACACAAACACACACTTCTAATTTGCTGCTTCTAATAAGCTATGGCCTGGGAAACCAAAGAAATAAGTTTTTAGAATTGTGTGTGGATTAATATCAACAGGCAGTTAGTAGTATGGACTTAAGGAATTCTGCAAAGAGTAGGTACATGAGCTACAGTTCACTGAATTTGTTTTTAAAGAAATTTAATACACATGATCAAACAGAAACCAAATCAGCCTACAAGAAATCCTAGTTTGCAGAGGATAAAATCTTTCCAACCTGACCAAGCCACCTTTCCAATCTCATCTTTCACTTCTTATCACTTGCTCACTCCAGCCACACCAGTATCCCAGTTCATCCATTTGTTTAACATTCATCTTTTATTCCTAGTAAGCTATTAAATCTGGCTAGAATGTCCTTCCCTTCCTTTTTTTTTTGGCCTGGAAAACCACTATTCTGCCTTCAAAATCTAGTTAAACGTTAAGTCCTCTGAAAAAACGTCTCCTACTAAACTACTCTTCTGAGCTCCCTGTGAGACTTAACTAACATTAGCTTCTCCCATAGCAACTTGGATAGTATTCTATTGATCATGTCTCTGCCAGGAAAAGGAAAAGAATCTCAATCTCCTGCCACTGGGTGATAACAAATCACACGTGTCTGATGTGTGAATATCCATCAGTCTTTCCATTATTCCATATGCACCCAGTAGCTGCAAGGCTGCTAAGAACCATTTCACCCTCCTATTTTTGCCACCACAGCACTCAGTGATCTCAGAAACAAGCCTGTAACCCTGGCAAAAATGCAATCATACTTTACTCCAATAGGAACACATAACAATTAGCTACACTGAGGCATTCAAATACGTTGACAAGGCTATAAACCAGTACAGATCAATCCAACCATGGATTAATTCTCCAGCTATGTTATTTAGCACATGCTTCACCTTTTACACCCTCACCTTTGACAACTCTAACCATTCATGGATACCACGTTCTTGATTTCATCCTCTAAGTAAAAATCTTTCTTGGCCCTTCCCCCTTCTTTTCCTTCAGCAAATCCACACCACTTAATAATTTCCACCCTCATCTTATGATTCCACCTTTTATTGCTCCTTATTTTGCAATACTGTGGTTTTGTGTGAATCAGATTTAGTAGCTCCAGTGCACAACATACACTTGAAATTTTAAACCAATAGATTGCACTGTAAATATCACTGAGTTTATATAAAGTTCCCTTGTTTAGAACTTACAAAAACATTTACTCACAGATATGACATTATACAACATTATAGAGAGGTTAGGTTAAGTCTCCAGCAAGCCCACAAAGATCCACTTAACCTGCTATGCATTAACACTACTACCAAAGGGCCTAAATTAAGAGGACTACAACAAAAATTTAGGTGAAATTGTAATATAGTTCCCATATCACATCTAGAATTGAAAACTTGGTCATAGAGCTACTTATTTGGTAGCAGGTGGAGTAGTGACTCCCCTGCTACAAGGCTTCAGTGGGAAAGGGACTTGTGGAGATGAACGTTGGGGTAAAGGATAAGACCGCCATCTTCCATCTATTAGGGGCTTTAACAGCTCAGGACCCATAGCTGGGGGAAATTCCTCAGTCCTCTCCAGTCCAAGTAGGTGCCCCTGGCAATATTAAGGAGATAAAAGGCTCATTCAAGGACTCAATTATGTGCCCTCACCACCATTCAAACTCTACTTAAAAAAACAAACAACACAACCAAAAAAAACCACACAACTGTTTCAACTAAAGCTGGCTTCATCATCACTTAAGAGAAATACATGACTGGACTAGGCTGAGAGCATTTCATCCCAGGCACTGAGTACAGAGGCCTGGTATCCCTGTTTGAAAAGAAAACACCATGAAAGATGGAGACCTAGTGATGACGGAGTCTCTCTTATATGTGCATGCTCTCTCTCAATTGCTTGTCTTTTAGTGGGATGAGGGATAAAAGCAGGTGAGAATAGAAAACTGCCATGACTGGTCTTCTATGTCTTGGTTTCTTCCTACCCCTATCTCCAAAATATGACCACTCACCACTTGAGAAACTCAATAAGGTAGAGAAGGTCCAAAGCAGCAGCAAGTAGAAAGAGGAAAAGAGGGAAATTCCAGTTATCAACAGTAGATAAAGATGACACACAGGAACGGGCCTAGCAGAGGAGTTATGGAGGGTAAGGGAGAGGTGAGTATAAATAACAAGTGGGTATAAATATGCAGAGGCTATATTTTGCAGCACTAGGTGTCATTTTTTAGGGTCAGCAAGTCCTGGAGGCTGAGATTTTAAACCTCAAAGAAATATCATTTTGAATCCCAGAAAGTTAAAAGGTGAAGAGTCCTTCACAGACTTAAAGGGTCACACAGTTCTTAATTTTTTGTGGGTCACAAACCCATCTGAGACTATGATGAAAGCTGTACATCACCCCAAGACAAAAACAAAACACACCCAGACTCATGTATAATTTCAGGGGCTTCACAGAGACATGGAAGCTCATCCAGAGGACCCTATCCAAGGCTGGTCCCTCAATTTTTAGATGGGCAAACAGAACCAGAGGGTATAAGTCACTTGCCAAGGGCATATATTAAGTGTCGGAGTTTAGGCTGGGATTCAGATTTCTCAGCCTACACTATACAACCTGTCATCAAGTCAATCCTTTGCACCTCAGCTAGCTGCCTACATTCCAGAGCTATGCCCCAGTGCTTGGAGATGCACTTCTCGATGCTCTGATAGAACTGCTGCTGACCACACCCTCCTTCACAAATTAGAGCTTGTGGTCCATCTAATTTGGCTCACACACAGTAGCCTACAGCAGCCCTGGGTCTCCCACAGTCATCCTGTGGCTGGCTGTTTAGCAGACCTTAGCCACAGGAAGCATCACTTTTGTCCTAGTGGCCCAAGTATGTTCTAAGTAGTAAGCCTGAATTGTTTCTGAGCATTCTTTAAACTTGAGAAACCCAACAAGGTAAGGAAGGTCCTTCTCATTAACACGTAGGTGTGCTCCTCTCCTTGCAACCTGCCAGTTCAAATCTCCTCCTATCCCAAACTAGACTACACTATCCTCTACTAAGTTAATTCATTCTGGTTGCTCCCAGATTTATGCCTATCTTTTAAACCTTAACCCTCCAGGCTACTCCAACCTCTTGTTGAGGAGCACCAACATTTCCTTGCTTGCAAAAATCATTTTCCTTTTGATTCCCTACTTTCATTACAGAGGTTTTAACATGTATTGTACACAATTCTGACAATTGTTGATACCTATAAAAGTCCTATATAAACCTACTCTTTTACTCCCTAAACGCACAACTTAGAAATCTTCTTATACCTGTTCCATCTTGTCAACATCCTCTTTCATCCCTGTCTTATTCTACTAATTACTCTCTTACTCAGATCACACTGGATCCTCCAAGGTACGTGTTTGTGTCTTACTAACATACCTTATAGGGCAGCGATAAACCGACTTACCGTACAACTAATGAGAAAACTTAAGGACCTCTTCTTTTATGAAACTTTCACAATGCTGAATCAATTTCCCCATTCTGTATCTAATTAATAGCAATTTTTAAAAGAGTTTCTCCAGAGAATTGTTATTTTCTATCTGTTCATCCGTCCACCCAACCAACTCCTCACTCGACTACTTTTTTATTGCCTATTAGGTGCCAGGTGGTGACAAAGTCTTTCCTCCCATGAAGCTTACAGTCTCACAGTGGAGACAGATTCTACCAACAGTTTCTGACAACTCAGACACTTCAATTACTATAACTTAAATTCCCCTTCATTAACCTCACCAAAAATATCTCTCTCCCATTTAAAACTTTCCAATGTCTTCAATCATCCTATCTGGTCAAGGGCTCCCCTGCCCTTCAGGTTTCTAACACCTTTCTTTAGTTTCTATTGGCTTCAGCTTGCTCATATCAATGTATGCATTGATATGCATGTCAATTTGACACCATTCCTCATCACAGATCTTCTATGTCTACTTCCTAGAACATAAAACAGCCTCTCTTGCCTAAAGAAATGCCGCACCACATCCACCAAGCTGGTCAAATAAAAAACAAATAAGAAAACAGAATTATAGTACTGAAAATGTCCAGGAGTCATCCAGTCCAATCTCTCATTTTCCAAGATAAGGAAAGTAAGAACCAGAGAGGTAAGCTGCCTTGCCCAAAGTCACAAACCCAGAAAGTATCAATACCAGTGCTGAAACAAGGATCCATGTCTTTAACTCTAGTTCAAGTTCAATTTTATTTCACTATATGTCACTTTTCCTTACTGTAATCTAGCTTTTCCTTCTTCTCCCATTGTGAATCTTTTTTTAAGTAAAGTGTGTACTTCCAGGCACACAGTCTTTTAAACAAACACACAAAAGTCTATATTCTTTACCCAAAGAGGACATAAGAATCACAGCATCACAAATTTTCAAGAGAAAAAGCCTTAGTGATAACCTAGACCAGTAATTGTCAAAAAGTTAAAAATTACAAGCACAGATTTTTCAATCTATATGGCTACATAATATGTACTCTCCACACCTCACCTCTTCCCTCCCCCAGAAAATCATGGCTTTATGGAGCCATTATTTTATTCTTCATTCGTGCAGACTATGGGAAAGGGGATTAAGAACCTGTGACCTAATCTAACTTATTCGTTTGTCAGATGAGAAATCTCCAGTCCAGAAATAGGAAGGTAAACCAGCAACTTAATAGCAGTTTTAATATAAAAAACAAAGGTTTCCTATGTTTCATATTTGCGTGTTTTACACTGCTGGTATAGGTTTCTAAAACAAAGTCTTCAGGTCAGAGCTTTCCACTACACAGGAAACATAGGAATCTTACGAAGTGCCAGTTGCCCTTGGCCGATTTGGCGTCTGGAAAGAAACATGGTAGACACCTCTGAAAAGTCATCTCCTGGCTACACAAAATGCAGGGAAGAGATGCTTTTCTGGCCTGTCTCTAAGGTAAGACTCCTTGAAAGGGAGTTGAGAACCTGATTTTAGAGCTAGGAGGGGGATCAGAAGCATCCAACACCTTCGTTTTACAGATACGTAAACCGTGGCACAGAAAGGGTAACGGACCTGGGCAAGGTCAGAGAGTGAGTCGGTGGACGAGGTAAGTCTAGAACTCCGGGCTCCCAATCTCTTAGCTGGCCGCCTCTCAAAAATGTATTCACTGCGTCCTGCTCAAAACATCTCAGTAAGCTGACTACAGGCCTTAACACACCAGCTTAAACACTGGCTTAACGTTAAAATCGTGGAACTTCTGACGCCCAGAGTGGGATGGGGTCCCAGAAGTTGGCCAGGCCAAAAGTCCCCATTTTGTTGAGAAAATCAAGACTCAGGGAGGGTTCTGTATCCTGGGATCTTGGACCAGATTCAGGCAAGGTGGCAAACCCTGTCACCAGGGCCTAGAAGGCCAAGAACCACAAACCCAATCCCGGCTCTTCGGGGAGCTCTAGGCCCGAAAGGGGCCGAAGACCAAGAGCCCGAGCGGTCGGGGGCCGCAGAGCCCCATCCAGCCGCCTCCACCCGCCGCACGCACCCCGGGCTCTGCAGTCCGCCGCCCGCCCCGGCCCATCCGTCCGCCGTCTCACCTACGCCAGCCCTCCGTTTGTTGTAGTGGTGGAGGGAGGGAGAAACGCAACATACACTTCCCGCGGCCCCCACCGCCGGGGCGCTTCCGCTTCCGCCGCCCCTCGGGCACTTCCGGAGTGTTGGTATCCCGGGCTAGGGCCGCTCCCCATGCCCATGCTGGGTGTGGGGCGCGGGTGTCCAGGCCCGGCAGCCATGTTAAGCGTGGCGTTTCGGAGCGCGCTGGGGGCGCGTCCTTCATTCACGTGACAGCAGCGCCACGCCCAAAGCGTCTAGCGTCGGACGCCGGATAAATGCTCGTGATTCTGTGGTTTGTTTTTTGTTGGCTTTGGGTGAGCTTTCGGTCTTCGCGTTTCTCGTTTGTAAAGTAGCGAGCTAGGTTCCAGTAGAGATATTTCCAGAATTCGTTCACCTGAAAACAGAAAATCTTTTTCTTTTTGGGGGGGTGAGGCAGTTAAAGATGTCAATGTTAAATCAGCCCTTCCCTACTTTTGGTGCATTGTCTCTACACGTAATTTACAATATTTTATAGTTTCCAAAGGGTTTTCACGTCATTGTCTCATTGAAAACTCCCTGACACCGTGACGTATGGGCAGGAGTCAGTTTAACCCGTTTTTTTTTTTTTCCTTATAAAAATTATCTTTAGAGAGGATATGGACTGAAAAAAATGCACAACCTGGAAGTTGAGAATTATGTTTTATTCAGCGCACTTGCTGAGGACTTGAGCCCGGGAGACAGCCTCTCAGATATCTCCGACGGACTGTTCTGAAGAGGTAAGGGAGGAACCAAGATATGTAGGAGATTTTGCAAAAGAAAACAAAAACAAAACGCAAAATAAAAACAGGTAGTCGAACATGAAAATATTACTGCTGATTAAAGAAAAAACAGACATGTCAAATTAGTGACTTTAGCTCTTTTTTATGTATGAGAAGATGTGAGAATCTGGGCTCATTGAAATCATTCCTTTGATATGTACCATAAGTGTCTAGGGTCTGTAATCCTGTTTTTCTCCATCCTGACTCCCCTTAGGGTGCACCTTCAGGGACAGCTGCAGTGATTGATGGCTTGACGGCCACACCATTCTTTGTTAACTGAAATGGCAGGCAGCATTCGATGTCTACATAGGTAATTTCTCAGTGTCACACAGCTAGACAGAAACCCAGATTTTTACCCTCCAAATCCCGAGTTCTTGCCCCTAAGTACAGGTAACCGTTGAATATCTCTGGGATTAGGGGCCAAAAATTCACTTACAACTTTAAAGTAGGTCCTCCGTATTGCAGTCCACATCTGCAGGTTCAACCAACCATAGAGTACTCACTCTGTGACCTTGAGATGTCAGCTCTAAGCCTTGGGTTTGTTAGGTAAAAATGGACATCCTTGTGGTACCTGCATAGCAAACCACTGCAGAATTTAGTGGCTAACACAAATAATTTGATAGGATTCTGTGAGTTGGCTGGGCTCGGCTGGGCAGTTCTAGATTGGGGTTTCATGCATTTGAAGTTCGATGTCAGCTGAGACTTTAGTTAACTTTGGGCTCCAATGGAAATTATATTGTAGGCACTTTAAGGTGTAAGCCCTCTAGGGGCTCAGCTAGAACTATCCACCAGAGTGCCTACACATGGTCTTCTCCCTCTGGTTTGGATCTCTCAGGGCAAATCGCTGGGTTCTGATAGGGAACACTCAGAAATGGAGCAGAAAGTGAGCTGTTCCAAGCCGTACAGGAGGAAGCTCAAGGACAGGACTTCATATGATCTAGCCTTGGGAGTAGAAGTTACTTCTGTCACATTTTGTTAATCAAGGAATCTCCCCAGATTGAAGGGGAGATAGGGAAGATTCCTCCTCTTAATTGAACGAGTAGCAAAGAATTTATGGCCATCTTTAATTTACCACGCTTTACCACGCTTTAATTTACCTCATTTGTTTGTTTTTAACTGTTTGTTCTTGGAGGGATGTATGTAGATTTTATTAGCACATGCATCAAAAAGGAAGGCTGGTAGCCCCACCAGTACAGTCTTGAGTCTGTTCCTGAATGATTCTTTACATGATTTCTTTTTAATTTCTTTTTAATTTTTTAATTAATTTTAATTCTTTACATAATTATTTTTAATCTTTTTAATTGTGGTAAAATACCATTTTAACCAATTTTATGTTTACCATTTTAACCAATTTTATGTGCACAGTGGCATTAAATACCTCATTGGCATTAAGAATATTTACATGGTTGTGCAACTGCCCTGCCATCCACCTCCAGAATTTTTTCATCCTCCCTAACTGAAACTCTATGCCCACTAAGTAACAACCCCCACCTGCCCACCACAGCCCTTGGCAACCACCATTCTACTCCCTGTACCTCATATAAGTGGCCTCGTACAATATTTGTCCCTGTTTGTTTGGCTTTTTTCACTTAGCATAATGTTTTTAAGGTTCATCCATGCTGTAGCATGTGTCAGGCTTTTCTTTTTAAGGCTGAATAATATTGCATTGTATGCATGTGTTATATTTTGTTCGTTCATCCATCAATGGACATTTGGGTTGCTTCCCAAACATCTGTTGTGAATAGACATTTGTGAATAATGCTTCAGGTAATATTAGTGTGCAGATATCTCTTCTAGATCCAGCTTTCCATTCTTTTGGATGTATACCACAAAGTGGGATTGCTAGATCATATGGTAATTTTTAATTTCTCCATAGCAGTTGCACCATTTTACAATCTCACCAACAGTGCAAGGGTTCCAATTTCTCCACCACCTTTCTCTCATTTGTGTTTTGTGAGGTAATATTTGTAATCCACTTAAAGAGTGCCTGGCACACAGCAAATATTCCGCAAAGGTTAGATGTTACTGTTTGATTCTTCAGAAGCCTCTTTTTCTTCCTTCTTCTCAGCAGTGTTTGAAGTTGCAAGGGCTGAATTCTTAGCATGTGATATTCTTAGCATGTGATATTCTTAGCATGAAGTTCACTTTCAAAAGCATCATAAATTTTCCCAAGTTACATAAGGAAATGCTGTGAAAGGATGTTGTACATAGGTATGTGCATAGGGAATCGGAGTTTCAAAGCCAAACACAAGGTGGTAGATTAGACATGCACACACAGAAAAGGAAAAAAGAAAAGAAAAAACTGCATAGGAGGCTTTTATAAACATGAGGTCGGAGTGAGCATAAAGGAACAAGGCCCTTGTTTATCATTTTTAATTTGGACCATACTGTTCAAGATCAAGGTTATGTCCCAAGAAAGTGAAAAGATTTAGAATGAAACTTCAGAAACTCAAAAAGCTTTCTTTTAAATAATTAGCCTTGGTACTTCCCTGGAGGTTGAATGGTTAAGACTTTGTGCTTCCACTGCAGCGGGCACGGGTTCCATCCCTGGTCGGAGAACTAAGATCCTGCGTGCTGCATGGTGCGGCAGAAAAAAATAACAAATAAATAAATAGCCTTACTGTGTTTTCCCTGTCACTGCATCTAGTGCTGATCTTTTAGCCTGATCTCTAGAGGTGTGAGAGTAAATAAGTTGTTTTTTTAGAAAAAAAGTTGTTTGAAATGCCAAGAGCTATTTACCATCAGCCAACGTTTACTAAGAGACTACATGGGACCTGGGAATATATTAGACAGGGCTGCAGAGATGACTAGGAAACAGTCTCTGCTCCTAAGCAATCTGGGAGACATCATCTACAAGAACAGTTGAGTGAAATTTGGGAAATCCTGGCACAGTGGAATGTCAGGATGCCCCAGCAGCACAGAAGACACTGAGTGAGTCCAGGCTCTATGCAGCTACACTTGAAATAGTAATTACAGACACCCTCTTCAGCTCACTTCTCCTTCCCCCATGAGCTTCTCTGTCCCTACTTCTTAATTGTGTCTCTGTATCATCATCCTGGCTCTAGTGTCTCTCTTGCAAATTCTTATTGTTTTGTTTTTTATTTTTTTAATCAGTGTCTCTCTACCAACCCTTTTAAATACATGATTATATTTAATCCCTATGAACTCTGTAAGTATTGCTTGCCCCATCTTACAGGTAATGTAACTCAGGTTCAGAGAGGTTAAGTATTTTGCTAAAGCTCACACAGCCAGTAAATAAAGATAATCATTGTGAAATTTTCCCTGTCTTACTTCAAAACCCATATTCCTCCTGTGCAATCTTGTAATTTTTCCTCCAAATAACAATCTGATTAATCTTCCTAAAGCACACTGGGTAATGTGTCAATGGCTCATTTTTTCTTCAACTTTAAACCTTGAAGTATACATTTGTAACTTGTTACTCAGACTTCCAAGGCCCAGTATTCATCGGGTGCAGCCTACCATTTCAGTCTCATTTTGCTTCACAAACATCATGTCCTATGTGCACACAGGACTCACTGTTTCCCCTCACATACCCTATGACTCTCCTGACCTTGACTAAATGAGCAAGTTGCCCCCCCTATAAGTAGAAGGTGAATCAACCTCATCCAGCTGTTACAAGGAAAGAAATGGAAAGTGCTGGTGAACTGGGCCCAGCTAGGTGAGCCCAATACTGAGATGGAAACTGATCTTCCTTAAATTCCAAAAGTAGCAGGTAGAAAGCAGTTGT
This sequence comes from Lipotes vexillifer, assembly GCF_000442215.2. Taxonomy (NCBI): domain Eukaryota; kingdom Metazoa; phylum Chordata; class Mammalia; order Artiodactyla; family Lipotidae; genus Lipotes; species Lipotes vexillifer. Next base: position 328,229 of record NW_006772405.1, on the reverse strand, counting down.
AGTTTTCAAAAGCTGGTTGCATTTTGAGCCTGACATGGTTCATTAATTCATTCAACAAATATTTTTGGGGCGAGGCATTGGACTAGGTGCAAGGGAACAATTATGATAAGTGGATATGTTTCTACCTGCAGTTTGGTAAAGGGAGACAATCAAACATCCAGGTGAATCAGTTTCTCAAACATAAACGGGGGCGGGGTGGGCACACAGTTAAGTTTAATTGAAAGAAGGGATTAAGGAAAGGATAAATACACTCAGTTTTTGCTTTTAAGCACTTCAATTGTTAAACAAAAAACCTTCACAAGTAAATGTTACAACTCTATTCAATTAAACATAAATATGGCAAATGACAACTTTTCAAAATGCCAATAACATTTACAGTCTTAATAAAATTTTTATTCTCTTAAAATTCTAAATTTAAATCAATAATTAAAAATTTCAAGTTGGAATCATAAGATTCATCCATCAATTCTTTACTATGCTATATTTTCTTAAAATATAAATATTTTAAATTACAATTATTTGTAGACTGTTTCTTAACCCAAACTACAATATAGATGTGATTTATTCCTCATTTCTGTACTTACGTTTAATCTTTTGGAGGTTATAACACACTTAAAAAATTCAATTCCCTGTACTGGGGGATTGCAGTTGCATATTGATGGGGGGGTGGCTAAGCCCCATGATTTCCCTTCTTCCCACCCCCAACCCTTTTCCTTCTGGCTCTTGAACTATGAGAACACCTGCCTGGGGGTGGTAGCAACCATTATATCATCATGTAGATGGAGTCTGTATGGGAGATGATGAAACCAGCATGTAATGAAATTCATAGACTAGCAGAGGGCAGAGGTAGAGAGTAAGACTCCTGGCATTGCTTGAGTCTGGGGATACTGCGGTACTTGAATTAAGACCCACCCTGGATCCTCCTAATCACATGAACCCACACAATTCTTGTTTGACCTAAGTTTCAGTTAGATTTCATCACTCTTAACCAGAATAGTCCTAATATATTTCCTATGCTATGTTAGCCATTAATCTCCTCTATTATTCCAGACGTTCAGAAAACGTTTGTTACCCCAAATAGCCTTGAAAGTGCTTGAGGAATGAAGGAAGATGGGGAGAGTCTAACCTGCACCAAAGTGGTGGAGAATGAGGTGTCAGTATTAAAAGGTGAAATGAGGGGCTGATGGAGAACTCTGCAAAATTAGGGATATGGAGGAAGAAGTAGCCATGAGAATGTAAATGCCCTGCGGTTCTCTGAATTTGGGAGGACACCAGACTGCCCATGGTTTGTGGGCCAGGATGTCAAATGGTTTTGTATGGGCACGAAAGTGTATTTTCCAGAAGCTTTAGCTCTCTGGGTGACATTTCCTTGCCTTCTACCAAGATAGAAAAGTGTTTCAGCTCCTGGGAGTACCATAACTTATTATGATACAAATAGGCTAAATAGTTAAGTGTGGTAAAGGCAGAAAAATAGTAGGGGATTGAGCTCTGGGCAGGCCTGAGGACAACCTCAGATTCAGAGGAGGGAAAAATGGCATCCAGAAAGGGTAGTGTCAATGCATGTTGTTTTTGCTTGACTTCTTTCATTTCTCCTGGCAGTAGTGCCTCAATATTCCTTTGGGGAACAGTTCTTTATCCTCTTCTAGTCCACGTAGCAGGGCTCTCTCACCCCTGGCTCCTGCAATGCCTTGTAAATCAGTCCATTTCAATTTCAGTAATAGTTAAGCATGCTTGTAGCACTAAAGACTGATTCAGCAGTCTTATCCCAACTAGTCTAATAAGCATCAGATCTTTTGTTTTGAGAAAGGAAAGTTCTCTTCTACTGAAGTTGTATCTCTAGAACTGTCAGTGTCTACCACTGCAATGGGAACGGGATGGGGTGGTCAAAGCCTGAGAATGAAGACAACCTCGAGGAGAGCACGGATGGATCCAAAACATGGAAAGAGAAAGATTCTGGCAACATTTTTTGAGACTCCGTATCTAGCCATGCCTGAATTCAGAGATTCCTCTGGACTTTTCAAGTATAGGTGCCATGGAAATCCTCCCTGCCTCCCCCACTTCGCTTCACATCCCCCCACCCCCCTTTTTAAAAATTCAGTCACTGAGTTGGATTTTCTTTTGGGTGTTATTCTTCCAAAGAAGTTCAATATGCTACATGTAGTTTCCCCACTAGAGGGTGTAGCTCACTCACTGTACCAGGAGCAAGCCTTCAGAGAGGTAATGCCAGCAGACAGGCATTTGTTGTTCGACCTGTTGGGACGGTGCAGGGTCCTACCCACAGAGGTCACATTGCTGATAGGGCCCTTGTCTTAGAAGACCTGGAAGAGCAGTCATGTTACCAAGTCCAAGCTCATACTGCTCACTGCATGACAGGCCAAAAAATCAAGAGACGAGGTATTGGGGCAAGGAATAGCAACTTTATTTGGGAAGCCAGGAGACCTAGAAGATGGTGGACTAGTGTCCCAAAGAACCATCTTACCCGAGTTAGAATCCAAGCTGCTTTTATACAAAAAGGGCAGGGAATGTGACTGGTTGTTGCAGACTTCTTGGTGCCAGAATCCTTTGTGCTTCCAGCTGTCCACATAGGTCAGGTCACAATGTTCCTGTAAACTTCTAACAAGCCAATGTTATTCTCTGTTCTGCAATTTTTTATTTCTATACAAATGAAAAGTCTTATACCTTTAAAGGTCAAGTTTGGAAGGCAGAGCCTTGAGAATGGGCTATCATGTACATTTCAGGTTTTTTCTTTTCTGTTACAGTCAGATGACCAGGGCCAGGAAATGGAATAGGACCAGGGTGCCAGGTGAAGACTTCATCTCAAGAACAATGAAGCTTCCTTAGTCTTAAACAGAAAAAGGTAAGGGCAGGAATGGCAGGTAGATTTTGTCATCCATGCCAAATCTGATAGACACAGCATGCTTGGATTGCTATGTTGAGAAAGATTTTTGAAACCATATTCAGCTCAGTGGCGTATACTGACATTGATTATTGATATCTGGTGTGGGCATGGGGAGAAGCAGGAGGGTTGGATGTGATAGATACTTTCCATCTATGGGTAAGATGTTTCTCAGTAGGAGTACTATTGGCATTTTGGATGGGTCCCTTCTTTACTCTGTGGGACTATCCAGTGCATTGCAGGGCCTTCATCCACTGAATGCTAGTACTACCACTCCAGTCACTGTGACAAGCAAAAATCACATCCCAACATATTTTTAAATGCCTCTTAAGAGAACAGTACTGCTCTACTTGAAAATCATTAGATTTAACTAAGAGTGACTTGACTTGGACTCACCTGAGAATTGATCTAGAGCTTCTTAAGTTCTTCAAGACTAACAGGAAAAAGTAAGGATTTTTCTTTTAGAACCTGAGAACAGACTTGTTACCAGTAGTGGATAGGAATTGAAAATGGAGATGGGAATGAAGTCTCTAATAAAGGGAAGAAGATGCTTGTAAGGACAGGAAGTCAGGTAGAACCTGACAGCAGGTGATTAATGTCATCCCTGGTTGGGGAAAGGGTAGAGGGAGCCTCAGCTGTTAGGGAAGGGGTATCCCATTAAACATCAGTGTTATTTGGAGTGCCCCCATTCCACCTTAGCATTCCATTGTCTTTAGGTGTTTCCTTAGGTCAGGAGTGTTGTCTTTATATGACAGTTCTCAGGGAGCTGCCCCCTACTTTGTACCTCTGAATCCACTGAATAATATCAGCCACATTAAATTATTTTTGGAACAAGTTAGCATATAAGCCAATGAATGAATAAATAAATAAACTATTCCCTACCCCTTAATTTAAGAGTTCAAGTATCACCTATTTTCATATTCTTTATACCCCTGTCAATGCCCCTGCAGAGAGAAGTGAGAAAAGAGGGTTTGAACAACAGGCATGGTATTGTTGCCACTTTCAAGTTTTGCATTTGTCAAAGACCACGAGGAGCACTTTAGTTGGACAAATTGGGTTTATTATTCATCACCACGAGGGAGAACGTGCATGGAAGCCATAGGGTATCTCAGTAAAAGGATACTAGGAAGGATTTACTATAGGATTGGGGATTATTAGGTTGATTTAGGGAAATTTTAAGGGAGACTGGCTTTGCCCTGGATTGGATGCTTTTAGGAAGTGAGAGTAATTCTATGATTTGGTATCTTAAAAAGTCTTATTTAGAAGGAGGGAAGAATAGCCACAGGCTAAAGTTGTAATTGGTAAAGAAGCAACAGTCACTCATATTAGCCTAGATAGGGGATGTTTGTTAGTTTGGGTAATGTTTATGTTTTTCCTGTGTTCAGGCGTAATTATGGAGTAGTATTGTCTTTGTCTTGATTCATCATGGTTGCAGAGCAGCTTTGTTGGATGTTCATTTTTTGTGAAATTGTTTATGATAAACAGGAGAACATCAAGGCCTAGCTGTGAGTAGAAGGCCAAACTATAGCAATGCCACGGTCAGCTCCTGGATGTCATGGGTTGCTTTTCTCTTTCTCACATTTTATTATATTTATTAAATCATGTTTTCTTGCTCCCTCACTGGATTGTAAACTGCACAAGGGTACAGACTTTTTTTTTTTTTTTTTTCCCAGTTTGCGAGCCTCCCACTGCTGTGGCCTCTCCTGTTGCGGAGCACAGGCTCCGGACACGCAGGCTCAGCGGGCCCAGCCACTCCGCAGCACGTGGGATCTTCCCGGACCGGGGCACAAACCCGCGTCCCCTGCATTGGCAGGCGGACTTTCAACCACTGCGCCACCAGGGAAGCCCCAGACTTATCTTGATTACCATTGAGGACCCAGAATCTAGCCAAGTCTCTCAGTTTCATAAGTCCTTAAAGAATATTTACTGAATAAATGAATGAATTGTCCAGTTAGCCTACCAGACTGTGAGTTGCTTAAACTCAGGGGTCACTTCCTACTCAGCTCTGTATTTCTAGAAACAAACACAATTCTGGTGCATCTCATTAAATATATCTTAAGTTAAAGAGGAGCTTTCCATAGGATAAGATTTATTGATTTTTTTAAAATAAGAAAATATAATGAATTCCGCTTTTTGAAGGAAAGATGATGCTTGATTCAAATCGGTTCACTCATGACGAACAAAGGAAAATCACTTCACATTCAAGATTTTTTGGCCTTCTGACATTTTCCACTGTGTTGAATTGTAAGAGTGAGGTGCAAACCTCTAAGAGAAATTGATATAAATATTTAGTGACAATTTGTATGAAATACAACCTTTCTTCCTTCTACTCTGGCTGTACTATTATAGGGATTTTAAGCAAAGATGGGTCTTGATTTGTAAACTCTTAATTTAAAAATAACCTGGAACTACAAAGATTTGCCTCTCCCCTCAATACTCCCTTCACTCTGGAGACCCCTCTACTTTGTAATCATGGTGAAATATTATTAGAGCTTTTAGCAAATGTATGAACTTGTATGTGAAGTAGGGGGGAAGGGAAAACAATGACTCCCTGAAGAACCATGGGAAAATCTTTTCACTTTTCTGAACCGGAATTTTCTTATTTGTAAAATCACCATAATTATGGTCATTTTGGGTACCTACTGAGATAGGCTCTTGGAGGCTCATAGTGAAAGTGCTCTATGAACTACAAACAGGGAGCATTCATATTGTGGGGCGGCAAAGAGCACAATGGTCAAGAAAGAGATAAATACAGCAGTGTGGAAAACATCAGTGAAAATATTTGTCTTCAGCAGAAATGTAATAACAACAGCAAGCCAATTACTACATTTTGTGATAAATTATAGTCAGTGGACTTCTGTTATTGCGTTTTTCTTGAAAAAGTGGTCCATTAAAAAAAAAAAAGTAACAGTAGCCACATAGGAAATAAAAAACATTGTTCATCTTCTGTAAATACTTCCTATTTGACTTGGGCAAAGCAATTAACTTTGGAATCTTTTCTTATTATGTGTAAAAAGGGAATAATCTCATCCATGCCTACCATGCAGTATTGGTATGGGTTTCATAGGTGCCCTGTTTAGGAAAGTACTTTCTAAATTCTAGCAGACTGTTAATTATATACCTGTATTACTTATAAGTAATAGCCTGAGAGTAATAGTATCTTATTCTTTTTTTTTTTTTTCACTTTACCTGCACCTAGCACAGTGTCTGGAACTTACTAGGTGTTTATTAAAGATTCATGAAACAAATGGATAAATAATGAGAGATTGTTTTAAAAAATTCTAAGGCTCTGGCCAAATATAAGATTCTAATCAAGATAATGTGAGGTTAAGCTTGAGGGCTCTGAATGTTAGATTTCTGGAATTGTTTCTTGGTTTCTCCCCTCATGAGCTATGAGATCTTGAATAAGTCCCTAAATTCTCCAAACTTCAATTATAAAATGGGAGTTAATACCAACACCTACTTCATAGGATTGTTTCGAACATTGAATGAGATAATTCCTATGTAGCATCAAGCACAGTGCCTGACATATAGTAAACATTAAATTAAAGTCAGGTGTATTTATAAGTTTTCAAAAGCTCCCCATCAATTTTTGTATATACCATATACAAAAATTAACTCAAAATGGGTCAAAGAGATAAGTGTAAGAGTTAAAATTATAAAACTCTTGGAAGAAAACACAGGAGTAAATCTCTATGACCTTGGGTTAAGCAGCGGTTTCTTAGATATGACAAAGCATAAGCAACAGATAGATAAATTAGACTTCATCGAAATTAAAATCTTTTGTGCTTCATAGGACACCATCAATAAATGAATGGGAGAAAATATTTGCAAATCTATATCTGATTAGATACAAGTTCCTTGTATCCAAAATATATAAAGAACTCTTAAAACTCAACAATAAAAAGGCAAATAATCTGATTAAAAAGTCAGCAGAGTTGGGATAGAAATTTATCCAAAGAATATATACAAATGGCTAGTCAGTCCATGGAAAGATATTAAATATCATTTCTCACTAGAGAAATTCAAATTATAACCATGAGATGCCACTTCACATCCACTAAGATGGTTGTCATAAAAAAGATGGACAATAACAGATGTTGATGAGGTTGGGGAGAAATTGGAACTCTCACACTTTGCTGGTGAGATTGTAAAATGTTGCAGCTGCTTTGGATAACAGTTTGACAATCCTGTGAAATGTTAGACATAGAGTTACTATATGACTCAGAAATTCCACTCCTAGATATATACCCAAGAGAATGAAAAGATATGTCCACACAAAACCTTGTATATGAATATTCACAGAAATATTATTTATACTAGCCAAAAAGTATATACAACCCAATGTCCATTAATGGACAGACGGATAAAAACGATGTGGTATAGCCATACAATGGAATATTACTCAGCCATAAAAAGCATAAATAACTGATACATTGTACAACGTGGATGAACCTTGATAACCTTATGCTGAAGGAAAGAAGTCGGAAACAAAAAGCCACATATTGTATGATTCCATTTATATTGATTGTCTAGAATAGGCAAATCCATAAAGGCAGAAAGTAAACTGGTGATTCCCAGGTACTGGGGGGATGGTAGAATGGATACAGGTGTATTTTTGATGAAAATTATTCTGAAGTTAGATAGTGTTGATCGTTTCACAACTCTGTGAATATACTAAAACCTGGATTATATACTTCAACAGAGTAATATTCATCCTGCTTTTAAACTAAAACCCTAAGGATAAATTCTTAGCACTGAGAAGGTACTTTTCATTTCCCTGAAACCTTGGGATCCTAGGAAAATGGGTAGACAGTAAGTTTGAAGAAAGGATGGAAGTGAAGAGCTAGTGATAAATTTGGGAGAAGGGGTAGCAGTCATCTATACAGTTTCTCTTCCCTCTAAGGAATGTCAGTGTGTTCCATGGAATTATCATGAGCACTCCCTTGGAGGCCTATAAGGTGAGGTTTTGAGATTGTCTGGAAGATAGTATAGTATTGGCTGAAGATGACTATGATATAGGTTTTATGGTCTGAGTGAAGGAAAGACTTGGTAAATATGGAAGGAGAACTAGGGGCTAGGTATGAAAGCATGTTGATGGTAAGATGACAGCTATTCCAGTCTGCCCAACACTGTCCTGTTTTAGCACTCAAAGTTTTGCATCCCAGGAAAACCCTCAGTCTCAGGCAAACTGGGACAGTTGGTCCTCTAGTTAGAAGCAACATAACAAGGACACTGATGGTCTCCTATGTGACAGGTATTATGCTAGGCTCCCTTTATGCATTATCTTTTTCAGTTCTCATGGCCAACCTCTCAGGTAATTACTGGGGTTAATTATCTGTCCTAGATCATAGTTTAAATAGAAGAGCTGAAATTCCAATTCAGGTCAATAAGGATCAGTCTTCACTCTTAACCACACTGTCAATTCTGAGAGATTGAGTCCATACAACAAGTGATAAAACCTCAAAAAAAGATAACTTATAAAGGGTTAAGTTTAAAAATGCTTTTTATACCCATTATTACTTTCATTCTCCCCAAGAACTCATTCATTCATTCAATAAGTACTTACAGTGCTTTTGAAGTACTAGACATAGTGCTAAGTACTATGAATAAATCAAAAACCTGCCTTCTGACTTCATGGAGCTTAAAATTAGGAAATAAAGAAATAGAAAAAAGGGGAATTCCCTGGTGGCACAGTGGTTAAGAATCCTCCTGCCAATGCAGGGGACACGGGTTTGAGCCCTGGTCCGGGAAGATCCCACATGCTGCAGAGCAACTAAGCCCTTGGGCCCCAACTACTGAGCCTGCGCTCTAGAGCCTGTGAGCCACAACTACTGAAGCCCACGCACCACAGCTACTGAAGTCTGCGTGCCTAGAGCCCATGCTCCGCAACAAAAGAAGCCACTGCAACAAGAAGCCCGCGCACCACAACAGAGAGTAGCCCCCGCTCTCTGTGACTAGAGAAAGCCTGTGTGCAGCAACGAAGACCCAAAAAGCAGCCAAAAATAAGTAAATAATTAATTAATTTAAAAAAGAAATAGAAAATAAAGTGCGAGTTATAAGAATTATGAAGGAAACAGGAGCATATTAACGTGGAAAATGTCAGAGATAAATCTGTGCTAGGTAGAATGGTCAGGGAAGGCATCTGTGAGGAAGAGATATATAGGCTGAAACTTAAATGAAGAGGAAGAACTAGCCCTATGAAAATCATAGGGAAAACATTCTTATGTTTGTCCAAAGGTCCTGGAGCAGGAAAGAGCTTTGTACATTTGAAAATATTAGGAAAGAAGAGTCAGTGTGGTCAGAGCATATTTAGCAAGTGAAGCAGTAAATATAATCTCATATTTGTAAATAAGAACTCAAGGTTTGGAGGGGTTATGAGATTTCCCAGGATCACTTAACCACAAGGGCAGGACTCAACCCAAGATCTTCTGACTAAGTACTGAGACTTGTTGCTTTAATTGTTATCTTGAAAAGGGCGATTTTTCTGACAGCTATGATTTTCAAACATTTTAGGAACAAAACCTTTTTCACATAAAACCTCATATTGAAACCTAATATTCAACACTGATAGAGGGAGGCTTCTCTGCTAGAGTTGTAGGTGAGACTCAAAATCTCACTTTAGTCCCTGTTACCCCACGCCCCTTGGATTCAACCAGCAGAACTGAAACTACAATGATGCTGTTTTGTTTAGAGGATCACATCTTAAGGAGTTCACACACATTTTCCAAAATATGTAGAAGTGTTATCAGTCAGCTACACATTAGATTCTCAAAAGAGGGTTCTGTTTGGGGATTTTGGTTTTCACTTACATGTTCGCAAAGCAGTACATGCAGGAGTTGGAATATGTAACATTATTAGAAGCACATAATGGGCTGACTCTTATGGAGCATATGTGTTTCCGTTGTATAGCCTTCTTTTGATAATGATGGCATGAAATGTCCTAAAACAAAACTCTTAGGTCAGACTCTCTACCCAGCATGATCTCTTAATGGCTTCTAATATAAGTTCTCGGGTGTTTTTGTGCAGAGAGGAGGTAATGATAAATATGTCTTCTTTTAGACTTCAAACATGAAAACTCTTAAATTCAGCAGTCAGAGTCTTTGGAATTTTCTCTCTGAAAGGCAGCTGAGGCTATTCAGCCCTAATCCTTGACTATTTTGTATCTGTAACTTCTTAGAAGGGAAGTAGATTATTCTGGGAAGTGGCAATAATGACTATAACCATTGTCCAGGTGCCTCTGGAGTCATTTTAGTTCATCAGAATCCACCCTCCTTTAACTCTTGTGCCTGGATTGGGCTACCCTGTGTGGTCCCACTCTGGCACTGGCTATAGTTCAGACTTTTGAGGATTAGGAAGCTGGAATAGTGAGGAAAGAAGCTACCAGGTTCAGATTTTACCAGTTATCTCCCCCATTTTATCCTGATTTCTTCAATATTACCAGAGTTGGAGTAAGCTGGTCTTAGAGGAACTTGAGTGACAGAATAATTTGTCTGTAGGCAACAGGGAGACTTGGAAAGTTCATGAGAACTGTGTAATGAGCAGATTAGGAATGAGCTGCCACAATTCCCTACTCCATAGGTTCAGATCACAGTCTATCCATATATCCAGTTTTTTACCCTACTGCCCTGTGTACAAAACTTCAGTGGCTCCCATTACTTACAGTAATGTTTCTCAGATTTCAGTTACTTGGTTCATGATTCCTTCTGAATTCATATGCCATTTTTCTTCAATTGGCTGCCTTTTTAAACTTGACTAGTCACCTTAGATTGGTCCTAAGCATGAATATCCATGATATCTTGAATTTGAAGTTGTACTTATATTTTTTCTAACACACATTTTAAAAAGCTATAATTATTGCAGTAAAAGGTATTCATTGGCATATTAACTACAATCATCACTAATACTATAAGAAGGTACTCAAATCACTCTTTGGGAAATACTGTTTTTGTCTCTTATCTCGTCTTTTAATGATTAAGCCCATGTGGTTTGTTTGGGAAGGATTTACCGAAGAATTGATTCTTTAGTGTGTTCCTAAAGAATGAAAATGACTTCTAAGATTGGATATAAGTATAGAAAGAAGGATAATTTAATTAGAGGGAATTACAGTACAAAGACAAGTGGGAATAGCAAAGACCCCAAAATGGTTTAAGTTAGCTAGAACCTAAAGTGAGAAAAGGGGAATTCTCCTTTTAGGGACAAAGAGGCTGGGTCAAGGAGGATATGCAAAAAGTTTACGCTAAGGGTAGTAGGAGTCCTGCTTTAAGGAGGGTGGTGTCTCAATCAGATTTGCATTTTAGTAGGCCCATTCTTATGGTTGTGGAGAAGATTAGTGTAGGGATTGACAGACTTTTCCTATTAAGATCCAGGTAGTAGATATTTTCCAATTAAAAGCCACACTACACTCTCTGTTGCTCAGCTTTGTTGTTGAAAGCAGCCATAGACAGTATGTAAACAAATGAGTGTGCCTGTGTTCCAATAAAATTCTATTTTCAAAAAGTGGTGGCCATGGTTTGCCAACCCCTGGATCAAACTAAGTGCAAGGAAATCGTTCGATGGCTCTTGAAATAATATGGGCAAAAAGTCAGAAGGGCTTGAATGAAAGCATCAGCAATGAACTTAGAGGGAAGAAAGTTATTAAAAAACAAAAATTAGGAGCTTTAATTGCTAGCGGTAGATAAGGAGGTGAAGGAGAAGAGACAGGGATGAGTCCTGGTTTTCCTCAGTATTTATTTTGACAGAGATGTCTAGCTTGAACCATATAAATTGCCACTGTGTAGCTCAAAAATGGTCAAATATTAGCAGTTTTATATGGTTTAATATGGTTCAACCTAATAGAAATACTACAAGCTTAGGATTGTAAAATCATTCTTATGCAGGAAGTAGCAAACTTACCTTATATGCAACGTTACCAAAAACATCTGAAAAAAAAAATTTAGTAAAAGGATCAAAAAAATGTAGTGTTGAGATGTGAACAGCTACTTTGCCCATTAAGTAACCTCATGCAAATTAATAACCATGAAAATCATAGAAAAATATGCGGCTTCTTCACACAAGGTTTGTCTGACCAGGCCTGATTCCCAAACACTGTTTCCTTCCCCTCCCCATGCCTGACACACAATGTGCCACCTGCGAATTCAGCCTTAGCCCATTCTAGCTTTAATGCTGACCTTAAGCAGGAGAGACTTAAACCCGGAGACTCAACATATCATCCACTGCTGGGCAGCTAACACAGTCTAGACCCATTTTAGAGACAAGTCTAGTTCTTGATAGACACCCTGGCTACCTGCTGACAGAACTCTTAGATACCTGCCTTCGTGTGTGTGTGTGTGTGTGTGTGTGTGTGTGTGTGTGTGTGTGTATTTTTTTTTTTCATTTCCTGTCTTGAATATACTCTTTCCAAATTCTGTATGTTTCTAAGGAAGCGTCTTCCTTTGTTTGGCCTCTGTGTCAACAACTGCTTACCCAAACTATTAACAATTCCTGTTACCTTCATCCTTTATGTCTACCTCACAGCCTTGACTTCTTTCAGCTCTGAGGCTGAAGCTTCTCTTTGCCTCCCCCTCTATCTGTGCCACCCTGCCAGCAGATTGTTTCACATCACGGACTTCCCTTGTTGGTGTCATTTTGCTGGACTTAGGAAGAGCTGAGCCCTCTCTTGAGATTTGATAACATTGGGTTGTGCTGTAATAGTAAGCCACGTCAGAAACTGACCCTGCTTTGTGTAGATGGCCTTTGTGTGTGTGCACACACACAACACAAGTGTGTGGGGGTGTCGGCTGGTGGGCAAGTATCAAGAAGAGGGAGGAGAGAGGAAATTGATTATCAAGTCAGAGAACGATTATTTATCAAATGTTCCTTGTACATTTTAGTGATCATCCCTTAAAATATCTTGAGTCTGAACCTCTCTGTGGCAGAATTCTTGGGATATTAAAAAATGGACTCAACCACCAATAATCATTTTAGTTGAGGTAGTAAATTCGTTAACTCCAAGAGAAATGTCAAAATGTCAAAAATCCCAACATCTAAAAGTCAGTTATCATTGGCTGGTTACTTCCCTTAGAAGATCCCTGAGGTTCTGTGATAAATCCTTACATGAGAAATAGCCAATAGCCAAGACAGCCACAGAGAAAGGTTTCATCTTTTCCATAAAGAACAATGTGATCCATCCACGGGAGTTCCTTCAGTTGAAAGTTCATAGCAAATCCTCAAAGGCTCAGTTCTGTTGATGATCTGAGAGCTGTGGCCCCATTATGAGAACCTTAGAACCAATTATGAAGTCACTTTGCTAATAACTGTTTACATGTGACACTGAGGGCAAAGTCATCCTGTCACTAAAGAACAAGACTTACAGGTAAAATGTTTCCTTCTTAACAGGCTTTGGAGCTGAGGCTTTGATAGCATGATATAACATTGTTTTGTTTGATTGTTAAAGTATTATTCAGTTCCATAGAAGTGTATATATATATATATATATATATATATATATATATATATAATTATTTTTTAAATTTATGTCTGCCTTCAACACCTGCCCCTCTCAACCCAAAGATTCTGATTGAGTAGGTCTAGAGTATGACTCAGACATATAACACACACACACACACACACACACACACACACACACATTTAAACTGCATAGTAGAATCTGATTCACCTCTTTAATTGAGAACCAAGGATTAGGAGACTCTAATTGTCTACTAAAGAGTTGATTTGGGGGGTCCTTTCCTCTCTTACTTCCTAAAGGCAATTGTTCTGTTTTGCTAGAGCAATCTCCTTTTTTTAAAAATGGAAATATTGTTGATTTATAATATGGTATTTTTTCAGGCATACAGCAAAGTGATTCAGTTATTTATATATATACATATGTATGTGTATATATATATATATATATATATATATTCAGATTACTTTCCATTATGGGTTAATACAAGATATTGGATATAGTTCCCTGTGTTACACAGTAAATCCTCTTTGCTTATCTATTTTATGTATAGTAGTTTGTATCTGTTAATCCCATACTCCTAATTTATTCCTCTTCACCTCACTTTTCCCTTTGGTAACCATAAGTTTGTTTTCTATATCTGTGAGTCTGTTTCTGTTTTGTAGATAAATTCATTTGTATTATTTTTTAGATTCCACATATAAGTGATATCATATAATATTTGTTTTTGTCTGACTTCAATTAGGGTTATATTCTCTAGGTCCATCCTTGTTGCTGCAAATGGCAATATTTCATTCTTTTTTATGGCTGAGGAATATTCCATTGTATATATATAACCTTCTTAAACCAATCGTGTCTTGATGGGCATTTGGGTTCCATGTCTTGGCTATTGTAAATAGTGCTGCTGTTAATATTGGGGTACACGTATCTTTTAAAATTAGAGTTTTCATCTTTTCTGGTATATGCCCAAGAGTGGGATTGCTGGTTCATATCATTGCTCTATTTTTAGTTTTTTTAGGAACCTCAATAATGTTTTACATAGTGGCTGCACCGGTTTACATTCTCACCAATAGTGTAGGAGGATTGCCTTTTCTCCACACCCTTTCCAGCATTTATTTTTTTGTAGACTTTTTGATGATGGCCATTCTGATCAGTGTGAAGTGATGCCTCATTGCGGTTTTGATTTGCATTTCTCTAATAATTAGCAATGTTGAGCATTTTTTCATGTGCTGTGTTGGCCATCTGTATGTCTTCTTTGGAGAAATGTCTATTTAGGTCTTCTCAGTTTTTTGATTGGGTTGCTTGTTTTTTTGATATTGAGTTGTATGAGCTGTTTGTATATTTTGGAGTATTAACCCCTTGTCAGTCGCATTGCTTGCAAATGTTTTCTCCCATTCTGTAGGTTGTTTTTTTCATTTTGTTGGTTTCCTCTGCTGTGCAAAAGCTTTTAAGTTTATTAGGTCCCATTTGTTTATTTTTACTTTTATTTCTTTTGTCTTGGGAGATCTAAGAAAATATTGCTACGATTTATGTCAGAGAATGTTTTGCTTTTGTCTTTTCTGGGAGTTTTAGGCTGTTGTGTCTTATATTTAGGTCTTTAAACCATATTGAGTTTATTTTTGTGTACAGTTTGGAAGTGCTCTAATTTCATTGATTTACATGAGGCTGTCCAGCTTTACCAACACCACTTGCTGAAGAGACTGTCTTTTCACCATTGTATATTCTTGTCTCCTTTGTTGTAGGTTAATTAATTGTAATCGTGTGGGTTTATTTCTGGGCACTCTATTTTGTTCCATTGATCTATATGTCTGTTTTTGTGCCAGTACAATGTTGCTTTGATTACTGTAGCTTTGTAGTACTTTCTGAAGTATGGGAGGGTTATGCCTCCAGCTTTGTTCTTTTTCCCCAGGATTGCTTTGGCAATTCTGGGTCTTTTGTGGTTCCATATAAATTTTAGGATTATTTGTTCTAGTTCTGTGAAAAATGTAGTGGGTTTTTTGATAGGGATTACATTAAATCTGTAGATTGCTTTTAGTTATATGGCCATTTTAACAATATTAATTTTTCTAATCCAAGAGCATAGGTTAGCTTTCCATTTCTTTGAGTCATCTTTAGTTTCCTTTATCAATGTGTTATAGTTTTCAACGTACAGGTCCTTCAACTCTTTGGTTAAGTTTGTTCCTAGATATTTTTTTTGACATGCTTTTAAATGGGACATTTTTTTTAACTTTCTGATATTTCATTGTTGGTGTAAAGAAATACAACAGATTTCTTTATATTAATCTTCTACTACCTTATTGAATTCATTTATTAGTTCTAAGAGTATTTGTGTGGAGTCTTTAGGGTTCTCTATATAGAATATCATGTCAACTGAAAATAGTGTCATTTCTACCTCTTCCTTTCCAATTTGAATACCTCTAATTTCCTTTTTTTTGTCTGATAGTTTTGGCTAGGACTTCCAATATTATGTTGAATAGAGTGATGAAAGTGGGCATTCTTGTCTTGTTCCAGAATTTAGTGGGAAAGCTTTCAGCTTTTCACCGTTGAGTATTATGTTATGTTGGCTGTGGATTTGTCATAACTGGCTTTTATTGTGTTGACATATGTTCCCTCCAGACCTACTTTGGTGAGAGTTTTTAGCATAAATGGATGTTGAATTTTATCAAATGCTTTTTCTGCATCTGTTGAGGTGATCATATGCTTTTTATCTTTTCTTTTGTTAATGTGGTGCATCACACTGATTGATTCGCATATGTTAAAACATCCTTGTGACCCTGGAATGAACCTAAATTTATCATAGTGTATGGTCCTTTTTATGTATTGTTGGATTGGTTTGCTAATATTTTGCTGAGGATTTTTTCATCTGTATTCATCGAAGATATTGGTCTATAATTTTCTTTTTCTGTAGTATCTTTGTCTGGTTTTGGTATGAGGGTAATGGTGGCTTCATAGAGTGAATTTGGAAGTGTTTCCTCCTCATTAATCTTTTGCAAGAGTTTGAGAAGGATCAGTATAACTTTTCTTTTTGTTTGGTAGAATTCCCCAGTGAAGCTATCTGATTTTGGACTTCTGTTTGTGGAGATTTTTTTTTAAATTACAGATTCTATTTCATGTCTAGTGATTGGTCTTTTCAAATTATCTGTTTATTCTTGACTCAATTTTAGCAGGCTGTAAGTTTCTAGAATCTTGTGCATTTCTTCTGGGTTGTCCAATTTGTTGAAATACAACTGTTCATAGTATTCTCTCATGATTTTCTATGGTATCATTTGTTATTTCTCCTCTTTCATTTCTTATTTTGTTTATTTGGGTCCCATGTTTTTTTCTCAGTGGGGCTGGCTGGAGGTTTTTTATCTTGTTTGTCCTTTAAAAAAAACAGCTTTTGGTCCTACTGATCTTTTGTTTTTTTAATCTGTATTTATCTCCTCTCTGATCTTTATTATTTCCTTCATTCTGCTGACTTTGAGTTTTGTGTGTTCTTTTTCTAATTCTTTTAGGTGGTAGGTTAGGTTGTTTACTTGAGATATTCTTATTCCTTAAGGAAGGCCTGTATCACTATGAATTTCATCCTTAAGACTGCTGTTGCTGCATCTCATAGATTTTGTAAGGTTGTGTTTTATTGTCATTTATCTTGAGGTGTTTTCTGATTTCCTCTTTGATTTCATTGTTCGGTTACTGTTTGTTTTGTTTTTTTTGCCGTATGCGGGCCTCTCACTGTTGTGGCCTCTCCCGTTGTGGAGCACAGGCTCTGGACGCGCAGGTTCAGTGGCCATGGCTCACAGGCCTAGCCGCTCCACGGTATGTGGGATCTTCCCAGACTGGGGCACGAACCCGTGTCCTCTGCATCGGCAGGCGGACTCTCAACCACTGCGTCACCAGGGAAGCCCAGGTCACTGGTTTTTTTAGTAACATGTTGTTTAGTCTCCATGTGATTGTTTTTTTCCCATTTTTCTTCCTGTGGTTGATTTCTAGTTTCATACTGTTATGGTCAGAAAAAATGCTTGAAATAATTTCTATTCCCTTAAATTTGTTGAAGCTTGTTTTGTGTCTTAGTTTGTGGTCTATCCTAGAAAATGTTCCATGCACCGTTGAAAAGAATGTGTATTCTGCTTTTCTTGGATGTAGTGTCCTGTTGATATCAATTAAGTCCAGCTGTCCTATTATATCATTTAGTATCTGTTGCCTTATTAATTTTCTGTCTGAAAGATCTTTCCGTTGATGTCAGTGGGGTGTTAAAGTCTTTTACTTTTATTGTATTCCTGTCAGTTTCTCCCTTTAAGTCTGTTAGTACTTGTTTGCTGTGTTTTTGGTGCTCCTGTATTGGGTTCATATATGTTAACAAGTGTAATACCCTCTTCTTTTATTGATCCCTTTATCATTATATAATGTCCTTCTTTGTCTTTCTTTCTGGTCTTTGGCTTAAAGTCTATTTTGTCTGATATGAGTATTGATTCTCGTGCTTTTTATCATTCCCATTTGCGTGAAATATCTTTTTTCCATCCCCTCACTTTCAATCTATGTGAGTCTTTTGCCTTCAGCTGAGTCTCTTGTAGGCAGAATATTGTAGGTTCTTGTTTATTTTAATCCAGTCTGACACTCTGTCTTTTGATCAGAGCATTTAGTCCATTGACATTTGAAGTAATTATTGATAAGTAAGTACTTATGCCATTTAAAATCACGTTTTCC
This sequence comes from Lipotes vexillifer, assembly GCF_000442215.2. NCBI lineage: Eukaryota > Metazoa > Chordata > Mammalia > Artiodactyla > Lipotidae > Lipotes > Lipotes vexillifer. Next base: position 310,206 of record NW_006772405.1, on the reverse strand, counting down.
AGTTGATTTTGTAGTTCTTATTTGTTCATTTTTTCTTTTGTTTTTCCTTTTGTGGTTTGATGGTTTTCTTTTGTATTATGCTTGAATTCCTTTCTTTTTGATTTTTGTGAATCTATGTTTTTAGTTTGTGGTTACTCTGGTTTTCAAGTATGATAACCCATAACTATATCTACTTGCTTTAGACTTATATAAGTTCAAACACATTTTAAAAGTTGTACAATTTTCTACTCCCCTACCCCACATCTCGTGATTTTGATGTCCTGTTTTATTTTTTATCTTCACATTTATCCTTTTTCTCTTCACTTTTGCAAAAAAAGTTTTTTGATTGTTTTTTAATCTACATAATGGCTTATTTAAGTGATCTTCAGTCCCTTTATAGATTTGCCTTTCCTATTGTGTTTTTCCCTTTCCTGTAGAACTTTGCTTCTTTTCTATTTAGAGAAGGTCTTTCATTATTGCTTCTAGGTGAGGTTTAGTATTACTAAAATAGTATTCAGTATTAGGGTTTAGTATTTAATATTTTAGTTTTAGCTTCTTTGAGAAATCTGTTATCTCTCCTTTTATTATAAATGATAATCTTGCTGGGTAGGGTATCCTAGTTTGCAGGGTTTTCCCTTTCAGGGCTTTGGATATATCATGCCACTCCCTTCTGGCCTACAAAGTTTCTGTAGAGAAATAAGCTTATAGCCTTATGGGGGTTCCCTCATCATTGACTCTGTTTTTTCTTGCTGCATTTAGAATCTTCTCTTTATCTTGAACTTTTGCCATTTTTAATTATATGTCCTTGTGTGGGTCTGTTAGGGCTTATCTGGTTTGGGAACCTCTGTGCTTCCTGTACATGGATATCTATTTCTTTTTAGGCTTGGGAAGTTTTCAGCCATAATTTCTTCAAGTATATTTTCAATTCCCTTTTTCGGGAACCCCTATTATGCATAGGGGTTTATATTACCCCATATATCTCATATTTTGCTTTCTTTTTTTTTATTTGTCTGTCTGCTGTTCTGATTGGTTGATTTCCATCATTCTCTTTCCCAGATCACTTGTTCATTCTTCTGCATTATTTAGTCTGCTATTCATTGCTTTTAGTTTGGTTTTAATTGTCTAATTTTGATTGCTTCCTCTTCATAGTTTCTAGTTCTTTGTTACAGTGATCTGCATTTCACTGTAAGACTGTAAGACTGTAAGACTGTTACAGTCTTAATTCCTTTAGCTTTTTTATTACCTCCTTTTTGAACTCAATGTCTAGTAAACTGGTGAGGTCTGTTTCATTATTTGTTCTTTCAGGGGATAACTCTTGTTTTTATAATTGGGAATAGTTCCTCTGCTTTTTCATTTTACTTAGCTTCCTCTGTCTCTATGAATTTATGAGAAACAGTTATCTACTGTGGCCCTGAAGGGGTGTTTTTATGTGTCCCTGTGTAGACTGTGTGAGTCCAATATTTTTGGCACCAGGGCTGTTTTTGGTATAGATGCCAGCCACGTCTTTCCTCAGAGTGTGCTGTCTGTTATCCCCTTAATAGGGGGTGTGATGGTGTTGTGGTGTCCAGAGCCTGCACTGGATGTTCAGTGGGGCCTCCTCTTTGCTCTGTGCCTGTCACAGCCCTGTTGCGGGCCCTCTTGGCAGTCTTTGCACAGCTAGACTGAGTCCTCTCCTAGGGCCCATCTTCCCAAGATTCAGTGCCTAGGTGCAGTTTGTACCAGTAGCTCTGCCCAGTGTGCATTTTGGACTGGGAAGTGTGGCAAGGAGGCAGCTGTCAGTGCTGTTCTCTCTCCACCCTGATTGCTAGCAAGCCAGCAATGTGCACTCCTAATGAGCAGAGTCCAGACCCCTCCTGCCCCTCTTTCTGTCTTGGTGGACCTCCTAGCAGGCAAGGGGACCTCCCAGGGTGAGGGGCCACTTGTGTGGACCTTCCATCCTTTACAGATCCCTCCTAGGGACACTAGTCCCATCCTGATGCCCCCCCGCCCCGTTTTTTTGCCATTATACTCTGTTACATGGGGATCTTTCTTGCAGCTTTGGTTATATAAGAGATCTTCTGCCTCCCGGTTTCTGTGAGAATTGTTCCACATGTATATATATTTTTGATGTGTTTGTTGGGGGAAGGTGAGGTCCACATCCTCCTACTCTGCCATCTTTATCCTTTCCTAGAGTGATCTCTTTACCCTTTATTATTACCATACCCATTCCTACTTCCCTGTTCATAGCATCTGCTATCTCATATTTAACATAAAACATATTAAATAAATAACTAGGGTGCATGCATGGAGACTCAAGTCCATTATATGTGATTTCTATTATAATATGTGGCTTGTATAACAAGGCAGCATCCTGCAGATCACGAATAAGCAGTAATTCTGTGCTGAAGGTTGTGTTATGACCAGGTGCAACAGGGCTTAATTCATATTGTTACCAAAACAAACACATGAGAAAATCAGGCCTAACTCCTAAGGAAAGAAGTCTTATTTTAAAAATACCATCAGTTCTCAGATTTCCCCAGGATGCCCCACTGGGAAATTTGACTCCAGAGCTCAACAACTTAACCACTCCATTATTTAGCATTTTGGCTCAACATAAAGAGTTCATTGAGGACAAGGATGATCTTACCATTGCGTCTTGGGCCCCTAGCCCAGTGCCTGGCATATGAGTGGTTAAAAGGTAGTGAGCAAACAATTTTCTGAATCTTCAGGATGCCTAACAGTGACACAGGCTGCCTTAGGGAGGCCTGAATTCCCCATCTTCAGGGCTATCCAGACAGGAGTAAAAGTTGAATAACGATCTCTCAGAGATATGGAATCAGATTCCTCTTTGAATGGAAAAATTAAAGGTCTTTGGTCTTTTTCAAGCACTGAGATTCTGTGATTTCTTGATAGTCATAAAAACGCATTTTCACAGTGTCTGCCAGGCAACTGTGAGGTGACAATATCTGAGAATTCTTTGGGCAGAAGACTGTCATGGGGCTGCTGTTGTCTGGGGCATGGCTAGGGCAGTGCTGAAAGGGAGATACACACTGAAGACAGATGGAAAATAAAGGTGAAGGGACAGGAGGCAAGTGCTATTCTCATTTGCTTGAGGTGACCAGGGGCAGTGAGGTAAAGTCAAGACAGGTGACCTAGCAGCGTCAGCCAAGCCTCCTGTACTTGCATTATTTTCGTAATTCATCTTGATTATTAAATCATCTCTTAGTGATTTGAGATGGTAAAAGCATGCTAGAAGTTTTTGCCAAGCTGAGAGAAGGCTTCATTTAGGAATACAAAGCTTACAGCCAGAAAGTAGAAATAGGAATACAAGACTCAAACTTCTCAGGGATACCGCGTATACTGCTGGTCTGTACTTTAAAGTACTTAAGACCAGAAGAGCTTCTTCAAACTAACAGCCATGATAAATGTAGATTCTCCCTGATACTATAATTAATGACAAGGTCTTTTAGAGTCCAAAGGAGTCAGCTTTACCAGTATGCTGCCTGTGTTCCGGTAGTACCTAATGGTGTTCCAAGCATATTCTAATAACAACAACAGGAACAATAGCAACAACAATGTTTATCTGTTTTAATATTGCTAACATTTTTATATGTTCTAAGTATTTCCCTTCCATGCTAATTCTTACAATAGTTTTGAAAATTAAGTATCACTGCTGCCATCTTCAAACCTTTGCAAAAGGGACTTCTTTGCCTTTGACCCCCAAATTTCTCCAGCCATGTCTCTCCCTATAGGGCTAGGAGCTTGTAGGTCAAAGACATGCGCTGCACACACTTGTAATCTCCTTCTGGACTATACCCTGGAACCCTGAACTCCTGAATTCCCATCCCAGGTAGACTTGATCCTGCTTACAGGGCCTATGTAAATGTCTTCCTTGGCTCCGTTCTCCAAGGCAGCCTGTGTTGCTGGGATACACACCCTTCACCCCAAGATGTGACCTAGGCATGACCATTTGCTGGGATTTGAGTGAAGTTTGGACATGCAGGCTTTGGTGTGTAGGTCCATGTGCATGAGGCTCTTCATGAGGCATGACAGGATTGGGAGTGGAGAGAAGAGAGATACTGCATGCAGTCCAGGAGAGAGACTGATGACCCGGGGCCAGTTTCTCCCATGCCACCATATTCCAGGAAAGAATTCTAAGGAGTCTAAGAATTTTACCTTTCAACCTGGGTTATCGTATTGCAATAAAGCTATTATTTGCCAAAGTAGGAGGATATAATTTTATTTAAATGTGTCTTAGCTATAAATTTTCAGTACATGGGCTTCCATCTTAATTTTTGCTCTGAGCTCCCAAATATAATGCATGGGCCTAGATATTACTCTCATTTTAAAAATGTGTCAACAATTCTAAGATGACAAGTAACTGGCTTATAATCATAAAGTGAGACTAGATTTGAGACCAGCACTCTTTGGCACATGCCTATGCCCTTTCTACCACATGTTTCCTCTCACATATATTATGACATGGTCCTCACTTTATGAAGTGGGGTTACTTCTGTTTCCATTTTTGCCACTTTTCAAGGACTCTGACTTAGAGACCTGAAATGACTGGTCCAAGGTCCCATGGCACAGCCAGTCCTTAACCCATCTTTTGACTCAAATTGGTAAGTATTGTCATATGTCATGCTTAGATGAAGAGAATATTTTCCAAGAATGTTTAACCTGGAAAAGAGAAGACTGAGTATGAACCGTGAAAGTCATTTAAAATCTGTGATAGTCTGTCACTGAGAAGAAGAAACAGACTTGGTCTATGTGGGCACTGCGAGACAACTAGAACCCATGGTTAGAAACTAAAGGGAGAAATAGAGATTCAACATACGGAAGAACTTTCCAACCATTCAGAGCTTTCAGTTGTCAAGTTGATGAGCTCTCCATTGCTAGAGGTGTCCAAGTAGAAGCTGTCACCGATGTTGTGAAGAGGGTTTCTGCACTTGGTATCTGGATGCCTTTGGCTTTTCTCTGAAGTCATTTCTAGAAATTCAAAATTCCAGTACTCTAATTCTATAACTAAATGACCTTTAGTTGAAAACCACTTCCAGGGTGAGTGGAAAAATCCAAGCAGCCTCAGGGGATGTACCTGATATCTTAAGTTCACTTCTCCCTTCTTCACCCTGGTGCCCTCCCTATAGGGTCTCCATCGACTACTTTTCCTTCAATGTGTCAGGTTCTGTCAGATCATGTTCTCCACAGAGGGCTTCCTCTCTCTGGGTTTCCTCCTGTTTCCCCTTCAGGCCTAGGGATGGTAAGGGTGTACTTCTTTTTTTTTTTTTGCGGTACGCGGACCTCTCACTGTTGTGGCCTCTCTGGCTGCGGAGCACAGGCTCCGGATGCGCAGGCCCAGCGGCCATGGCTCACAGGCCCAGCCTCTCCGCGGCATGTGGGATCTTCCTGGACCAGGGCTTGAACCCGTGTCCTCTGCTTTGGCAGGCGGATTCTGAACCACTGAGCCACCAGGGAAGCTTGCAAGTTCCTCATTTTATGTTTGGTAGAATTCCCTAATAAAGCCATTCAGTTCTGGACTTTTGTTTGCAGAGAGATTTGTTTTTTGTGGTTTTTTGTTTTGTTTTGTTTACAGATTCTATTTCACTTCTAGTGATTGGTCTGTTCAGATTATCTGTTTTTTCTTCTTAACTCAATTTTGGTAGGCTGTATGTTTCTAGAAAATTGTCCATTTCTTCTGGGTTGTCCAATTTGTTGGAAAAAAGCTGTTCATACTGTTCTCTCATGGTTTTTGTTGTAGTTCTCTAGTATCAGTGTTATTTCCCCTCTCTCATTTTTTATTTTGTTTATTTGGGTCCTGTCTCTTTTTTCTTGCTGAGCTTGGCTAGAGGTTTTTGTTTTGTTTTCCTCTCAAAAAACCAGGTCTTGGTTTTATTGATCTTTTCAGTTTTTTTTAAGTTTCTATTTTATTTATTTCCTCTCTTATCTGTATCGTTTCCTTCCTTCTGCTGACTTTGGGTTTTGTTTGTTCTTTTTCTAATTCTTTTAGGTGGTAGATTAGGTTGTCTGTGACAGTTCTTGTTTCTTGAGGAAGGCCTGTTATTGCTATGAACTCCCTCTTAGAACTGGTTTTGCTGCATCCCATAAGATTTTGTAAGGATGTGTTTTCATTGTTGTTTGTTTCAAGGTATTTTCTGATTTCCTCTTTGATTTCACCGTTGACTCACTGGTTTTTAGTAACATGTTGTTTAGTCTCTGTGTAATCGTTTTTGTTTTTTTTTCTCATTTCTCTTTCTGTGGTTGATTTCTAGTTTCATACCATTGTGGTCAGAAAAGATGCTTGAAATGGTTTATATCATCTTGAATTCATTGAGGCTTGTTTTGTGACCTAGCATGTGATGTATCCTAGAGAATGTTCCATGTGCACTTGAAAAAAAATGTGCATCCTGGTTTTTCTTTTTTTTTTTTGGATGTAGTGTCCTGTATATGCCAATTAAGTCCAACTGGTATTGTGTCATTTAGGATCTGTGTTGCCTTATTGATTTTCTATCTGTAAGACCTGTCAATTGATGTCAGTGGGGTGTTAAAGTCTCCTACTATTATTGTATTTCTGTCCATTTCTCCCTTTATGTCTCTTAGTATTTGTCTTATATATTTCGGTGCTCCTATATCAGGTGCATATTTGTCAACGGATGTAATATTCTCTTCTGGTATTGATTCCTTTATCATTATATAATGTCCTTCTTTGTCTTCCTTTATGAACTTTCTTTTAAAGTCTGTTTTGTCTAAGTATTGCTACCCCTGCTTTTTGTCATTCCCATTTGCATGAACTATCTATTTTACATCCCCTCACTTTCAACTTATATGTCTTTCACCCTGAAGTGAGTCTCTTGTATGAAGTATATTGTAGTTCTTGGCTTATCTAATCTTTGACTCTATGTCTTTTGATCCAAGCATTTAGTCCTTTGACATTTAAAGTAATTATTGATGAGTATGTGTTTATTGCCATTTTTACCTTGTTTTCCAGTTGATTTTGTAGTTCTTCTTTGTTCATGTCATCTTTTTGTTTTTCCTTTTGTGGTTTGATGGTTTTCTTTTGTATTATGCTTAAGTTCCTTTCTTTTTGCATTTTTGTTTGTTTTGTCAGTCTGTTGTATGTTTTTGATTTGTGATTACCCTGGTTTTCAAGTATGTTAACCCATAACTCTATCAACTTGCTTTAGACTGATAGTCGTATAGGTTGAAACACATTCTAAAAGGCCTACACTTTTTTCCTCCCTTCTTCACATTTTGCGATTTTGAGGTCCTATTTTACATCTTTTTGCTGTTGATTATAGTTATAATTGGTTTAAAAAAATTTTTTTTGATTGTTTCTTAGTCTGTGTACTGGTTTCTTCAAGTGATCTTCAATTCCTTTATATATCTGCCTTTCCTGTTGTGTTTTTCCCTTTCCTATAGGTTTTTGCTTCTTTTCTATTTAGAGAAGAACTTAACTATTGCTATTAGGTTTAGTATTGTTGTATTCTTTTAGTTATTGCTTCTCTGAGAAATTCTTTCTTTCTCCTTCTATTGTAAATCATAATTTTGGTGGGTAGAGTATCCTAGGTTGCAGGTTTTTCTCTTTCAGCACTTTGATATATCATGCCACTCCCTCTGGCCTACAAATTTTCTGTGAATAAATCAGCTGATTACCTTATGAGGGTTCCCTTGTAAATTTTTGTTTTCCTCTTGCTGCCTTTAGAATAATCTCTTTAACTTTTGCCACTTTAAATATGATGTCTTTTGGGTCTTTTGGGGTTCATCTTGTGTTGGACCCTCTCTGATTCTCATATGTGGATATCTTTTCCTTCTGGTTTGGTAAGCTTTCAGCCGTAATTTCCCTCGTGGGGTCTTTTTTCCATACGCTTGTTACTTAAAGTGTCGCCAGCATTAGCAGCTTCAACCTCACCTGGAAGTTTGTTAAGAAGGAGGAATCTCAGGCCCTGCCCCTGGCCTCCTGGCCAGAGTCTGCCTTTCAGCGAGATTCCCAGGTGATTTGATGCCTTTACATTTGAGAAGTCCTGTCCTACACTGCCTCTAGGTTATCCCAACATTCCTTCACAGCTGCTGTCCACGCAGCAAAAAAACGACCCCTTCCGTTGCTCTACTGCTGTCCGCAGACCCCATCTCATTCTGAGCTTTACAGCAACTCTTTAAAGTGGGTTTTATTATCAAAGTCAACAAGAGACTTGCCCAAGTTTTCAGAGCTAGTTTAGATCAAGATAAGAAGCCCTCCCAAGCCTCCTGTCTCTTCACCTCTTCCCCCCAAAAGAAAACCACACCGCCAGTTCGGAGGTACTGAGACATGAGTATAGTACATATTTTTTAAAAAGAGGGCATGAGGGGGGACTTCTCTGGTGGTCCAGTGGTTAAGACTCCGTGCTTTCACTGCTCAGGGCGTGGGTTCCATCCCTGGTCCCCGAACTAAGATCCCGCATGCCACGTGGTACAGCCAAAAATGAAACAAAAAAGAAGGCATGAGGTTATGGCTAGTATCAATCTTCTGGAATCCCTGCTAGCCTGCACAAACCCCAGTGCTCCCAGGAGAGCGACCAGTTCCGAAGCAGGCTTTCCTCCGCGCGCAGGGATCTCTCATCACTCCAGCTGAGGAGCCCTGAAGAAACTAGCAGCCTTGGCCTCCGGCCTCAGCTGTCACTCACTGGCAGACTAGGGTGAAGTGTGCTTATGTGTGAAGCACTCAGCTCTGTGCCAGACACAGAGACACTCAGCGGCAATTCCTGTTGTTCCCGGGGCCTCCGTTTCCTCATCTGGAAAATGGTGTTCTCCTGGAATCAGTCGTTTCCAAACTGTGGTCCAAAGAGCTTTGGGGATGTCAGTTTGCATCTGCAACCGGGTTTGGGTTGAGATAGAAAAGAGAAAGCACACAGATCCCTGTGCTGCCCCTGATTTTAACCAGAGCACCATGACTTTTAATCCATTTTACCTACAAGTTTCCTCGTGAGACTTCCTCTAAATATATATATATATATATATATATATATATATATATATATATATATATATATATATATATATATTTAATTAATTAATTTTATTTTTGGCTACATTGGGTCTTCATTGCTGTGTGTGGGCTTTTTTCTCTCGTTGCGGAGAGTGGGGGCTACTCCTTGTTGTGGTGCGTGGGCTTCTCATTGTGGTGGCTTCTCTTGTTGTGAAGCATGGGCTCTAGGCGTGCATGCTTCAGTAGTTGCGGCACACAGGCTCAGTAGTTGTGGCTCATGGTCTCTAGAGCACAGGCTCAGTAGTTGTGGCACACAGGCTTAGTTGCTCCGTGGCATGTGGAATCTTCCTGGACCAGGGCTCGAACCCATGTCCCCTGTGTTGGCAGGCAGATTCTTAACCACTGTGCCACCAGGGAAGTCCTCCAAATATATTTTTGATCCCTGCTTCTCTTTCTACTCCTTCTGGAATCCCTATTATGTGTAAGTTTGCACACTTTATATTATCCCATACAACTCGTATGTTGCTTTCATCTTTTCATTTGTCTTTCTGTCTGCTGATATGATTGAATGATTTCTGTTATTCTGTCTTCCAGATCACTTATTTATTCTTCTGTGAAACTTAATCTGCTATTCATTACTTTTAGCTTGGTTTTTATCTTGGCAACTGAGTTGTCTAATTTTGAGTGGTTCCTCTTTATAGTTTTTAGTTCCTTGTTACACTAATCTGCATTTCTATTCATAATCTTTCTTATTTCCTTTAGCATTTTTATGACCTCCTTTTTGAACTTGGGGTCTGGTAGACTTGAGAGGTCTGTTTCGTTGTTTGTTCTTTCAGGGGATTTCTCTTGTTCTTTTTTTTTCTTTTTTTTTTTGTGGTACACGAGCCTCTCACTGCTCTGGCCTCTCCCGTTGCGGAGCACAGTCTCCGGACACGCAGGCTCAGCAGCCATGGCTCACGGGCCCAGCCGCTCCGCTGCATGTGGGATCTTCCCGGACCGGGGCATTAGCCTGTGTCCCCTGCATCGGCAGGCGGACTCTCAACCACTGCGCCACCAGGGAAGCCCTCTCTTGTTCTTTTAATTGGGAATAGTTCCTCTGCTTTTTCATGTTACTTAACTGTTTCCCATAAACTCATAGAGGCAGAACAGGTTATCTACTGTGGCCTTGAAGGGGTGTTTTTATGTGGGAACATCCTTGTGTAGACTGTGTAAGTCTGGTATTTTTGGTGCCAGGGCTATTTTTGGTATGGATGCCAGCCACTTCTTTCCTCAGCATGTGCTGGCCATTATCCCCTTGATAAGGGGTGTGATGGTGTTGTGGTGACCAGACCCTGCACTGGATGATGGGAGGGGCCTCCTCTTTGCTCCGTGGCTGTCACAGCCCTGTTGAGGGTGGGGTCTTCTCCCCAGATTTTAGAGTAGAAGCCCTGAGGGTTGGTTTCATTAAGGGTCCGTTGCCTTTACATGTGTGCTCTGTCCCCAAGGCTGTCAGTGCTGAAGCAAGTAAAGCCCATGTGGTTGCAGTGAACCTATGGGCTGCACGTGCAGGTGTTTGTGGTTCTGCCCAGAGGCAGCCCAATTTTGCGTCCGTTTCTCCATTGTGTTTGTCCCAGACCTAGTGCTAGGCTCTGGGGGCTAGGGTGTTGTGGCTCCAGGAATCGAAGTGATTTTGCTGCTGTCTGGGACCTGGTCTGCCTCTGTGGTAGGGCTCCCCCAGGATCTGTTCACCCTAGATCTGGATCCAAGCTGTGGTGTTCCATGGGCAGAACCAGAGTGCTTGTACCTTGAAAGAGACCTCTGGGTACTCCTTCCCAGGTGCTGGTCATTGGGATCCTGTGATGCCACCCACTACCTGGTGAGTGTACCAACAAAGTCCACAGCTGATAGATACACCCCTGGACCCACCCCTGACATGTGCATACATGATGTTGATTTGCCCCATCACTAAAGATGCTAACTTTAATCACTTGAGTAAGTTAGTAGCTGCCAGGTTCTCCACTGTAAAGTTACTCTTTTTTCCTTTCAAAATTAATAAATACGTTGTAATAATATTCCTTGAGATTATGTAAATATCATTTTTATTGCAATTTTACTCATGCTATTAAGTGAGGCCATGTTCAAATGGGGCAAACTGTATAAGTAAATGTGTATAATCTTATATGTTTAAACTACATATTCTCCTTTTCACTTTCTAGTATCAATTTCTAATGAACAGAAATGTTCCCATTTCTCAAACCAAGGAAAAATACCTGAGAATTTATTGGTCATGAGACTTTAACATGCCAAGCATATTGCAAAAAAAAAATGTGGTATATATATATATTTTTTGTTTGTTTGTTTGTTTGTTTTGTTTTGTTTGCGGTATGCGGGCCTCTCACTGCTGTGGCCTCTCCCGCTGTGGAGCACAGGCTCCGAACGCGCAGGCCCAGCGGCCATGGCTCACGGGCCCAGCCGCTCCACGGCACGTGGGATCTTCCCGGACCGGGGCACGAACCCGCGTCCCCTGCATCGGCAGGCGGACTCTCAACCACTGCGCCACCAGGGAAGCCCTGTGGTATATATTTTTATGCTTTTGTAAATGTTGGAGAAGAAAGGGCATACACATCATAGTCATCCCTTTCATTTCTATCAGACTTTATAATTTACAAAGCATGTACACACGCATATCTCATCTGATTCTCACAATATACAGGTTAAACTAGGGATTATTATTCTCTTTATTTTATCAGTAAGGAAAAGGATATTGCACACATAGAGTGACCTACCCACAGCTATACACCTGGTAAATGTTCAGGTTGAGGTAAGCACACAGTCTTCTATTTAAAGGTTCATTGTGTTCTCCTGAGTTGCTTGGTGGAGTTTTATAATGAAGACAATGATGAGGATGATAAAGACCTCAATGATGCAAATGTTGATGAGTACAGAGAAGCAAGTAAAACTAAATAAAATCATGTCTTCTCCAAGGCCTAAACATGGAAATGTAAAATTTTAAAAATAAATTTACTTCACATTTACATTTGTGATTAGATATCTGGCTTTCCAGATCCAGGCTTATAATCCAGAGCTCCAAGTATGTGCGCAAGACTGATCCCTTCCCCAAAGTTCCCAAAGAACACAGAGGTCCCAGGTCATTGGCTTGAGGAAGCCACAAGTGCATCGTGTCTTCACTGGTGCGGCAGAATGACTGTGGAAGGTGAGGAACTTATTTGCTTGTCCCACCTCTCAGGCAACTCTGTGAGATTACTTATAGACATGGTGGGAAATAAACAAGACTATTAGAAATAGACACTTCCTGGCAGCTTTTTAGGCACAAACTGATAACCAGGAGACCCAAGCTGAGAGAGACATGCAGTAAGGCAGACTCAATTAGGTCTCAGTAGAAGCAGCTTGTCACAGAGGCACAGAATTGGCTTGAAATCATTTAACTTTAAAGCACCTGGAGTCAAAGAAACAGTTCAGGTTGAAAAATGATTTTGTTATAAATGAAAATTCCTTAGCCGTGTTTTATTTTTTCTGTTATCTTGGGTTTTAAATTTTTGTTTTATTGCAACTTCAGCCTTTCAGTACTTCAGTACAGTTGTTGGGAAACCAACAACAGGGACTTATTTGTACCAGTGTAAATAGTCAACAGTAAGATATTAAATGGAACAACCTGCATATTTATAAACTGAAAATGAGTAACTCACTATTTTCTCCTGCATAATGGCTTTCAAATACAGTTCTTATGGCCAGATCACTGGGGCCACCAGCAATGATCTGGTCGTCTATAAAGAGTCACGTGTGAACATATACCTAAGTACTTATTGACACACAAAGTGAGATTATAGCTTCCAGTGACACAGTCACACACAAGCAGAGTACCATATTCATATAAACAGGCATTTTGATTCAATCAGTGAATAGAAATAAGACCCAGAGACAACAAAAAATTTGGTTGACAGTTTTAAAAGTTCAGGACTGACTTCAATGTTGGTTCTCAGATTTATTTATATGAAATGAATCCTATGCAGAATAATGTTAAAGATTTCTATTTCGAGGTTTGAGTTAAAAGAATTAAGAGTTGGCTTTTGAGGAGAATGGTTAAGAATTACGCTATAGAAGTAGCTGTGAAAGGTAAAAATTGGGATTTAGATATAAGATGAACATTGTTTGGATTTATGTGAAATTAGAATTTATTTCTAAATGTTGAAATATAAGCTATAAATTAGGCCTCAAACCTAGGTAAGTATTTGACTACAGAATAATATATGTGATAAAAGTTTTGGAGGTGGGTCCCAAGCTCTTTTCATTTTGAGACAAATGTCTAAAAATATAAATTTTCCCGAAGGGTGTATGTGGGCATATGTGCTCATCTGACCATCGCTGCAAAGGAATTTACAGTCAGACCTTGAGGTATGGATGTTGGAAGGCTTGAATAAATAAAAGATACTTATGGAGGCTAGAGAGAATGAGAAAAAGGTATTGAATTTAAGGAAAAGTTAGGAAAAGTTAAAAGAGCAATAAAAAATCACAGAGAAGGAATATATAGAAAGAGAAAAAAATGAGATAGAGAAAAGGAAAACTATTTGATAGGAAAAAGAGGAAATGAAAAGGAAGGAGAAAGAGTGGTCTTTTGTTTTTATTCACTACTCAGCATTTCTGGACCAATATCTCTTCTCTTTTGTGCACTTACATACTGGTTCTTCATGTCTATGATTGGGTTGAGAAGGTGTGTCAGAAACATCAAAGGCTGAGAATTATTAGATTACTGAGCGTCTTACTGTGATTAACAGATTGGAGTCAAATATTGTGAGCTTAGTGTTAAGCATAGATTTGAGTTAAACACTATGAACTGGCTAGGTTTATGGATAAATTATGCATTTAACATTAGGATTAGAGGGTTGGGAGTCTAAAATCATGGGTCGGTATTTGTTAGCATGGAATAGCTGACGTTGGTGGCACAATTAGATTGATAATTAAAATAATAAAGGTGGTTCAGAGCTGTGTTAAATTTAGAGTAGCATTTACAAGTGTGCCCTACTCCCTGAGTAGACTCACACAGCATCGTTGTTAAAACAGACTGGTATGTCAAGTAAAGAAGACTTGACTAGGAATTGGAGTTTCATTAGAACAATTAGAAAATAAATTACCCAAATAGTGTCTCTTTCATTGCAGATGAAAATTTTTTTGCCAATTCTAAAAATATACTTTTTAAACCTTAGGATTAAGTTAGATTGTTTAAGCTGTGTCAGAAAGTTCCCTGGTTTATTTTGATAATTTTTGCTATAAAATTATTACTATAAAAGGTATTTATGGAATAAATTTGTAGTTATGAAGGCATGTCATTCCTAAAAAAATTTATGACCATTGCTATTGGTGTTATACATATTTTGCTCTTTATGTTCCATTTAAAATGGGTTTTTATCTTTTGATCTATTAAGGTTACTAGGTAGATGATAGTTCTACAAAGTTTTTAATAAGCATAATTATTTTATTTGATACTTAGACCTCAACAACGAATTGTTAGAATTTCATTGTACTTTTAGTTTAGACATGTTTGTATTTGTCAGTCAGTGAGGTGGGGAGTCTGAAGGAGAGTGCAGCTTTCTCCACCCAGCAAAGATGACTCTGAATCTGTGTCTGCCCCCTCCCTACCAACCCCAGCCCCTGGGAACCTGTGCCAACATGAGGGAAAAGGCCCAGCGATGCTGAAGATGACGATATCCTTGCTCTGTAATCACGTCTATGGAGAAGTTAACATCTTCCTTCATGAAGAAGCTGAACTTTTTCAGTACTCTTCCTATGGGAACAACACAGTTAACAGGATTCATTAACACAAGAGGAAATTTTATACAATATTAGAGCTGAAAGGAACTATAGAGATTATAGGCAGAACCTCATCTTACAGATGAGGAAAATGAGTCCCTAAAAAGGAGTGTCCTGGCCTCAGGCAGTTCCTGACAGAGGCAGAAGCAGAATGTCCCTAGACCAGTGACACTTCCATCCCACCTGCTGCCTCCGCTTATTCCAGAGCCCAGACCGATCACCCAATGTCTTAAAACAAAAAAGAAGGAGGACTTCTGACAAGGGAAGCTGAGGTGGGCTGCCCCTCAGCCTTTTCTGGTCAGCAGGGCCTGTGATGAGGCTGGATCCTGCACTAGTGAGGAGAACTTCCACCACATGTCCCATTCAGTGTCCTTGGACACAGGCTGGTTTCTAGGCTGAGGACCCAGTGTCTCTGCACATTAGAGAATCTTCCCTTTTGTGAAATAAAAGTTCCTGAGTAGGAATCAGTATGTAGACATATCCTTCTGGGCTCAGGCCCTAACTCCGTATTTTAACTTGGTAAGATAGTCACAAAGATGAAAAACCACAAGATCTGAGATAAGTGGCCAAAATCCAGTGGTCAAAAGAGACTTAACAGTCAGCAAAGGGGACTTGGTGTTAAGATAGCAAATGCTGAGTTGCCTGTTTTGTAACAAAGAAGTGACATCTGCCTGGTTGTTATTGCCTTCCAAAACCCTGTGCAGGCCAAACAAAATACTTAAAACATGTTCATGGGATTCTAGCCCAAGTACTGACACCTTGTATTCCCCTATTTCATTTTATTTTATTTTATTATTTTTTATTTTTATTTTTTGGCGGTACACGGGCCTCTCACTGCTGTGGCCTCTCCCATTGCAGAGCACAGGCTCCAGACGCGCAGGCCCAGCGGCCATGGCTCACGGGCCCAGCCGCTCCGCGGCATGTGGGATCTTCCCAGACCGGGGCACAAACCCGTGTCCCGTGCGTCGGCATGCGGACTCCCAACCACTGCGCCATCAGGGAAGCCCTGTATTCCCCTATTTTAGGTCAAAGAGAGTATAATCTTCGTGGTAGCCTTATCCTCCCTATCTCCCTAAGGCTGCAGATATTTAGAGCCACTAGGAAATTGAGGAGGGTAAAGACCCTCTGGCTACAGTTTATCTAAGAATCATCTCTTGGCTGTTAAGTCTCTTAGAAGGCATGTAAGATAGTGGTTTTCAATTTTTTAGTGTGGGATTCAGAACCCTTTCTTCCAATAAGAAATTATTTGGAACTCTACTCCTTAAAATAGTCCAAAGCTGGTTGGGATTGGAGATCACCCCAAACGATCCCCTTAACCTCTTTGGTGACTCCTGACTTGCCTCTACAGAACCTCTGGGCTCTGGGGACAGCAGTTTGGAAGCTCATGGTCTTGTTAGACTCTTTCAATTGACAGACAGGAATTAGAGGTTCTGTCATGGAGGGACCAGTCCAAGCTGGCAGAGCAGGTGGCTCAACCCTAATCTGACTGTGAGGCAGCAAGTTTTCTATCTCTCCCGGCTTCTCTGGGTGGGCAGAGTATAGCTTCTGGAGAGTTAAGCAGGCTTGTGGAAAGAGGAGAAAATTGCAGTGGAGGACGCTGCCCTAGATGCTTTTTCTTCCCATGCAGTACTCACAAGCTCTCAATACACAAGTGGCGTTCATTCCCATAGGTGATGTAGTCAGACCACAAACAGGCAGGTATGCGATGGGGCAGGGGATGGCCGCCACTGGGTGCTTCTCATAAATGCTGCAGTCTACCTGTGACAGTCACAGGAGGATGTCCTGCTTTTCTCCTGGTCCTCAAGCTGGGCTACCCTGGCTTCTACTGGACAGGAAGCACAGTACCATCTTGGAAGTCCCAGCTCCAATATTCTGATGCTGCTGTGGCTACTTCTATTGATAATAATATGACCACTCTGACAAATACTAGTACTACCAGCACCACTTCTATTATTTATATATATGTGTCTGTGTGTGTGTATGTGTGTGTGTGTATACATATGTGCATTTCTTTGCCAGGCATTAAACTTAAATCTTACATGAATTTTCTTTGTTTAATCTTCAGAACAACTGAATAGGGTAGGTTCTATTACCCCTATTTTACAGATGAGGGAAATTTGGGCTTAAAAAGAGAACTTGTCTAACATGAAAAGCTGGTAAGTGGTAGGGCTGGGATCTGAATCCAGAGTCTGTGCAATTAGCCAAGGTAAATGTCTCTTGCCTGTCACATGTTATCCCTTCCATGAAGACATCACCATCTTCTCAGCTAGAAGTCCTCTCCTGCTCTTTTTTAATTCTGGAAAATTTTCTTTAGGCTATAGTTATTTACATATATGTATGTCATATTTCTTCAGCTGCCTTCTGAAAAGCAAAGGCAATTTATCTGTGGCTGCCTTCCCTTTCACCTCCCCAAGCATACTGAATTAATCTTACATATATATTTCATAAGTATTTGTTGGCTAAATATAGTAAATAGGAAATTAAAGTAAAGCTAAATAGGAAATTAAACTGAAATTAAAGTGTGGTTCAATATACTCACCATTTTCAAAGGCAGACTGGCAGCTTCTGAAAGAGATATACAGTTGGAAATGTTAAAAGTAAAGCAAAGTTGTGATGTCTCATTAATTAATGGAAAGTCTGTAGATTGAAACTCTGTAGTTCTCTGGTGATGAGTTTCAGCACCTACCCTGTCCTTTCACAAAACCCAGCTGTTTGCTGAGGAAGCCAAATGGCCAATAGGTTAGGTAAGCCTTGGTTCAAGTAAGAATCATCCACAGTTCCTCCATTTATTGACCATGGGACATTTTCTGGAGTTCATCGTGTTTCTGATAATGTTTTAAATCAAATAGCAATAAAAATATTGCAGTCACCACTTCTAAGAGGCTGAAGCACCATCTTTGATATTTTCCCGCTCCTAGTTGATATAAAGGAATGTAATGGAATATCTCCAAGGCATCTGAATCTTATTTAAGTAATTTTTCACTGTTTAAAAGTTTAATTGTTGACTCCTGGGTTTTGGAGAATCATGCTTTATATCGATCCTCCTGTATTGATTTGGAAAGAGATCCAAGTTTCTCTGCATCTTTGCACTGAGGAGTAGTATCTAACAGCACCAACAATTTCTAGTGTCCTAATAAAATGGGAGACTTATGAAAAAATAAGTTTTTTTTGTTTGTTTTTTTGGTTCCATGAATGGAAATAGAAGTCCTTAAAAGGAATGCACTAGATCCAAATCCCTCAACTCCAGGTGGGACATAAGAGTCTCCTTTTCCAGGCCAGAGCTGTTTCTGTTACAAACCAGTATACTTTAAATCTACATGACCAGACATTTCTCTGAGATGTTCACATCCTATGAGGGGCTATTTCAGAGAACAAGCTTAATGGCTATACAGGGCACTATCTACCCTTAACTTATGAGAGCAGTTGCAGAGATGGGCCACTGTACAGAACAGAAGGAGATCCCCAATGATCTTCATGATGGAGATGGCTGTGATGCAGAGGCTGCTCAGGACCGTCACAACAACTGTATCAGCCATACCCTAGGAAAGGGGCATGTTTATAAGGCAATGCTTGGTTTCTCCACCTTTCCTGTGAGGTCATCCAGTGTCAGTGTTGGCTCTGAGAGGCTCTCAAAGCACAGTGTCACACCCTGGGTGGTGATACAGTCCTTGTCACTCAATTGCTACTTCCTGTCTGACCAACAAATTGATTATGCAAGGTGAGAAGTATTTTTCTGTCTGCTGTAGAGGTGGGGAATGTTGTTACCTAGAATTCCAAACCTCATATAGTAGAAGAGATTAAGTATAGGCTGCTTGGCCTAGTTACGAAATAAATGAAAATATCAAACTTTCTTTCTTTCTTTATTTCTTTATTCTTTCTTTATATCAAACTTTCATAAGTGCTAAGTGACCTTAGCACTTATGAGGCTTGGAGAAAGGCATTGACATTTTCTAGCTGTGTGATCTTGGGGAAGTCAGTTGCGCCATGAGCCTATATCAGTTGGGAAGAGCTGGTTATGTTGTGGTAACATATAATCCCAAGACTTCTGTGACTTAAAACAGTACAAGTTTATTTTTACTCAAGCTATACATATATGGTGGTCAGCTGATGGTGCCGCATGCCTTCAGTGGATTCCAAGTAGACAGGTTAGTCACCATTTGGAATATTGTTCATTGTCAAGGTGAAGTGAAGATGCATTCCTGAGTATTTCCATTTACAGCAATTGAATATTCCATCTCAGAAGTGGCACCAGTGTCACTCTCCTTCACTGTCATGTGGATGTGGCCTGGCCTAACCATAGAGGTTACTGGGTACTGTGTTACCTTGTCTCTCTCTCTCTTTTTTTTTTAAAATTATTTATTTAATTTTGGCTGTGTTGGGTCTTCGTTTGCTGTGCACAGGCTTTCTCTAGTTGCATTGAGCAGGGGCTACTCTTCGTTGTGGTGTGCAGGCTTCTCATTGCGGTGGTTTCTCTTGTTGTGGAGCACAGGCTCTAGGCACATGGGCTTCAGTAGTTGTGGCATGCGGGCTCAGTAGTTGTGGCTCCCGGGCTCTAGAGCACAGGCTCAGTAGTTGTGGCACATGGGCTTAGTTGCTCCGCAGCGTGTGGGATCTTCCTGGACCAGGGCTTGAACCTGTGTCCCCTGTGTTGGCAGGCAGATTCTTAACCACTGACCACCAGAATGGGAAGAACTGGAAATAGTTGGCAAATGACACAGAGACCACCCCAGAGCCTTAGTTTCATGCCGTGTCAAGTGGGACCTATTGCTAGCCCCAATAGAGTTCACATAATTGGAGTCTTTTACATGAAAGTCTGTTTTAAAGTGCAGTGCATGTAATTGCTGCTGTGATTGTTATTATTATTATTGACAGGCCAAGAGTCTCCACTGTGGGTTGCTGACATTAGATTTTAAACTGTGTTTTCCAAGCACAGTTATCCAAATGTCTGTTATTTATCTTTTGATCTTGAGGACATATGTATGAAAACCTGGGGGAAGGCAGTAGAGTCTGCTTCACCAGTGCTTTGCTTGGCAGGCTTATTGTAGTACATTCTGAAGCATAACACATACAAAAGATAATAAATGACATTGCATGCCTCCCTAAAATTTAGACTCTTACATCTGTTTGGGGAGCAGTGTAATCTCTTAGTTAAGAATATGTGCATTGGGACTTCCGTGATGGTTTAGATGCTTTAGTCTTAGTGGTTAAGACTCCACGCTCCCAATGTAGGGGGCATGGATTCGATCCCCAGTCAGGGAACTAAGATCCCGCATGCCACATGATGCAGCCTGAAAAAAAAATGTGCATTGAGTCCCATGGATCTTATTTGCAATCTTGTTTCTAATGAATGTTGGCTGTGTGACTTTGAGTGCATAGGTTAAGTTCTGGATATTTTAGTTTCCTCATCTGTAACATAGAAATAATACCTCACAGAGTGATTTTGAGTGTGAAATACAATTATATGTAGATAATGTGTGTCTATAAATAGGTAAAATCTCTGGTGTGTGTGTGTTTGTATATCAGATGCTAAGATCATAATTAGAGCTTGATATACGGTAACTAATGATACGGAATGTGATATTCATGACAACTGATTGAGGGAGGAATTTTTATTATCCAATTTTATCAGTGAGTAAGTTGAGGCTCAGAGGATTTAAGTAATCTTCCCAAGATCATGATACCAATTAATGTAGGAAACTATTAGGTTCAGTCATGGAAAAAAGGGGAAGTGAATGTTCTAATAAAGAGAGTGAATTATAAGCTTTATTGTTTACTGTGAAAGTTTGAAGAGAATGAATACTGAGAAAAAGCCATTATATTTCAAGAAGAGGTGTTTTGTTTTAGTTTAAAATGCAATTTTAGCTAAAAGGATTGGGAATGGAATCAAAGGGTGATCATGATGAAGTGGAAAGATAGGGTTATTTTTGTTTAGATGTTTGATAGTCAAAGGAGGAGAATGGAAAAAACAAAGGCTTCAGCAGGGTCTAGGGTGGACTGAGCATGTCTTCAAGACAAAGGG
>NW_006772405.1:257514-288613 GCF_000442215.2 Lipotes vexillifer | reverse complement strand
GCAGGATCTAGGGTGGACTGAGCATGTCTTAAAGACAAAGGGAAGACGAAGAAATTTAAGGTAACGTGATGGACGGTGTCTAATTAGAGGAGTATAGAAAAGTAAGAAATAAGATTAAGAGCACAAGTGTAACACCATTCCCTATGACATGGAAGACAGAGAAGAGCAGATGAGCACAGAGACAGATATTGTGAAAGGGAGAGAAAGAAAGGTGAGGGGTACCCATTGTAAGCTTGGCTCTGACGGTTAAGTTCTGGGGTTGCCTTTTGCAGTGGAAGAATCAGGTTGGTCTGGAAGCTGGAGTAGAATGAAGAAGGCTTGGCACAGACCTGGATGGGAGCAAGTCAGGTAGTCAACAAAGGATATAAAATTAGTGGCCACTAGACAAAATTAGTACTAGTTTTTAGCACACCCAATCAATACCATGCTTAACATTCCTCCCAAAATATGTTATGACACTGAGTCACTGTGGTTTTTGCCCTGTTACTTAGCTGAGGCAACAGGGACTTACAGAAATGGCTAGTTTATGGTTAAGGTTAAGAGCCCATGCTTTTTACTCACTCTGGTATATTGCCTTTAAATCGAAATCTTAAAGGTAGACCTGAAGACATATTGGAAATTGGAGTAATAGGAGTAAAACCAGCCACATCAGAGCAGTCAGGAAGGAGAGCTGATGTTTTAAGTGAGCAAGCAGACAGGGCTGAGCACCAGGTCAGGGTGCATGGCTTTTTCATGTGTTGGAATCATCTGGAAAGAAGGAGGATCCCAGTGGGAGAGGGGATGATTGAGAATCAGGAGACAAGGCCTCATCCCCTGTCCTCCACCTTCATCTAAGGTGCAGTGCTGTGACAGTCCTTTTGCCACCTGGTGCTTTCTGCTTCCCCCACAGCTAGAGAGATTAACTAGACTGGTGCTTCAAGTTTTCAAGTTAAAAACCCCTCCTGGGAACCCTAATATGTACAAGTAATAAATAAGGCTGAGGATGGGGGCTGGCTGGGGAGAAGTTGGAACTCTACTGCTTAATTCTGTTTTTCTCTCCTAATTTCTGTACCAGCTCACCCCCAACCCCAGGCTCCTTCCTTCTTGGCATCCAACACCTTCAAGGCCTTCTTGTGGCAGTTTATAATCAGTGGCCTAGATTTCACTGAACTAGCTCTAGCCTTTTGTCTGTCCTCTTCTCCCTTCCCTATGTGGCCCCTTCACGCTCCAGCTCCTTTTTTTTTTTTTTTTACCACACTGCACAGCACATGGGATCCTTATTCCCTGACCAGGGATCAAACCCATGCCCCCTGTGTTGGAAGCACAGAGTCCTAACCACTGGACCCCCAAGGCAGTCTACTCCAACTCTTTTTTCCCCTCCCCTCCCCTCCCCCTCCCCGAGATCCCTCGAACTCCCCGGGAACCTACCCCCTCCCCTACTCCCTACCCCCCTCCCCTCCACTGTAATCATGCCTCTGTGCACCGAGTCACAGTGACCCAGAGGTCTGAATATTTGCATTTTGATCTTGTGTCTGACAGGACCTTGTTCCCTGCCTCTCATGGGAACAGGGAGTTAGCACATCTAGGGATCCTATGCTTTGGTTCTATTCAATTTTCTTTGAATCACTGAGGCTTAATAGTTTCAATCATGGGACAAGATGATGTGAATTAACAGTAAGGACTATTTCCTGTTGGTTCATGTTGCTTCTAGGTGAGCTGACACTCTCTGGATCTGGATTACATACACACACACACACTTCCCAGCTCCTGTTAGTAAAATCCTGTCTACTGTGCTCAGTGCTGAAGGGAATACCTGTAACCCTAGAGTTAGCCAACATTAGAGGATGTATTAGTCTGCAAGGGCTGCCATAACAAAATACCAAAGACTGGGTGATTTAAACAACAGAATTTATTTTCTCACAGTTCTGGAGGCTAGAACTTCAAGATCAAGGAGCCAGCATGGCTGGTTTTTCCTGAGGCCTCTCTCTTTGGCTTGAAGACAGCCACCTTTGCACTGTGTCCTCACAGGGCCTTTGCTCTGAGTGTATGAGCCCTGGTAACTCTTCCTCTTCTAATAAAGACGTAAACCCTATTAGATTAGGGCCCCATCTTTATGACATCAGTCAACCTTAGTTACTTCTTTGAAAGCACTTTTCCAAATACAGTTACATTAGGGGTTAGGACTTCATCACGTGGATTTTGGAAAGGACACAGATCAGTCCATAACATTCTTCCCTCTGTATTTCCACCCTCTACCAATTCATGTCCTTCTTCCATGCAGAGCACCCTAGACCTTTGATCTTCAAGACACTGGTATCCCATGAAATGTTAACTAGTATTTCTTGAAAAAGGGACTCTCTGGTCAATTAGACTTGGGAAACCCTAGACACTCCATTTCTTTTCAGGAGATTCATAATGCACTTTATTTTATTAAAGGTTCTATTAAATTTCGTACAATACAGAAATTTTTTTTCACTTTAACTTAATTTTCACCAAACTTAATTTGCCACAGTTTACCCATTACATTACATCTAAAGAGATGTTGGTGTTTTTCTTGGACATTAACAAATAAGGAGTTACTCCAGTTTCCCATAAAGTCATGATGTTCAATATAAAGCCTAGTTACCAAGGAAGATCATTGAATTTTTGGTCTGTTTGGACTGCTCAGAAGTTCTTTATCATATTGAGCAGAACTGCATCTCTATCTGGTGTCCATATATTCTGGTTCTCTACAGTGGAGCCCAATAGAATGTGTCTTCTCTCTCCAAGTACGCAAAGGCAGTTCTAGAGTGCCTAGTCAAAGTCTTTTTTCTCCAGATGATATAGATCAGCTTCTTTAATATTTTTTTATAGTATATAATCCTGTATGTCCTCCCTACCCTGACATATCAATGCAAAATTACTTAATAATAGTACAACACAGGTAATGATCTCACCATTTCCCTTCTCTGTTCCAGGCAGTGTTATCCACACTGGAGATACAGAGATAAATAAGACATGTGAGGACTTTACTTCTTGGACCTTACTTTCTTGTAGAGAAAATGATTTAAAAAATAATATGATTTTGGATTTTGACAAGTATTTAAAAGAAAATATATCATGGTATTGGGATAGAGAATAACATGCATGTGGGCAACAAATTGAGTAATCAGAAAAGTTTTCTCAGAGGAGATATTTGAACAGACACTTGAATGATGAGAAGGAGCCAGTCTAGGAGAGCCAAGGGATCACAGTACAGAGAAAACAGCAGGTGTGATGGCCACAGGATCATCAGCCTACTGAGGGATTCGGTTTTCTCCAGTTCCAGTATTATATACAATGGCTGGTTTCTCCTTAACACTTTCAACTTGTAAATCTGACAGACTATATAGCCTGTATCTTCTGTGATTCAGCTAAATGCTTTATACTGAATTCTATGTGAGATTGGATTGAGAAATTCTGTAATCTATTTTTCTTTTTTAGATTGCCTTTTTTCCATCTTTCTCTCTTATTTTCTGTGACAAGCTTTTCTTATGATTTTAATTGGAGTCTGGGTCTAGGAGTTTACAGTTGCAAATATTCACTTAGCGTCTCTTTATTTAACTCCTGTGATATGTCTCACTTATTATATGACCTTGTTTAATTCACTTTCATCACAGCATTCATTACAGTCTGGCATTGCCTGTTCCTTTATTTGTATATTATTCATCTCTCACCACTAGAAGGCACGTTCCACAAGAATAGGATCTTACCTGTCTTGTTTGCTTGCCTGTATCAGCCCCTAGCACAGTGTACTGCACAGAGTAGAAATTACTTACTAAATAATTTCTCAATGAATGAATAGTTCTAAGATTCCACATTATTAGTCAAAAGGTAGAGTAACACAAAATTTACCCAGCGTTGGGCAGAAATAGTCTTTTACATCAGTGAATTTAAAAATGAAGCCAGGAATTCCCTGGTGGTCCAGTGGTTAGGATTCCACACTCTCACTGCCAAGGTCCTGGGTTCAGTCCCTGCTTGGGGAACTAAGATCCCACAAGCTGTGTGGTACAGCCAAATGAATGAATGAATGAATGAATGAAAATAAAGTCTACCTCACTGGAACTTAAAATAATTCATTCATTTAGATTGAAAATTAACTTTAATAAGAAGAGAAAACTATGAAACACTTAACACATTCTCCTTCACTTTTTTCCCAAATGACCCAGAATCATCTTTAAGTTGAAATCACTCTGTTGTCTGAGTGAGCTAGGGCTCCTTTCAGTGGAAGAAGCCACAAGATAAATGTACCTATTACAGATGAATAAGAACCCCTGCCTACTTCTCCTTAGCTGCTACCACCATGCGTCCAGGCAAGGAATCCACCAATCCTAGTAGTGTTCATACATAATCTATCAAAAGAATATTTGCCAGCTAACCTAAAGGCTTTATTAATTAAGGTTATACCTACAGAGAAGTAATGAAAACAGGATGTGAGAAATAATTGAAGTAACTAGAGCTCCCCCACCCGCATTCGCCCAGAAAAAGAAAATTAAGTATGTAATGAGTAGAAGACAGAATATTCATCTTCTACTGTTAATTGGGAGAGAGAGTAAGCTCCTTCTGTTTTGTCATGAAAGGCTCTGATGGTTGAAAGCATCATGAATGTAGGTTTGGGTTCAAGGTAAGCCATGCTTCCTAACAATCAAACGTGTGCAACAATGTTCATGCTTCATCATGAAGTGAGTTTCCCATCAGCGGTAAATCCTGGTAGATGCTAGCTCATTAGGAATATTATAGAGGAGCTCAGAGATTGTTTCAGTGGTTTCTGAGTCCTCAATCCAACTCTGAAAGCCTATGACCGTACCCGAATTAAGCTCCCAGTCAGCGCATCTTGGGTTTAATTGACTTTACCCATGTTTGATACCGTGACAAAGACTCTCCTTGACCACACTCTAGTCAGGCTCCTCTGAGCCCTCTTCTCAACTAGGCTTCAACTTTGACCTATAAAAACTGCAGATTCTCAACACAAATAATTTCACCCCCACCCCCAATACACACACACACACACACACACACACACACACACACAAACACAAACACCCCCAAGGGACTTGAACATATGTTCAAACAGCTCAAGGCCACATCCCTAGGATGACCCAGCCCCATTTAAAATGCCTACCTGAGAAAGCTCAATGCTGCTAGAATTTAGCATTTGATATAGCCAAGACCTGGTGATAAGCAGACAGACCCATAAACCCATCTTAGAGCACTTAGAGCACATGCTTTAGAAAGGATAGGATGATTAATGCAATTATAAATCTTTTCTCTGCCCGTTGAGTTATAAATCTACCACCCCAAACAGTTTCCTCTAGGACCTGAGAGCTGGCCCTTTGAAAGGCAAACATTCAGGGAGATAACTCTCCCTTTTACTCCCAGTTCTTTTGGGAGTATAAGTGCCTTAACTTTGGTGAGTACCTTGCTCTGTTGTCACTGCCTCCTGTCACTGAGATATAAGGAATTTGTTTCTCCTCTAGAGAAGTGCCAATTAGCAAACCCAGATGGCCTGGTCACATTAACTAAGTCCCACTTCCTGCCTTTTTGTAAATTTCTACTTCCCTGGCTCTGCTTAACTTCCACCTTACCCACCACACCCTACTCCCTCATGGTTTTTTAAAATGCCCAGTCATCTCTGCACAAATCACAGTTGAGTTCAGTTCACACTGGGCTGTTTTCCCTATTGCAGTAGTATTACTGACCAAAATCTACCCTTACCCCTCTAGTGCCTGGCTTTGCTTATCTTGGACAATGGTTAATTAGTAACTTCTAAGTGGGAAAAACACAAAATACAATTTTGATGCAGTCAGAAATGTTAGATGTGCTTATTTTCAAAGTTTAAACAACGGATCAAAATCAGGACTCAAAAGCTTGATGAAAAGCAGAATGTGTATAGACTTGTTAGAAAGACAATTAGGATGTCCAATAGAAACTGTCCTGGATACAGTGATATACTCTGTAATGGTATATTCACTTTTCTGTCTTTACTCCTATGGCATTCTCCCTCACCTTCACAAAAATACCCCATCATATCTGCCTCAAAATAGAGATATTTTCCTTTCAGCCTTTTCTTACAAGTGATATTGCCTTAGTAGCATACATCAATGGCAGTGAAATTTCTGGGTCAAAGAATATATATATATTTCCAGAAATTTTATATCCAGACTAAAATTTCTGAATTAGAATTGAGGGACAAGCATTAGAGGTTCTACAGACTCCCTGAAATTTTATACACCGTTTGGAATCTATATGAGCACATATATAATTTTGTCTTTATGTTAGAATCTCAAAGGGGCTCTCTTTAATCCTAGACTCTTAGATGTCCTAGACTCTTAGATGCCAGAGAGTAGGGTTGTGTAAGTTCTCTTCAGCACAGGTCCCTGCACATAATAAGTGTTAGTAAATGGTAAGAAGAGCAGCTTTGCAAAATGCAGTACTTTGGACTAATTTTTTCATCTAACATGACAATGAACCCGGAATCTTTTTATAAACTTATCTCCCTCTTGTAAGGTCTTATCATTTCTTATTACCCTAAATTTCCTTGTCAGTTGTTCTCTCTTCTCACCAGTTTGGGGTCTGAAATGAGAATGATAAGTAGTGAAGAGGTGTGCAAAATGTTTCAAGTTTTAAATGGAAAGAACATGGTATTTGTGGGGAAAGGGTAACAGTGGCTCTGGGATATAAAGGATAGAGCTGGAGGAATGGAAGAGGTTGTGTCACTACCAAGGGGTTTTATTTAACCCTGAAGATCAGGAAAAGTGAACCCATCACTCAGGCAGTCGCATGTGTTTTCCTTCCAGGTGATGTGATTGCCAGTGAAGTTTGGCAAGAATGTGCCACCCCAAAATATGCCACTTTGGCATAAGCATTATTTTGAGCTAAAGGCCCCTGTAAAACAGCAGGTGCAAGAAGGGTATTCTGAATGCCCTTTTCTTTCTGAAAGCAAGGGTTAACACTCCCATGTGAAAGATGTCCTCTCTATACGAGGAGGAAAGACGCGCATCACAAGAAACGGGAGTCAATACCGAGAGAATTCTGTAGAAACAGATCTCGTTAAAATAATTCTTACCTTCCTTAGCCTCCCATATATTTCAGTTACTTTTCTACAATTACCTCTGTTTGTTCAGCCGAGTATAAGAGCATTTAGGTCTTCTTTGTTTCTTCGCTTCCTCCTTGTATGCTTTTTTCTTGTTAATATGTGTTTTGTTTTTTTGGGTTTTTTTGCGATACGCGGGCCTCTCACTGTTGTGGCCTCTCCCGTTGTGGAGCACAGGCTCCGGATGCGCAGGCTCAGCGGCCATGGCTCACGGGCCCAGCCGCTCCGCGGCATGTGGGATCTTCCCAGACCGGGGCACAAACCCGTGTCCCCTGCATCGGCAGGTGGGCTCTCAACCACTGCGCCACCAGGGAAGCCCTTAATATGTGTTTTGTAACAGAATCCTAGTCAAGGTTTTCCTCCCCTGCACCATGTTGAATGACTGATGACATCAGAAGCTTCCATGCTCCTCTTTGTTAGATTCAGTCTCTGCAGGTGCCTGGCAGAGGATTTGGACAACAGCTTCTTAGAGTTCTTTCTCACACATTGCTTTTCCCAGATTTTGAATAGAGGTAATATGGGTGGGCACAGCTATCATCCAGAGTCATAGTTTGGACAGATCATGAGCAGAATTGTGAACAGGCATAGCAACACGGGAAGGGAGAAGCAGATGGGGAGAAATCATGGCTAGTGCCTTCAATTTTCCCAGTCTGTAAATGAGAACCCCCAGCCTAGCTCCTAGGCTATGCCCCCAAAATGATGGTAAAGGGAAAAACTCCAGGTCCTTAGGTGAGGAGATTGGAATGTGAAGACATTAGAGTGGGTTGGCTAGTAGAGTGATGAAGGGACACAGAAGTTAGGAAGGAGTGCCTCAGTCAGGTGGGTGTGAGGAGGGGATGTAGGAACCAAGGCTTTGAGAAGAAGACAAAACTGGAAATAAGGAATCTTCATAGAAGGAGAGCCTGGGCAGCAAAGAAGGAGGGTTAGGAGTTGAAATCCAAGAAGAGGAGAAGAGAAGGAGGAAATCACCCAGGAATTTCCTATGATTTTTTTTTTCCAATTGGGAAAATTAACTACAATGAGAAAGAGTTTTGGAGCCAGAAGAGTAGAATAATATCAAGTTTAATGAGGATGACAAAGGAAGAAGATGAAAAGAGAAGGGACTGTAGAGGGGCCCAATCTGGAAGGCCATTGGAGACAAGAGGAGGTTTATCAGGGGCTAGGAGTGAGTGATCAGTAGCCCAAATTTGAAAAGCTATTGATTTAGAAGGAAAGAGCTGGAAGATAAAAATTAGAAAGTATCAAGTGATGAAGAGGGAAAGTAGAAGGGATACCACTTATTGTTTCTAAGTGGCAGTAACTTGAACAGAGTGAAAGAATTTATAAGTTTTTTTTAATGTAACCCCTATCAAATTATCTGTGGCATTTTTCACAGAACTAGAACGAATAATCCTAAAATTTATATGGAACCATAAAAGACCCAGAATTGCCAATGCAATCCTGAGGAGAAAGAACAAAGCTGGAGGTATAACCCTCCCAGGCTTCAGACAGTACTACAAAGCAACAGTAATCAAAACAGCATAGTATTGGCACGAAAACAGACATGTGGATCAACAGAACAGAATAGAGAGTCCAGAAGTAAATCCAAACACCTAGAGTCAATTAATCTTTGACAAAGGAGGCAAGAATATACAATGGAGAAAAGACAGTCTCTGGCAAGTGGTGTTGGGAAAGCTGGATAGCCACATGGAAATCAGTGAAGTTAGAACACTCCTTCACACCATACACAAAAATAAACTCAAAGTGGCTCAAAGACTTAAATATAAGACACGGCACCATAGAACTCCTAGAAGAGGACATAGGCAAAACATTCTCTGACATAAATTGTAGCAATATTTTCTTAGGCAGTCTCCCAAGGCAATAGCAGTGAAAGCAAAAATAAACAAATGGGACCTAATCAAACTTAAAAGCTTTTGCACAGCAAAGGAAATCAAGAAAACAAAAAGATAACCTACATAATGGGAGAAAATATTTGCAAACAATGCAATTGGCAAGGGTTTAATATCCAAAATATACAAACAGCTCATACAACTCAATATCCAAAAACAACAACAAATCAATCAAAAGATGGGCAGACCACCTAAGTAGACATTTCTCCAAAGAAGACATACAGATGGCCAATAGCCACATGAAAAGATGCTCAACATTGCTAATTATTAGAGAAATGCAAATCAAAACTACAATGAGATATCACCTCATACCAGTCCGAATGGCCATCGTTAAAAGGTCTACAAATAACAAATGCTGGAGAGGGTATGGAGAAAAGGAAACCCTCCTACACTTTTAGTGGGAATGTAAGTTGGTCCAGCCACTATGGGAAACAGTATGGAGGTTCCTTAAAAAACTAAAAATAGAGACTTCCCTGGTGGCACAGTGGTTAAGAATCTGCCTGCCAATGCAGGGGACATGGATTTGATCCCTAGTCTGGGAAGTTCCCACATGCTGCAGAGCAACTAAGCCCATGCACCACAACTGCTGAGCCTGTGCTCTAGAGCCCACGAGCCACAACTACTGAGCACGTGTGCCACAACTACTGAAACCTGTGCACCTATAGCCCGTGCTCCACAACAAAGAGAAGCCACTGCAACAAGAAGCCCACGCACTGCAACGAAGAGTAGCCCCCACTAGCCACAACTAGAGAAAGCCCACGTGCAGCAACGAAGACCCAACACAGCCAAAAATAGATAAGTAAAATTTTTTTAAAAACCTAAAAATAGAGTTACCATATGATCCAGCAATCCCACTCCTGGGCATATATGTGGAGAAGACCATAATTTGAAAAGATACATGCACATTGATGTTCACTGCTGTACTATTTACAATAGCGAAGACATGGAAGCAACCTAAATGTCCATTGACAGATGAATGAATAAAGAAGATATAGATATGTATAATGGAATATTACTCATAAAAAAGAGTGAAATAATGCCATTTGCAGCAACTCCATGTTGGACCTAGAGATTATCATACTATGTGAAGTAAGTCAGACAGAGAAAGATATTCTATGATATCACTTATATGTGGGATCTGTTACAAATATACTTGTTTACAAAACAAGAACAGACAGACATAGAAAACAGACTTGTGGTTACCAACGGGAAAATGGTTACGGGTAGGGATAAATTAGGAGTTTGGGATTAGCAGACACAAACTACTGTATATAAAAAATAGATGAACAACAAGGTCCTACTGTGTAGCACAGGGAGCTATATTCAATATCTTATAATTACCTATAATGGAAAAGAATATGAAAAAGTAATACGTATATAACTGAATCACTTTGCTATACACCAGACTGACGGAACATTGTAAATCAAGTATACCTCAATTTTTAAAAAAGTTTTTAATTAGAATGAGATTATGTGATATTTTAAGATTAGTTTGTGGACTTAGAGTGGAGTACTGGAATCAGCTTTTCCCAGCACTTGAAAGTTGGTTATTAAATATTCAGAGATTTTGCAAGCTGATTTTTAAAGGTAGCTTGGATTTGGCCACTTGAGAGTATTTACACCACGAAAATTGGCAAATGCTGCAAATCATGACTCCCACCCTCCCTCCCCCCAGAAAACCAGTTGATCAGCATACCACTGCATGTTCCCCAAGTATATAATGATCAAAGGTAAGATAATTAAGCTTTTTAATTTTTGTACTCATTAATTTTAAACAAGTCTTTTAAAAATTTTATAATTTAACATTATTATGTAAGTCAGAAAAGTCAAATTGTATTTGCTTTAGCCATAATTTAAATATGGCAAAGTAAGCCTTACTGGATTTTCTTTTTTTTATTTGTTTGCTTTGATAGAAGCTTTATTGACATATAATTCACAAACCATACAATTCATCCATTTAAAGTATATAATTCAGTGGGTTTTAGGATATTCATAGGGTTATGCAACCATCACCTCAATTTTAGAATATTTTCATCACCCTCCAGAAGAAACTGTACACATCAGTAGTCACTTGGGATTTCTCCCCAGCCCTAAGGAATCACTGATCTTTCTGTCTCTGTGGGGTTTGTCTGTTCTTGACATTTCATATAAATTAAATCATACATTACGTGATCTTTTGTGACTGGCTTCTGTCACTTAATATTATGTTTTCAAAGGTTATTCATATTGTAGCAAATATCAGCACTTTATTCCTTTTTATCACTCAGTAACACTCCCTTGTATGAAAATACCATATTTTGTTTATTTATGGGCAATTGGGTTGTTCCATTTTTTGGCTATTATGAATAATGATGTTACAAACATTTATGTACAAGTTTTCAGTAGGGGCAAATGTTTTCAATTCTCTTGGTTTTATACCTAGGAGTAGAATTGCTGGACCATATGGTAACTGTATGTTTAAAGTTTTTGTGTTTTTTTTTAAAAACGCCTTGGGCTTCCCTGGTGGCACAGTGGTTGAGAGTCCGCCTGCCGATGCAGGGGACACGGGTTCGTGCCCCGGTCTGGGAAGATCCCACATACCGCGGAGCGGCTGGGCCCATGGGCCTTGGCCGCTGAGCCTGTGCATCCGGAGCCTGTGCTCCGCAATGGGAGAGGCCACAACAGTGAGAGGCCCATGTACCGCAAAAAAAAAAAAAAAAAAAAAAAAAAAACCAAAAAAAACACCTTTATTGAGATATTTTTGACATATAGAATTGTATATATTTAAAATATAAAACTTTCTAACTTGCTGTATACACACTTACACACACACATACATCATGATATCACTACAATCAAGCTAAATAATATATCACCTCTACATAGCTACCATTTTGTGTGTATGTTGAAAAGATTTAAGATCTAACCTCTTCAAAAATTTCAAGTGTATAATCATATATTGCTAACCATCCTTACCATGCTGTACATTAATATCTATAACTTATTAATTTTGCATAATGGTAACTTTGTAACCTTTGATCAACATCACCTCATTTCTCCCTCCTCTAATTCCTGGCAACTACCATTATACTCTCTGTTCTATGAGTTTGGCTATTTTAGTTTACACGTATAAAGTGAGGTCATGCAGTATTTCTGTTTCTTGATTATTTCATTTAGCATAAAGTCCTCCAGCTCCCCCCATGTTGTTGCAAATGGCAGGATTTCTTTCTTTTTTAAGGCTGAATAATATTCCAGTGTGCGTGTGTGCATGTGTGCATGTGTGTGTATCTCATTTTCTTTATCCATTCATTTGTCATAACATATTTAGGTTTTTTCCCCATATCTTGGCTACTGTGAATAATGCTGCAAATGAACATGAGAGTGAAGATCTCATTGAGATAGTGATACCATTTCCTTTGGATGTATACCCAGAAATGGGATTACTAGATCATATGGTAAATCTATTTTTTAATTTTTTGAGGAAGTACCATATTGTTTTCCATAATGGCTGTACTAATTTTCATTCCTACCAGCAATGTGCCAGAGTTCCCTTTCCTCAACATCCTCACCAACAATTGCTGTATTTTGTCTTTGATAATAGCCATCCTGATAGGTGTGAGGTCATGTCTCATTGTGGTTTTAATTTGCATTTCCCTGATTGTTATATTGAGCACCTTTTCATATACCTCTTAGTCATTTGAATTTCTTCCTTTGAAAAGTGTCTATTTAAGTCATTTGCATGTTTTTTAATCAGGTTATTTGCATTTTTGGTATTGAATTGTATTAGTTCATCATATATTTTGGATTTAACCTCTTGTCAATATGTGGTTTTTGCAAATATTTTTTTACCCCATTCGGTAGATTGCCTTTTCACTTTGTTGATTGTTTACTTTGCTGTGCAGAAGCTTTTTAGTTTGATGTAATCCCACTGGTCTGTTTTTGCTTTTGTTGCCTGTGCTTTTGGGGATACATGGAAAAATTTTTGCCAAGACCAACATCAAGAATGTTTATCCCTACATTTGCTTATAGGGCTTTTATGATATCAGGTCTTATGTTTAAGTCTTTAATCCATTTTAATTTGATTTCTTTATGGTATGAGATAGGGAGTCAATTTCATTCGTTTCATTTAGAGAAGACTCTTTTCCCCATTGTGTGTTCTTGGCATCCTTGTCAAAGATCAGTTGACCATAAATGCACAGGTTTATTTCTGGGTTCTCTATTGTGTTGCATCAGTCTATATGTCTGTTTTTTTCCCAGCACCATACTGTTTTGATTATCATAACTTTGTAATATGGTTTAAAGTCAGGAAGTGTGATGCTTCCAGCTTTATTCTTCTTGCTCAAGATGGCTTTGGCTCTTCCTGCTTTATTACTGAATTATCTTCATGATTTCCTAAAATACTTGGCAAAGAACTCTGCAACTTTGTTTAGTGCCAGCGATTATGAAGTGACTCCTCCTGAGTACCACTGGAAAGCTGTGTGAGGCACTTATACTCACTCATGTTTGGATCTCTGTAAACACATTTTGTTTCTTAGTCCTTCTGTTGTACAAATGATGTACTTTGGAAATGTTAGTGTATAACAGAAGTAACTTTTTTTTCTGTTTGATTTTAAACAGAAAATAAAAGGGGTTACAGCTCCTTTTTTCTTTTTTTTTTTCATTTCGAAGTTGCTACCAGTGTATTCAATGATGGACGACAGAGAGACGTACTGTAGGGTGTTTTATTGCTTAGTTGACAAAGCTGCTTTTGAATGCTGGTGGTTCTATTCCTTTGACAATACGCACTTTTATAATATGTGTTAATGCTATATGACAAAATGCTCTGATTCCTAGTGCCAAAGGTTCAATTCAGTGTGTATAACTGAACACACTCATCCATTTGTGCTCCCCTGTTTTTTTTTATGGTGCTTACACTAAAGAGCCCATCCTTTGCAAGTCATCTGTGTTGTTCCTGAGGCATTTTATCTTTGCTCATTTTGTCAAAGAATGGTGGCTTGTTTCATGGTTTTTGTGTTTGTGTCTAATGCACGTTTTTAACATGATAGACACAATGCATTGTGTAGCTAGTTTTCTGGAAAAGTCAATCTTTTAGAAGTTGTTTTTCAGATCTTCAATAAACTTTTTCTTTAAATTTCAGGAAAAAAAGATTGTTTTGGCTCTTTAATGGTTCTATATGTCCATTTACATATAAAACATGAAGAGACAAGCTCAAACCAAAACAAGTTGTCAAAAGAATGAGTATGGAATTTAAAAGTCTTATGGAAGCAGAGGTTTAAAGTTTGGCATAAATATATTACTGGGCTCCTTATTAAATATTACTTAAGGCCACTAAGACCAAAATAAATATATACAATGCTGAGTCATCAGTGAAAGAATTTGTATCAGAGATATTGACTTGAAAATATTAGGTGAATTTTTGGCAAAGATGGTTGCTCAGCTATTAATGTCCAGTAACACCATTGTGTGCTAGTGGTGGTATGAAATATTACCTCATAGAACAAATAAAGCTAGTATAGTATCTTCCACTCTAACTTGACTTGTACTTGTGCAATTTACACATGATGTAAATATGAAGGAAGGTGTTTGTTTGTCTGTTTGTTTTTGGTCTTCATTGGCAACAAATAAAACTAATTCTGACCTACACAAAATTCTGAAAGATTACATTGTCAATAGATATGGTCTTAACCTAAAGTTTTGCATAGTTGTATTTTCTAATACTGAACGTCTAATGACAAGAAAACGTGCTTAATGATTCTCTAGATTAAAGAGGTTGCACTAGAATATAAATCACTTCTTCCTTCATGGAGAAAGTATCACTATGAAAGATACTTTTAGTAGTTGAACTAAACACTGTTCTTAATGACATAGTAGAATTTGTGAATTATATATGTCTAATGCATTACCTCTTGCATATTATTGTCTTTTTTATGTGATAATATGGTTGTGGATCTTAACAGTGGTTGTGCTCTATGGTTATCTATGATCTGTTGAATATTTCAACTGTAGAAAAAACTCACACTGTTTCTGCAAGATTTGAAACCAGTTTGATCTCAAATTTTAAAGGTATGAATTAGCCAGACTTATTTGTCTGATATGTTCAGTATTTTTAATGATTTTAATATATTCATTCAAAGAAGGAATGTAAGGTGTTTTTCATGAACAAAAGTCAAGAACAAAAGTTAGATGTTTGGATGAACAGAGTATCTACAAACTGTATATCATATATGATTTAACAATTATCAATAGTTGGTGATAATTTTGATATTGAATATCTGTGAAAAGTTACCACCAAAATCTTACATATTTGTATCTAATTTAAAATGTTTAATTGGGCTTCCCTGGTGGTGCAGTGGTTGAGAGTCCGCTTGCCAATGCAGGGGATACGGGGTCGTGCCCCAGTCCGGGAAGATCCCACATGCCGTGGAGCGGCTGGGCCCGTGAGCCATGGCCGCTGAGCCTGCGCATCCAGAGCCTGTGCTCCGCAACGGGAGAGGCCACAGCAGTGACAGGCCTGCGTAACCCAAAAAAAAAAAAAAAAAAAAAAGTTTAATTAATCAATTTGGTTGCGCCGGGTCCTAGTTGCAGTGGGTGGGCTCCTTAGTTGCTGCTCACTGGCTTCTTACTTGCCGCACGCGGGCTCCTTAGTTGGGGCACATGGGCTTCTTAGTTGAGGCATGCATGTGGGATCTAGTTCCCTGGTCAGGGATTGAACCCAGGCCCCCTGCATTGGGAGCGTGGGGTCTTAACCACTGCACCACCAGGGAAGTGCCTCAGTTTTATTTTCTGTCAAAAGAACATTCATGCATAGGAAATTTATGGATTCAGATCTATTTGTTTCATCAAATATAAGTTCAAATTAACTGTAATTTTACACAACACATTTTGGAACTGGCTGCTAATGAAAGGATTAAAGGTCAATTTTGAAAATACATCACTTTCTTCATTTCCTATAGAAGTTAAGACTGAATATCCTGAGCTGGCTGAAAGTGCTTTAAAATAGCTTCTAAAAAATTCAGGTAAATATTGTCTGTAAGATTGTTTTTTATTTAAATAACAGAGAAAGAGTTTTAAGCATACATTATCCTCTGAGGCAGCATTATCCTCTGGAGACAAGATTAGATGAGCTAACAAGCAAGGAGCATATTAAAACCTTTAATAGCTACAAGAACACTGTTCTTTCAAAACAATCATATAGGTGTTTCTTACTGGGAATTGCTATTTTGCTCAATTGTACTGTAACCACAAAAAAACATACATTGTGAGTAAAATAACAATTAACTGTATTAATCACTTATATGCCCAATTTCAGTAAGGAAGTACAGTTCTAATTTTTTTCTTTTTTATGTTGTATTTGTGCTTACTGAATTTAGTAAAATTAATTTTATATGTGAATTTAATAATGTTGGCCTTGTTTTGAGGAATTTTTATTCCATTTTCTAGTAATGCATTTTGTATTTTGTAAAATTATTGGTCTTGGAAGGGTTGAACATTTAAAAAATTGGTCCTTAGACCAAAGTGGTTAAGGAATTTCACTAGAGGGTTTGGTGACTATGTGGCTATAGGTGGAGTCATTTGGGAGATGAAGGAAGAATAACAGTTTTGAGCCTCATAACTGAGAAAATAAAGCTCCTTGGACTGAAACAGGGGCCGCTGGAAGAGGAGCTGACTTGTGGAGAGAGACACTTGGTTGAATTCGGACCTTTAGATTGTAAGATGATGAGAGAAAATTCAGATACAAGGGTCTAGCAGGAGATTGGAGAGATGTGACTGAAGCTCACATCATGGAAAAGATAAGCACAAGGAATCATTTGTACAGATGTTGTAGTTGAGTCATGGAAATGGCAAGACATTCAAAAGAATGAATGTCCTGTGAGAACTGAACATGCAGATTTTCACACAGTGACTTTCATTAAAATTGGTTTACACTTTCCACAAATATTATTATTCTCCCAACTGATTTAAAGTTTCCTAATGTTGTACAGGACAAAAGAACCAAGTGTGGTGATGATGATGATGATAATAATGTAATGATATAATTATAAAACGATGATAAATCCTTATATTCCAAGCACAGTTTTTGTTTTGTTTTGTTTGTTTGTTTTTTGCCATACACGGGCCTCTCACTGTTGTGGCCTCTCCCGTTGCGGAGCACAGGCTCCAGACGCGCAGGCTCAGCGGCCATGGCTCACGGGCCCAGCCGCTCCGCGGCATGTGGGATCTTCCCGGACCGGGGCACGAACCCGTGTCCCCTGCATCGGCAGGTGGACTCTCAACCACTGCGCCACCAGGGAAGCCCTGTTTTGTTTTTTAACATCTTTATTGGAGTATAATTGCTTTACAATGGTGTGTTAGTTTCTGATCAGCTATACATATATCCCCATATCTCCTTCCTCCTGTATCTCCCTCTCACCCTCCCTATCCCACCCCTCTAGGTGGTCACAAAGCACCAGGCTGATCTCCCTGTCCAAGAACAGTTTTTATCACATAAGAAAGTTAAGGTATAGAGGAGAGAGGCTAACTAACTTGCTGAAGTTCACTTAAATAACATGAGATCAAGTTGAGGTTTGAATTCAGGTAGTTTGGTTTCAGAGCTTGTATTCTTAGCCATTTACCACTAACGACTAATGATGCTGAGGTGAGCCTTGTTCAGACTCATTAACACTTAGCCAGGCAATGTCTTGGGAGCATATGTGTCTCCCAGGAAAAACACAAAACCATTGGGGAAAAAAAAAACAAAAAAAAACCACTTCTCTTTCCCGAAGTCTCCTCTAAGGGGTATACATCAATGCCTCTCAACCTGAGATGCATTAAATTTCTACTTGGGATCTTGATAAATTGTAGAATTTGACCCAGCACGTCTGCAGTGAAATCTGCAATTCTGCATTTTTAACAAGCTCCCAGTGCTGTTCCTGACCATGCTCTGAGGAGAAAGGGTCTGGAAAGTCAGGAGGCAGATGAAGAAGTGAGAAATTCGCCATAGTGTTTACAGATAAATTATGTTCAGGAGTTGCATCTAGAGGAGCAGGCTGTAGCTCAGAGTCTTCAAAGTATTAAAGGAATACCCTTTTAACGGCTTCTCATCTCATTTAGAATAAGACCTAGACTTCTATCCGTGGCTTTAAGGCCTACGTACATGACGTCGTCGTATCTCCCAGGTCTCTCTGATCTCAGCATCTGGTCTTGACTTCTCCTAGCCCCTCTAGCAGTCTCTCTGCTTCTAGCAGGGAGTATCCACTCCTGATCTTGCTATTCGTGTGTTTTGTTTATTTGTTTGTTATCGCTTTTTCCCCCAGCACTATGCTCTAACCAAGGTCATCTGAATGTGAACTCCTTGAGAATACAAGCCTTATCCGCCCAGTGCCTAGAACAGTGTCTGACACAGCATAGGCACCCAATAAATGTTCATTAAACAAACCAATAGGTTTTATTTGCCTGTGCTCTATAAAAAATTTCTTACTGTTTTATAGAAAATAAATAGATCTGGAGATCAGAAAACAGAAATGGCAGGTCAAACCTAAAAAGTTGATGCTAAGTGAGTATTAACTAATTTATTTTAAATACCTGAAAAGTAAGCAGGAAGCTTGGCTCCCATTTGAGGAATGATTTTATAATTTTGAAAACAATTTTATTTTGATACATTATTTGTCCATTAGTGCATCTAGGCTCTCTTTTTCTAGTCCCTTTTGGGTTTGTAGACAACATAAGGTTGTGGTTAGGAGCAGGATAATTGAGTTTAAATTTCAGTCCTTTAAAAACTACAAGATTGCATAGTTTACGTTGTCTGAGTTTAGTTTCTTCATCTGTAAAATGGGGGTGACAATGGCAGTAGGCTTATAGGACTGTGGAGAGGATTAATTGAGTTAAAGCAAATAAAACACAGCACTTGGCATGGTGCATGTGCTCACTGAACATGGGTTAATTATTGTCAGAACTCTACCTCTGCTTGTAAGGCGGGGCCAAGATGTCAAACTGCCCCTTCCTTTACTGGAATGCCTGTGTTCTCATCTAAAACTTCAGATGGTTATTTCCATTCTCAGCTTACACTTCATGTGAGCTTAGTTACCGTGTGTGTGTTCCTATCTGTCTCCCAGTCAGCCCAGCATTTTCACACAACAGAGAAGATGCTTGTTAACTATGCCTGTTTATTTTCCTACTAAAGTAGAATAATTGTGGGCTCTCTTTTTTTTTTTTTGAGGAGGGGAAAATAAAAGAATTTTCCTGATTCTCTCTTTTTTATTCTGTGGTAGGACAAGTTATACCTTCCACCCCCTTTTTGAGGGGAAGATTCTGCTTTTATTATTTTTGGTGAGGCAGAGATGGAAAGGTGAAATAATGAAATAGTGTTCAACTATACAAGATGATAATTAACAAGAGAAGGTCTGTATTTTAAGAGACTCTTTATTTTGAGGGACCTGAGAGACCTGAAACTTTATCACCCCAGCTTCAAAGAGAGCCACCCAGCTGGATCCTACTGGCCTGGGGTGCTGGGGGCAGGAGGGAGGAAGACATAAGAGGACGAGGGTCTCCCCTGCTAGCAGAGGTGGACTGTGTATATGCTGGAAAGGAGATGGAGAAAGTAGACTTGTGCATACCTTTCTGGACCTGTCTGGTTCAACTAGGCAGATTAAGTTAGAAGAATGAGGCTGGCGTCTAGTGGCAACAACAGGTACTAGCACAGAGCACACATGGCAAAGGAGAGAGCTCTTTTCATTTCCCCAGCCTCAAGTAAAATAATGACTTCATCTCCCTGTATTAGTCAAGATCTTTCAGCTACAAGTGACAGATTATAGACCAGATCAAGCAAAAAAAGAAAAGGGAATTTATTGAATGATGTAATGTGAACAATGGGATGGAGTGAGGATCAGGTATACTGCAGTTGGGGGTCAGATGATGAGCACTCTCTCCCTTTCTCTCAAAAACATGCTTGTTCCCCAAAGCTCTTGGCTCTTCTTCTCTCCTTCTGTTAGCATGTGGACCTTTTTCTCTTCTACTGAAAGTGGGCTTCATTTATGAATATGAGGTAGAAATTCTCAAACAACTGTGTGCATGTGCGGAGGGGATATTTTCTTTTTTGTTCATGTCTTTAGTGAGATTAGTGGGGCAGGGTCTGATCTTGCAGATAAGCCTGCAATTTGGGATAAACTGAATTCAGGGGAGTGTTCATAAGCACGTTTGATAACAGACCTCAGCCCCAAGCAAACTGAAAGCTGACTTGAAACAATCAGTACCCAGAGATGAATATCTACCACCTTTTTCAGTATGGTGTTTATTTCTAATAAATGCGATATCAGTTCTCCATTAGTTTTCTTTTGTTTCCATTGTTGTTCCAAATTTGGGTGCAGCATGGAGTTGTGTTATTTATTATACACCCTCAAATTCCAAAGGAAATAATTTTCAGAATTTAGTGAAAAGAATAAGCAAGTATATAGTACTCTGTTACCCATTAATTACATTTTCCGTATTTATCAAATTTAATATGAGGACCGAATTCCCTAAAGAAAAGAGAAGAAAAAAGAGATTAATATCATAAGGAAAGGGGGCCTTGCTTCACATCCTCTCTCTTCCGAATGAAGTCCTGAGAAAGGGAGCTGCTTCTACAGTTCCCTTTACCTCCGTCTCTTTTCATGGCCACCACAGTTGGCACATTCCCCCCCATGTCTTGATTATTCAAAAATTGCTCTGTGAAGTTTTTCAGTAGAGAGTCTTTCATTCCCCAGCCCATTCCCATTTTAATACCTTTCCATTCAGTGTAGCAATGTCAATTTTTTCTACCAAGAAGTAAAAGATAACCATAGCAATAATGCTATGCGTAATAATTCACATAATTCACACTCTTTACTTAGATTTTCACTAGGTTTACACTGCCCATAGACTACAGTCTGTTCCCCTTACTTTAGGATTTATGTTTCCCAGAAGACTAGGCTCTGCCTAACTTTCCACCCTTATTTTTTACTGTTCTTTAAATACCTGACATTCCTTTCAACACAATTTTTATCTTCCTTATTTCCCTAAAGACATTGCAGTTTCTCAGTTCCATGTGTTTTCCCAAGCAGTGAGCCCTGTATAAATTGCTCATTCTATTTTCTTTTGCACTTTTTCCTTTTTTTTTTTTGACAGTGAACTACCCACAGGTTACTAGCTGGGTTTCTGTGACTGTATCTCCCTGACCTGGGCTTTGAGTAGTCACTGAATTTTTATTTATTTATTTATTTATTTTTTTATTTTTTTATTTTTTTATTTTTTGCGGTACGCGGGCCTCTCACTGTTGTGGCCTCTCCCGTCGCGGAGCACGGGCTCCGGACGCGCAGGCCCAGCTGCCACGGCTCACGGGCCCAGCCGCTCCACGGCATGTGGGATCTTCCCGGACCAGGGCACGAACCCGCGTCCCCTGCATCGGCAGGTGGACTCTCAACCACTGCGCCACCAGGGAAGCCCGCACTTTTTCTTTTTTTAAACCTCTCAACATAGTATTAGCTTTTTATTTATTTATCTGGTTGCTCTGAGTCTTCACTGCAGCAGGTGGGCTCCTTAATTGTAGCTCGCTGTCTCCCTAGTTGTGGCTTATGGGCTCCTTAGTTGTGGCACACGGGCTCCTTAGTTGTGGCATGCGAACTCTTATTAGTTGCAACATGCATGTGGGATCTAATTCCTTGACCAGGGATCTAACCTGCACCCTGTGCATTGGGAGCATAGAGTCTTATCCACTGTGCCACCAGTCCCTGCACTTCTTCTTTAAGAATAATGTAACTGCTTCATGACAAAGGAGGCAAGAATATACAACAGCAAAAAGACATTCTCTTCAATAAGTGGTGCTGGGAAAACTGGACAGCTACATGTAAAAGAATGAAATTAGAACATTCTCTAAC
This sequence comes from Lipotes vexillifer, assembly GCF_000442215.2. Taxonomy (NCBI): domain Eukaryota; kingdom Metazoa; phylum Chordata; class Mammalia; order Artiodactyla; family Lipotidae; genus Lipotes; species Lipotes vexillifer. The sequence continues at coordinate 266,789 of NW_006772405.1, read as the reverse complement.
ACCATATATAAAAATAAACTCAGAATGGATCAAAGACATAATTATAAGGCCAGACAGTATAAAACTCTTAGAGGAAAACATAGGCAGAACACTCTTTGACATAAATGGCACCAATATCGTTTTTGATCCACCTCCTAGAGTAATGAAAATATAAACCAAAATAAACAAATGGGACCTAATTGAACTTAAAAGCTTCTGCACAACAAAGGAAAGCTTAAACAAAACGAAAAGACAACCTAAGGACTGGGAGAAAATATTTGCAAATGATGAGACCAACAGGGGTTAATTTCCAAAATATGCAAACAGCTCATCAGCTTAATATCAAAAAAAAAAAGACAACCCAATCCAAAAATGGGCAGAAGACCTAAATAGACATTTCTCCAAAGAAGACATACAGATGGTCAACAGGCACATGAAAAGATGTTCCACATCACTAATTATTAGAGAAATACAAATCAGAACTACGATGAGGTTATACAATGAGGTATCACCTCACACCAGTCAGAATGGCCATCATTAAAAACTCTATAAATAATAAAGCCTGGAGAGAGTGTGGAGAAAAGGGAACCCTTCTACACCATTGGTGGGAATGTAAATTGGTGCAGCCACAGTGGAGAACAGCATGGACGTTCTTTAAAAAACTAAAAACAGAGTTACCATATGATCCTGCAATCCCACTCCTGGGCATATATCTGGATAAAACTCTAATTTGAAAAGATACATGCACCCCAATGTTAATAGCAGTATTAGCCAAGACATGGAAGCAAACTAAATGTCCATCAACAGATGAATGGATAAAGAAGATATGGGGTGTGTGTGTGTGTGTGTGTGTGTGTGTGTGTGTGTGTGTAATGGAATATTACTCAGCCATAAAAAAGAATGAAATAATGCCATTTGCAGCAATATGGATGGACCTAGAGATTATCATATTAAGTGAGGTAAGTCAGAAAAAGAAAAAGACAAATGTCATATAATATCATGTATATGTGGAACCTTAAAAAAGGACATAGATGAACTTATATACAAAACAGAAATAGACTCATAGAAAACAAACATAGGGTTATCAAAGGCGATAGCAGGTTGGGGGGATAAATTAGGAGTTTGGGATTAACATATACATACTATTGTATATAAAATAGATAAACAACAAGGACCTACTGTATAGCACAGGGAACTATACTCAGTATCTTGTAATGACCTATAATAGAAAAGAATCTGAAAAAGAATATATATATTGCCTGCACTCCATTTGGATGGGGAGCTGCTACTAGATAACTGTTGCTTATTTCTTGAATGTGAAATTCTAGCTTACTATTAGTGTTTGATTTTTTAAAAATAAATTGGAAACCTATATTTTTAGGTAAAATCTGATTTTTGAAATACTGTCAACTGTAAAAACTTACTGAAATACTATTCTGGTTAAACAGAACCAATACTGTTTTCTATTATCATGAATTTTCTTATGTAATATATTCTTTTTGCCACATAAGACCACAAACTTATGAAGAGTCTGGGATCTGTTTCATACAACTCTATTTTCTTGGTAGTTATTATGAGGGCCCTACACTGAGTAGGCTTGGGGGATTCCTTTAAGGATAATGACTGATTTTTTTTCAATTCTGGGCAAGACGCACTCTTAAGTTTTCTGTTTTTCAAGGGATTTACATTGTTCATAAATGGTGGATATCTCTCAGGATTGTGAGTCCAGTTTCTCAGGATTTTTCTTCAAAACACTAGCTAAGAGCAGAGACAGAAGAATTACTCTTTTGCCTCCATTACTCAAAAGAGCATAATGACTATTCTTGTTGCCCCGTGATCCAGAAATGGCATGAAGGCCATGTTTATACATGAAAGTCACAGTGAGAATTAAAACAAATATACAGGCAACTGTACCATCCCTGCCATTGGCATCAGTGTTCTCTGTGTTCCAAAAATAGATATGTTTGATAAGAACTATGTTCATAATGGCTCCAATGAGAGAACCATTTTTTTCTTTTTTAATTAGCAGAGGCTCCTTATTTATACTTTGAGAAAAAACAGCTAGTGTTCATAGTGTATCTGGCAGACTTACAAGGTAGAAAAGAAAGAAAGAAAGAAAGGAGAGAAGGAGAGAGAATGAGAGTGAGAGGGTGAGAGAGTGCCAGAACAGATCAGAGGCATGCTGATAGAGCTTTTGAGACTTTCTCAAGTCTCCTAGATGAGGCTGAAAAAAATCTCAGAACCATCTTTGAGAAGCCATTTGGTTGTAGCATAGTGGAAAACCAGTTCCCCAATGTAATTCTGCATCAACCTATGCTGATTTTCAGAAGCCCAGGCCATTGTGGGTGGGTCCTTCTTATGCCGCTCATTTTAATGTTGTGCATCCAAATACCAGACAGTGTGAAAAAGGCTTATGTGGAAGAGCTAAGAAGACACTTCCCAATGTCTTTTGCCTAATTAGCCCTGCCTGAGAAAGTGACAACCACCACATTTGGAAGGAATGATTATGTAATTTAATCATTCTACATAGTCTGCTAATATTCATGAATTCTCATTCATCTTTCTTTGAGGTCAATGGGAGATACTTGGTTAATTCACATTTTTCAGTTCCCATTCTTTTCCTTTAAAGTCATCCTCTGAGTCTAGTACTTGCTCTGAAGATGAGCAAGTATTACCTTTATTGGACTAGTTTCTACACCTCGTTTCCTTCAGTGCTCAGAAATGCTAATGTGATGCCAGAAGTCCATGAAGATTCTTCTCAAAGGAAGATATGCATTAAAGAGTTAGCTCAGCAGACTTGAGATGCTCAAATCAGCTCATAGGAAGTAATCTCTACACCCTTGGGATATTCTGGCTGATAAGAGTAACTTTGTAACCTAGGGCCATAGGTCATGCCAGATAATTTACCCTGAGGTGACTGCCTGTTTTTGTTCACCTGTGGTGCTGAGCCACTCTGTATCAGTTTAACTCCTAGGGGGAGGGGGCTGGAGACTAAGTAGTTGTCAATCATGTAGGTGCTACATGTCCCCAGTAAAAACCCTGGACACCAAAGCTTTGGTGGGGCTTCCCAGGTTGTCAATACTTTATATAAGTTATGACACATGATATCTGGGAGAATTTAAGCACGCCTGTGTGACTCCCCTGGGAGAGGACGACTGGAAGCTTGTGCCTGATCTCCTAGACTCCACCCTTTGAGTTTTCTGCCTTTGCTGATTTTATTCTGTATCCTTTCATTGTAATAATCTGTTAGCATGCGTATAACAGCTTTTCTGAGTTCTGTCAGTCCTACTAGGGGATCATCAAACCTGAGGGTACTCCTGGAGACTCCCAACAGAGAGGATCTCATAGGTCATGGAAGAGTTACTGACAAGACACGATAAGGCTGATTTGTAAAAACAATTTCAAATAGAGCTAAAATGTATCACAAGGAATATTATTAACTTTTTAATCTAAATTTCCCATTGAATTTATTTGAAAGGCAAAAAAATATTAAAAGTTGACAGTCAGTTTTTTTCCAGGTAAGACCACATAATCACTTTGTTACTTACGTGTATATCTACACCTGTATTTATGTCTGTGTCTGTATGTCTGTATCTGTATCTATATTTACTTCTTCCAGGCAACAATATGGGTGCTACTCATAGGGATGTCACTGTGACTTGTTAAAGAAAATTTGGTTTTTTTAAGATGGATTTCTATTTATTGCTTGAATATAATCTATAGACTATCTACTAATATGATCTCTGTACAATTCTGCCAAAATATCATGTAAGCTTTTCTTTCTTTTTTTTTTAAATGAGTCAACTTTGAATGTTAACTAAATTTTTTAAAAAGACTTTTCTCTTTACTATGTATGTAGTCTGTCCTCAGTCTTTTGTGTATTAAAAAAAAAAATCCCATGCATCAGCAAATCCAGTTCCTTGCTAAAATTATTGGAAATTTCTATGAAGAAATATAGAGAAAAAATAATGGTATTTTATTTTGAACTTACCACTGATCAACACAAAGGAAACACTCATTCTTGTAAGTGTGACCTTTTGTAGCACAAACGTATGCTGTCATCTCAGGACATTTTGCTTCATAAAGAGGATCCAGTGGGTAGTACATTTTACATGGGGGCTACAAACATCATAAAATATCATATGAATAACAACTGATAGATTTTCCCTCATCTATTCCTGGCCTGTCACTTCTGCCCCACATAGAAATAATATCAAATGTTACTAGTCAGTTGATCTTTTTGCAAGATTTCCTCTCCTCTGGGCTTTGGTCAGTCAAGTTTTTTCTGACTACAATATCCTCACTCATTCATCATTTGTTAGTCATAAGCAGTATCATAACTCAGCTTAAATCCCAAATGCAAAGTTTTCACTTAAACTTGGAGTCCCAATGCCAGTAACTCATTATAAGAAGTTTGTGAGGGGCTTCCCTGGTGGCGCAGTGCTTGAGAGTCCGCCTGCCGATGCAGGAGACGCGGGTTCGTGCCCCGTTTCGGGAAGATCCCACATGCCGCGGAGCGGCTGGGCCGGTGAGCCGTGAAAAAAAAAAAAAAAAAAAAAAAAAAAAGAAGTTTGTGAGTAGAGATAGTTATGTGTCTCTGAACTCCTAGAAGATAGGGGCTTAAATGTAGTTTTTAAGAGTGAGGGTTCTGTATTGAGACTGGGATTAAATTCTGTATATACCATTGTTAAACTCTGTGGCCTTGGACAATAGACAAGTATTAATTCATTTAATGTACAGAGATGCATCTTACTATTATAACGCTTGTGCTACATGGGAGTAAATCTAAGCCTGAGGAGGTTAAGATACATGCCCAAAGTCACACAGAAAACTTCCATTCTACTTAACCGCTATGAAGTTTTAGGTCTCTCGTGTCAGGAGAGTGATCAGATTAAAATCAGAATTCGGAACTTAGAAATTTAAATTTACCATAGGCCATTTAGAATAGTCATGTGGTTTGAAGATTTCTGCAAATATAATACAGACACAATAGGTTAAAAGAAACAGTTCTCCGTGGAGTTTGATTTCACTCACTGAAGTTACTGACTGAACAAAGAAATGTAATGCAATTACTTATCTGCACAAAGTATACAAAATAATTTGTGACAACAAAATTTGTGGGTGGTATTCCTTTGTTAACTACTTGATCCATTTATTTATTCTCTCCTTCTTTTCACAGTCCTGACTTCATTTATATATTTGCTGTGTCATTGAGGAAAGAGTAAAAACCATTTGGGGTTGTATGCTTAACTTGCCAACCGTGTTATTTTCATTAAGTCACTTGACTTTTGTTTGCTTTAGTTTCCTCGTCACGACAATTAGGACAAGTATATGCATTTTAAAGATGGTTGTAAAAATTTAAAGTAATATAGTAAATAAAGGATTAGGCCAGTTCCTACCAAGATGCTGAACTAAAGAGGATACTAAGAATGATGACGAGAAAGCTTAGGAGTTCCTTTGCTCTGGAGAGACTGAGGGATATGATGAACTGATTTGTGCGAGGGGTGCTGGTGTTGCTTAGGGATAGAGGATGACCAGCTGGCTATGGGAGAATAAAATAAGAAAAGACCTATCGAAGTTTTGCCCTATCTCTCACTGTTAGGTGATATTTAAAATATCCAAGAAAATTCTAGCTTTCCAAAAGTCAGAATTTACAAAGTTAGCAAAGTTGTACGATTTTAAAATCTTCACATAAAGGAAACAACAAGCCTCCCAACCTCTCCAGGAATGGACTATGCTGTTTACATATGTATGTACTTTTTCAGAGAATTAAAAAGATGGAATGCTCCTCTCTAATTCTAAAAAGCCAGAATATTTAAATAACAAAAGCAGCTGGATATAGTTATGAGAAAAGAAAAATAAAAGCCTTCATCTAGTAAAAGTAAAGTAATATATATACACTGCATACCATACATAAGAACAAACTTCAAATGGACCTGGATCTCAACATAAAAAACAAAACAATACAAAGATCAAAATATAACACAGCTGAGTTGCTCTTTAATCTTAATATACGAAAGACTTTCTGATAATGACTCATTAATCTCTGTGCAGTAACAGAAAGGACTGATACATTTTATTACATCCAAATAAAAATAACTTTTTCATGACAAAATATAAATATAAACTAAAAAAGATATCTGATAAACTGGAAAAAATATTTGCAACACATATCATAGATAAAGGGCTAATATACCTGATACATAAAGAATACTTTAAAATTGAGGGGAAAAAAATCCCAATTGCTGAATGAGTTATCTACATGGACCTACAATTCATACACACACACAAAACCCCGAAGATATGGAAATAACCCTTAAATTTGTGAAGGATATTCAAATGCAGTATGATAAGAAAAATGCTAATGAAAACTATATTGAAATACCATCTATTACTGGTGGGAATGCAAGTTGGCACAACTTTTATGAAGTGAAATTTGGCAACGTTGAACAAAACTACTTTGCATTCACATTCAATCACAATTCAAGGAATCTACCCTGAAGATAAACTCCCAACGATAGAAAAATACATATGCATAAGATTATTTATTGCAGCATTGTTTTTAATTGCAAAATATTGGACACAAACTAATGCCCGTACACCTAAGACTGGTTGAATAAACTTTGCTACATCCATCCAAAAAAGTCTTATGCTGTCGTATAAAAGAATGAGGAAATCCCTGTGAACTGATATGTACTGCTTTTCAGGACATTCTGAATTGGGAAAAGCAGGATGCAAATAGGTACCTAAAATAAGATTGGTTACATAAAAGATGAGGGTGGGACTGCAGTGGAAGGAAAAGGGTATGGAGGCAGTGACATATCTTTGAACCTAAACTTGTGTTCATTTTGGTTTATTTTGTTTCATTTGTCATGTTCAAAATAATTTTAAATTGCTATCCAATAGCAATCCCTTTCCAATAGTGATACCCAACTGATACCCCATTTGTATTATCAAGCCCAAAGGCCTATGTTTCAGCAAAACTTTACCCATCCAGTCACAAATGACTCTTTTTCTCTCCTGCAAGTAAAAGAAAGACATATGCTTACCTGAAAAAACAATCTGTGCCAAAGTGGAGGATACCAGGAAAAATATGGTCATGCAGGGAAAGGCAGCCATTTGATCTCATCTAACATCCTGCTTTGGTGAGGCCTGTGAAAATGCTCGATAGTTTATTCGTGGTCTCTTGCACAACTGGCTTTCCAAACGTGAGAGAACCCACTACTATGAATTGGTGCCATTCCCCTGAACTTGGCCATGGTGATTCCAAACTGGCCTGGTCTCTAGGGATTCAGACCTAAGAAGGCTCTTCTGCTCTAAAGAGGGAAAGAAAACCATTAAAATAACTTTTTTTTTTCCCCTGCCAACAGCCATTGTACAGTCACTGTTTTGGCTTGGAAGAGGAATTAGCCTCAGGGCTCTCACCAGGGCTGACTCCGGCATGTTACGTATAAATAGGTTCATCCTACAATACATCATCTAAACTGAGACACTCATGTTAGTGAATATGGACACTTTAAGAATTCATAAGAATTCTGAGAAAACAGGTGTGAACTGATGACTATGCTGCACAATCAGGGATGTGTCACTTTATAAAACACATTGTTTGATTTCCTGGGATAGACCAGTTCCTCCCACATTGAAGTCCTCCATTTCCTAAGTTTCTTCTTCCAGGCAAGTTACATGTGCTCAAATACAAAGAATAGATTGAAAATGGAATTGTTGGTCTGGGGTCATAAAAATTATGTATACCTTTCCTGATACACAAATCAGGATAATTGATTTTTATCATTTTTATGATTCATATATAGGTACACATGATTTTGATGACACTGGTAAGTTCAAATTCTAGCTTCAACATTTCTTAGAAGTATGAGCCTCAGAAAAAGCATGAACATCACAGGATACTGAGAATATCAACTGATATTAATATAAGTAGAGTTTAACTTTATTAAATTACCAATTTCTTTAGCCAAACTCTTCTTTTGTAAGAATGGAAAGATTTGGCCCAAAGAGAAGATCCTTTCCAAGTCATTTACTCAACTTCCCATGCCCTACTCTACTCATTCTGTCTCTTCTCCAAATTGCAGCGGGTGGACACAGAGAGAAATGAGAGAGAACCATATTAGCTGTGCAGGGGAAACAAAAGGAGGGTGCTGGAAGAAAACAAACATACTGGGAAACCTAGTGACAGAGAAGAAAGCCAAAGAGATACCATCACTGAATTAGAATAAGGAGGTGAAGAGATGTTTACCTGAATGAGCTTGCTACAAAATATGAGCCCACTGTAGTCACCCTGAGGTCACAGCTAGCCTTGAGCAAAGTTGCTGTTCCATGAGTCTGTGGCCCAGGGGCATGTTGAGCAGAGGAGGCAGGCTCCCTGCTCAGTTGAGTGACCAGTTGATTGGCAAGATATTGCGCTAATAGCTGTTTTCTAGTTTGACCCCTCTCTTAAACCACCTCCTCTGATGTTTCATGCTCCAGCAGGCAGGGACAGACCTGGAGGTTCTGTACTTGTGGTTTCTGATTGTGGATCATGAGAACAAGATGACATTTGCAAAGCAGGTTAATTACCTACCTTATTCCAGATAATCTGGTATATATTCACCAAATTCAAGGCTGATTCATTTTCCTGGTCTCTGCCTCCAGAGGTCATTTAGCCCATCCTGCTTCTCAGAAGGGTTATCTGTTTGATCTTTGTAGGACATGATTTCTGACATCAGCCAGGGAAACTCCAGCACCATGACTAATAATCTTTGCAATACCTAAGTCTTCTGAAGTCTCCATGTGTTTCCCTCCCCTCCACCTTAACGTAGGCAAGCCTGACATTTTGCCATAACGTGGAAAATTTCTATCTCACACACTTTAAACTCTCCTAGAGAAGTTAGTACTCCTTTTGCTGCTTGTCTTCCCTTCTCAGTCTTAGTCCCATAGACTGACATTTATATTTAGCCCCTTGCCATGACCATGCTCTCTTGACATCCTGTTCTTGATTCTTCCCTCTTTCTTCCAAGCCGGGATAAATTCAGCATGCTATTTTCCTGCTCCAGACCTTGGCTGTGGAGCAAGGATGGAACAACTTCCATACAATGGAGTCTACAGTCCTGCTATCATCACTACTGACCTAGGCCCTCTAGACTCCTAAGGAGGTCTCTTATTATTTAATGTCAGGTTGCAACCTATGCCACCCATCTCCATATCATTTCCATTTTTAATCCAATTTTTTCAACTCTCTGACCACACCTCTGCTACATTACTTTGAGTAGTAAACTTCACCTCTTCTTTATTGTGTAGGG
>NW_006772405.1:228592-257461 GCF_000442215.2 Lipotes vexillifer | reverse complement strand
GTAGGGAAACCTCAGGATGAACTAGCTCCACTTTTTTCCCCTTTGCCTTGTAATTCTGGAAATTTTATTATCTATCTTTCTACTTTCATCCTTCTCTCCATATCAACTTACCTAGGGACTTACACATTCATCCATTCCTTTCTTTTTGCCAGTACCTGGCTATGTGGTTTACATTTCTCATCATATTTATTCCTCACAATAATCCCATGAGGTTTATATCACTCTGAAACTTGTGTAAGGGAAAAAGAAAATGAGGCTGAGGGGAGTAAAGTCATTTGCTGAAGCTAACTAGCTACTAAGAAAGCTATGAATGGACAGAGATGAGATTCAAACACAGGTACCTTTAACTCCAAAGCCCACGTTCCATTACTTTCTCTAAGTTTTCTTTCATCTTAGAGAATGAATGTTCCCTTTAATTTACTATCCATAGTCTTCTTAGACCAGTCTTGTGTGATACCCTATGCCTTTCTTGGCAGCGTCTTTGATTTTGCCCTCTATCTCCTTGTCTCCACAGTCAGTACTCCTAATCTCTCCACGATACTACCCCCTAGATAATTAGATTGCATGCTCTATGAAGGAGAAGACCCTATCTTTACCCAATTTTGACCTTGTAACTGCAGTGCATTGCAGGGTTTTATTTTTGTTTTTTTAAAATCACTTGATTAGTATTCAGTAATATGTACAGAAGGAAGGAACAAAGAAATCCATCCATTTCTTTTAAACTGTGTTCTTGGATATTCTTGAGAGCATGTCATCATGGATATATTTTAGACACACTGTGTCTAGTCCACTAAGACGTAATTCTACTGGAATTTTTATTGGAGTCACATAAATTTGGTAAAAGTAACATCTTTTATAATGTAGTCTTTTTTTACATTAGTATTTTTTATTACAAAAGGTCAAACATACACAAAAATGTAGAAAATAACATAATGAACTCATATATACCTATCATATAGATTCAGTAATTATCAATATTGGCACATTTGCTTTACCTATTCAATTTTTTAGAAAAATCCTCAAGCATTATAAAGTGTTTCAGGCATAGTCATTTCATTCCTACAACTTCAGCCGGCATCTCTTATACACAGGAACATTTTCTTCAATAATCTTACTGAGATTCACACGCTTAACATTAACAATAATTCTTTTGTATCATCTAAAATGATAAATGTTTATAGTCAAATTGCCCTATTTTCTCAAACATGCTGTTTTTTTAGAGTTTGAGTAAGAATCCAAAGAAGGTCCAATCTTGACGCTGGTGGTTATGTCTCTTACAACTCTTAATTTGAAGCAGCCTACTTGTCTTCCTCTTCTTTCTCTGTGTCCTTGACTTGTTTAAATTGGATCAGTTTTTTCATAGAACATACCACGTTCTGCATTTGCCTGTTAGCTTCCTTGTGGTATTATTTAACTGTTCCTCTGTATCAAAATACATTTTGGAATTGTCAGTTTTCTATTTATAAATGCCTTCCTTGGACATAGATGAAGAAGCTAGGGGAATTTATTGGGATGAAGATAAGCTTTATTTTTCTCAGAAAGGCAGAACTGAATTTTTTAAAATTTTATTTGATTATAGTTGATTTACAATTTTGTGTTAGTTTCAGGTGTACAGCAAAGTCAGTTATACATATACATATATTCATTCTTTTTCAGATTCTTTTCTCACATAGGTTGTCACAGAATATTGAGTAGAGTTCACCATGTTATATAGTAGGTCCCTGTTGGGTATCCATCTTATTTATAGTAGTGTGTATATGTTACTCCCAAGATCCTGATTTATCCCTCCCCCAACATTTCCCCTTTGGTAATGATGTTTGTTTTGAAGTCTGTGAGTCTGTTTCTGTTTTGTAAAGAAGTTCATTTGTATCTTTTTTAAAAATTAGATTCCACTTATGAGTGATATTATGTGATATTTGTCTTCATCTCACTTACTTCACTTAGTATGATAATCTTTAGGTCCATCCCTGTTGCTGCAAATGGCATTATTTCATTCTGTTTTATGGCTGAGTAATATTCCATTGTATATATGTACCACATCTTCTTTATCCATTTCCTCCATCAATGGACATTTAGGTTGCTTCCATGTCTTGGCTATTGTAAATTGTGCTGCAGTGAACATTGGGGTGCGTGTATCTTTTCGAATAATGGTTTTCGCTAGATATGTGCCCAGGAGTGGGATTGCTGGATCATTTGGTAGTTCTAGTTTTAGTTTTTTAAGGAACCTCTATTTGTTCTCCATAGTGCTTGTACCAGTTTACATTCCCACCAACAGTTAGGAGGGTTCTCTCTTCTCCACACCCTCTCTAGCGTTTATTTTTTATTTATTTATTTATTTTTCCTGCGTTACGCGGGCCTCTCACTGCTGTGGCCTCTCCCGTTGCGGAGCACAGGCTCCGGATGCGCAGGCTCAGCGGCCATGGCTCACGGGCCCAGCCGCTCCGCGGCATGCGGGATCCTCCCGCACCGGGGCACGAACCCGCGTCGAACCTGCATCGGCAGGCAGACTCTCAACCACCGCACCACCAGGGAAGCCCTCTAGCGTTTATTTTTTGTAGACCTTTTCATGATGGACATTCTGAATGGTGTGAGGTGATACCTCATTGTAGATTTGATTTGCATTTCTCTGATAATTAGTGATGTTGAGCATCTGTTCATGTGCTTTTTGGCCATTTGTATGTCTTCCTTGGAGAAATGTCTGCTTAGATCTGCCCGTTTTTTTATTGTTTCTTTGTGGGGGTATTGACCTTCATTTGCAAATATTTTCTCCCATTCGGTGGGTTGTCTTTTGATTTTATTTATGGTTTCCTTTGCTGTGCAGAAGCTTTTTAATTTAATTAGGTTGCCCTTGTTTATTTCTGTTTTTGTTTGCATTACTTGAGGAGGTGGATCAAAAAATATATTGCTGAGATTTATGTCAAAGAGTGTTCTGCCTATATTTTTCTTTAAGAGTTTTATAGTGTCCAGCCTTTATAATTAGGTCTTTAATCCATTTTGAGTTTATTTTTGTGTATGGTGTTAGAGAATGTTCTAATTTCATTCTTTTACATGTAGCTGCCAGTTTTCCCAGAACCACTTATTAAAGAGACTGTCTTTTCCCCATTGTATATTCTTGCCTCCTTTGTAGTAGATTAATTGACCGTAGGTGTGTGGGTTTATTTCTGGGCTTTCAATTCTGTTGCGTTGATTTATATTTCTGTTTTTGTGCCACTACCATACTGTTTTGATTACTGTAGCTTAATGGTGTAGTCTGAAGTCAGGGAGTGTGATTCCTCCAGTTCCGTTTTTCTTTCTCAGGATTGCTTTGGCTATTCAGGGTCTTTTGTGTCTCCATACAAATTTTAAGATTTTTTGTTCTAGTTCTGTGAAAAATTCCATTGGTAATTTGAGAGGGATTGCACTGAACCTGTAGATTGCCTTGGGTAGTACAGTCATTTTGACAATATTGATTCTTACAATCCAAGAACATGGTATATCTTGCTGTCTGTTTGTGTCATCTTTGATTTCTTTCATCAGCATCTTATAGTTTTCAGAATACAGGTCTTTTGTCTCCTTAGGTAGGTTTATTCCTAGGTATTTTATTCTTTTTCATGAGATGGTAAAGGAGACTGCTTCCTAAATTTCTCTTTCTAATCTTTTCATTATTAGTGTATAGGAATATAAGAGATTTCTGTGTATTAATTTTGTATCACACAACATGACCAGATTTACTGATGAGCTCTAGTAGTTTTGTGGTAGCATCTTTAGGATTTTCTAGGTATAGTATCATGTCATCTGCAAACAGTGACAGTTTTACTTCTTCTTTTCCAATTTGGATTCCTTTTATTTCTTTTTCTTCTCTGATTGCCATGGCTAGGACTTCCAAAACTGTTGAATAAAAGTGGCAGCAATGGACATCCTTGCCTTTTTCCTGATATTAGGCAGAATGCTTTCAGCTTTTCACCATTGAGAATGATGTTAGCTGTCAGTTTGTCACATATGGTCTTTAATATGTTGAAGTAAGTTCCCTATATTCCCACTTTCTGGAGAGTTTTTATCATAACTGGATGTTACATTTTATCAAAAGCATTTTCTGTATCTATTGAGATGATCATATTGTCTTTATCCTTCAAGTTGTTAATGTGGTATATCACACTCGTTGATTTTCAGATATAGAAAAATTCTTTCATCCCTGGGATAAATTCCACTTGATCATGGTGTATGATCCCTTTAATGTGTTGTTGGATTCAGTTTGCTAAATTCGGTTGAGGATTTTTGTGTCTATGTTCATCAGTGATATTGGCCTGTAATTTTCTTTTCTTGTGGTACCTTTGTCTGGTTTTGTTATCAGGGTGATGGTGGCCTCATAGAATGAGCTTGGGAGTGTTCCTTCCTCTCCAACTTTTTAGAAGAGTTTCAGAAGGGTAGGTGTTAACTCTTCTCTAAATGTTTGATAGAATTTGCCTGTGAAGCCATCTGGTCCTGGACTTTTGTTTGTTGGAAGTTTTTAAATCACTGTTTAAATTTCATTACTTGTGATTGCTCTGTTCATATTTTCTGTTTCTTACTGGTGCAGTCTTGGAAGGTTGTATCTAAGAATTTGTCCATTTCTTCTAGGTTGTCCATGTTATTGGCATATAGTTGTTTGTAGTAGTCTCTTATGATCCTTTGTATATCTGTGGTGTCAGTTGTAACTTCTCCTTTGTCATTTCTAATTTTATTGATTTGAGTCCTCTCCCTTTTTTTCTTGATGAGTCTGGCTAAGGGTTTATCAATTTTGTTTATCTTCTCAAAGAACCAGCTTTTAGCTTCATTGATCTTTTCTGTTGTTTTCCTCTGTTTTTTTTTTTTTAATTTCTGCTCTGATCTGTATGATTTCTTTCCTTCTACTTAACTTTGGGATTTGTTTGTTCTTCTTTCTCTAGTTGCTTTAGGTATAAGGTTAGGTTGTTTATTTGAGATTTTGCTTGTTTCCTGAGGTAAGCTTGTATCACTATAAACTTCTCTCTTAGAACTGTTTTTGCTGCATCCCACAGATTTTGGACTGTTGTGTTTCTGTTGTCATTTATTGCTAGATATTTTTTGATTTCTTCCATGATCCATTGGTTGTTTAGTAGCATATTGTTTAACCTCTATGTGTTTGTGTTTTTTACAGTTTCTTTTTTCCTGTAATTTATTTCTAATTCCATAGCATTGTGGTTGGAAAAGATGCTTCATATGATTTCAATTTCTTGAATTTACCAGGGCTTGATTTGTGGCCCAAGATGTGATCTATCCTGGAGAATATTCCATGTGCACTTCAGAAGTGTATTCTCCTGCTTTCAGATGGACTGCTCTATAAATATCAATTAAGTCCATCTGATCTAATGTGTCATTTAAGGCCTGTTTTACCTTATTGATCTTCTGTCTGGATGATCTGTCCATTGATGAAAGTGGGGTGTTAAAGTCCCCCACTATTATTGTGCTACCGTCAATTTTTCCTTTTATGGCTGTTAGCATTTGCCTTATATATTGAGGTGCTCCTATGTTGGGTTCATATATATTTACAATTGTTATATCTTCTTTTTGGATTGATCCCTTGATCATTATGTAGTGTCCTCCTTTGTCTCTTTTAACATTCTTTATTTTAAAGTCTATTTTCTCTGATCTGAGTATTGCTACTCCAGCTTTCTTTTGATTTCCATTTCCATGGAATGCCTTTTTCCATCCCCTCTCTTTCAGTCTGTATGTGTCCCTAGATCTGAGGTGGGTCTCTTGTAGTCAGCATATATAAGAGTCTTGTTTTTGTATCCATTCAGCCAGTCTGTGTATTCTGGTTGGAGCATTTAATCCATTTACATTTAAGGTAATTATCAATATGTATGTTCCTTGCCATTTTGTTAATTGTTTTGAATTTTTTTAAAGATTTATTTATTTATTTTGTCTGTGCCAGGTCTTAGTTGCAGCACACAGGATCTTTGTTGCGGCATGTGGGATCTTTTGTTTAGTTGCAGCATGTGGCCTTCTTAGTTGTGACATCCAGAGTCTTAAATCGCGGCATGCAGACTCTTGGTTGTGGCATGTGTGCTTCTTAGTTGCAGCATGCAGGCTTCTTAGTTGCGGCATGCAGACTCTTAGTTGCAGCAATGTGAACTCTTAGTTGCAGCATGCTTGCGGGATCTAGTTCCCTGACCAGGGATCAAACCCAGGCACCCTGCACTGGGAGCGCAGAGTCTTACCCACTGTACCACCAGGGAAGTCCCTGGATTTGTTTTTGAAGGTCTTTTATCTTCCCTTCCTCTTTTGTTCTCTTCTCTTGTGATTTGATGTCTATCTTTAGTGTTGTGTTTGGATTGCTTTTTTAAAATATATATTTAGTTAGTTAGTTTTAATATTTTTGGGGTACGTCGGATTTTAGTTGCAGCACATGGGATCTTTGTTGAGACATGCAGGATCTTTCCTTGTGGCGTGTGGGCTTCTGTCTACTTGTGACATGTGGGTTTTTTCTCTTCTCTAGTTGTGGCATGCAGGCTGCAGAGCACATGGGCTCTGCATTTGCAGCACATGGGCTCCAGAGCACGTGGGCTCTGTAGTTTGCTGCCCACAGGCTCTCTAGTTGAGGTGCCTGGGCACAGCTGCCCCGTAGCATGTTGGGACCTGGTTCCCCAACCAGGAATCAAACTCACATCCCGTGCATTGGAAGGCAGATTCTTTACCACTGGACCACCAGAGAAGTACCCTGGATTGCTTTCTCTTTTTTTGTTTCTGCTGCAAATTTTGGTTTTGTGGTTCTCATGAAGTTTTGATACAGCAGTCTATATATGTACAAGATTGTTTTAAGTTGCTGGTCTCTTAATTTCCAGTGCATTTCCCATATCATGTATTAGTACTCTCTTCTCATGATTGCTGGTTTTGATATCATATTTGTGTGTGGATGATTTCCTACCTTTACTTTATGTTTGCCTTTGCTGGTGAGCTTTCCCATTCATAATTTTCTTGATTCTAGTTGTGGCTTTTTCTTTTCTGCCTAGAGAAGTTCCTTTAAGATTTCTTGTAAAGCTGGTGTGGTGGTGCTGAATTTTCTTAGCTTTTGCTTGTTATACTTTTGACTTCTCTGTTGAATCTGAATGAGAGCCTTGCTGAGTAGAGTACTCTTGGTTGTAGGTTTTTGCCTTTCATCACTTTAAATATATCATGCTACTCCCTTCTGGCCTGCAGAGTTTCTGCTAAAAAAATCAGCTGATAACCTTATGAGGATTCCCTTGTATGTTATTTGTTGCTTTTCCCTTGTTGCTTTTTTTTTTTTTTTTTTTTTTTTGCAGTACGCAGGCCTCTCACTGTTGTGGCCTCTCCCCTTGTGGAGCACAGGCTCCGGACACGCAGGCTCAGCGGCCATGGCTCACGGGCCCAGCTGCTCCGCGGCATGTGGGATCTTCCCGGACCGGGGCACGAGCCCGTGTCCCCTGCATAGGCAGGCGGACTCTCTACCACTGTGCCACCAGGGAAGCCCCCCCTTGTTGCTTTTAATATTTTTTCTTTGTCTTTGATTTTTGTCAGTTTGATTAATGTGTGTCTCAGTGTGTTCCTCCTTGGGTTTATCTTGTGTGGGACTTTCTGTGCTTCCTGGACTTGAATGAGTGTTTCCTTTCTCATGTTAGAGAAGTTTTCGGCCTTAATCTCTTACAATATTTTCTCAGGCCCTATCTCTCTCTCTCCTCCTTCTGGGACCCCTATGATGTGAATGTTGGTGCTTTTAATGTTGCCCCCGAGGGTCTCTGAGACTGTCCTCATTTCTTGTCATTCTTTTTTCTTTATTCTGTTCTGTGGCAGCGAGTTCAGCCATTGTCTTCCAGCTCACTTATTTGGTCTTCTGACTCAGCTATTCTGCTATTGATTCCTTCTAGTGTATTTTTCAATCCAGTTATTGTTCATCTCTGTTTATTTGTTCTTTAAATCTTCTAGCTCTTTGTTAAGCATATCTTATAACTTCTCAGTCTGTGCTTCCATTCTTTTTCTGAGATCTTGGATCATCTTTACTATCATTACTCTAAAGTCTTTTTCAGGTAGGTTGCCTATTTCTACTTCATTTAGTTGTTCTTGTGGGTTTTTACTTGTTCCTTCTTCTGGAACATATTTCTCTGCCCTCTCATTTTGTCTGCCTTTCTGTGTTTGTGGTCTACTTTCTGCTGGCCGTAGGATCATAGCTCCTTTTGCTTCTAGTCTGTGCCCTCTGGTGGGTGAGGTTGGTCCTGAGGCTTTGTGCAGCCTTCTTGGTGAGAGGGACTGGTACCTGCCCATTGGTGGGTAGAGCTGGGTCTTGTTCTTCTGGTGGGCAGGGCCATTGCAAGGGTGTGTGTTTAGAGGTGGCTGTGAGCTCAGTATGGCTTTGGGCACCCTGTCTGCTGATGGATGGGGCTGTAGAACTGAGTTTTAATGCCAGCTTCTCCACTTAGTTGTTGTATAAATTCATATTTGTATACATTTTTTAACTTTTCCAAGTTAGTTTTATTATCAATAATTTCATGGGGTTGCAGCCAGTCTTCCTCTTTGTCCTTCTTCTTAAGTGAAGGAATTTCCCATATCACTTTCTGGCAAATTTAAAATAAAAATTGAAAAGGTAATGCAGAGCCTTGGTACATTGAATAGCGAAAATTCCCAGAGCAGCCACAGCTCAGACGTGTCAGTGAGCCCTCTCCAATATAGTCTTTTCATATATGAATGTGATATGCCTTCTTTGTGACTTCTAGGGAAATCTATCCATTCTCTCAATATTTAGGAGTTTCAAGAATGCTATTTCTGAGACACAAATCTGATCTAGTTGCCCTACTCAAGTCTTCCACTGGCTCTTCATTGCTTATATTATGCGGTTATTATTTATGGTAAAACTTGAATGTGAAGAAATGTAATATTTTATTTTGTGTAACTGAAATCTGTTTGTTCATGAACATCCATGAAACATGTACACCTGATGATAGACAAAAAGTATGTTGGGGACTTGTGTCTTCTGGGGCAGGAGATGGATGCTGAATTCAAGTATGGATCACAAGCAAAAGAGTATAGAGAAGGGTGAGGTAAGTTAGAAGGTCTTTAAATATGTTTAGCACTAGTGTCCGCTTTTTGAATGCCTTTAGAAGCACTTTAGAAATTAACATGCGAAAAGAAAACTGCCTGCACCCTCCAACTGAGGAGAGTTTTATCTGCTAAAGATTCAGAGTCCTTTGGCTACTAATTACCTGTTGCATCCCTGGGGCTCCTTTTCCCTTGTTCTCAAGAGCCTAAGTGATCCTTTGTTTACTAGCATAACTTTAGTTTTGCCAGGCAGAAAAACACTAACATTAAGATTAAGAAGATTTCCTGATCCCTATTAGAAAACGGCACCTGGGTAAATCATATCTCCTCACACATCTCCACCCCCAACCCCCAAAATACAGATTAATTTGGAGAGCACATAAAATTGCACATGGCCTATGTCTGGAGCATAACTGGAAAAACAGACAATATGATCCACTTTGCATTCCCGAATTGTGTCCTGCAATCATAGTAAGAACCACAGGGGCCATTCCAGCCACAGCATTGACTCACTGGGGAAATGGGGCTGCCACAAGTACTCCAGGCCTCACACATTGCTAGCCGTTAGCATCTCCATCATTAGACTGAGACTGACATAATACATGTGCTTAACATACAAAGAAATGCAACTGTGTACAGAAGGTTGGTTGAAGTTCACTCTATTTGTTAGGATACAGGCTAAACTAATATAACAAACGTAAAAGACTATAGCACCCTTATTTATGATTTTATTTGTTTCCATGTAATGGTTCCAAGGTAGATGGATAGATCCGGGCTACTTAAGTCTTCCATTTTGGGGTAGATGACAGATGGTGGTCCATTCCTGTCCACCCCTAACCCAGTGAGAATTATGCTTAACTGGAAAGCCAAATGCTCATTAAAAATTTTTTTTCTAATGAAATGTACAATTAATATTTGAAAATAAGAGTATACCATAATTACCATGTCAGGTTCATGGTAATGACTCCATAAATATTTTGGGGAATGGAAGGGTGATAAATATAACACCCTTTATAATTTGTAAATAAATTATAAATATAATTTAACATCTCAGGTGTCTATTCTTTATGTATTCATTAGAATGAAAATTTATTGAACAACATTAACTTGACCTCTAATGGATTTGCTTTTGAAGGGAAGGAAAATTTGCCACCCCTAAATGGATCTCTTTGGCATGAGGATTATTTTGGGTTGATTGTTTTTAAGAAGGAAAAGACTCAAGAAGAACCTTTGACCTAACTGCCTAAAGAATGTAGATAGAGGACCTGTTCCAGGAAGGGAGCTATCACCAGGGTTACCTAGAGTATAATATAAACTGGGTGTGGTAGACAGGGAGGAACCTAGCGCGTGCGCATGTGTGTGTGTGTGTGTGTGTGTGTGTGTGTGTGTGTGTGTGTGTGTATCATTTTGCCTGTCTTTGGGATTTCTCATGTTTGGATTCGCCATATTTAAATAATTAAATTTGATTTTCTCCTGTGAATGTCTCTTATGTCAATTTAATTCTTAGACCAACCAGAAGAACTTGGAAGGGTAGAGAAAAAGAAAATTTTTTTTCTCCCCAGCACTTTCATCAAGTTTTATTCTTTCTTTAATAGGTAGTTTGTATAAGAGATACTTTAGCAAATGGTGATTTTTCTTAAAAGTTCTAAGAGTTTAGACCCCAGTTGAATTGACATTTCCAAAATCTTCTTTTTTCCTGCTTGATTCTCTTGTTCCTTTCCAACTCACATGCTTGGAAAGTTTTCACATTTCTTTTTTCCCCACATACCTTCTTACTGTAAAATCTGTAACTGCAGGTATTTCCTTCTTTCCTCCTCATACTTCTGGGTTCATCAGATCAAAATGTCCCAAGCCCCCTGCTGAGGGAACATGTATTGCAAGATATCTGTGAGGCATCTCTCCTGACCTACTGAATACCCCCCAGGCAGGACACGGAATATCTCTGCCTCTTATCTGCCCTGAGTGCTCTGTATTACCCCACCAATCTCCTCACTCACAAGTCAGTAAGAGTGGAGATGGATGGTCAGGAAGGAAAGGTGAATTAGATAGCCCCTGTTGCTTCACTCTTGATCTCTCCGTCAGGCAGGTCAAGTGGGGAACCTAGGGAAGTAGCCCTGGAACACTGCTGTGAGTATTGCTCCAGATTTATCATTCCAGAAATACCTATTGCTATTTGTCAGAAGAACACACAGAGATTCAAATGTGCATGTTTACTCAAAGTGCAGCCAGGCTTCTTGTGGGTTGACTCAAAGATTGGGGAGAATAATCAACTTCTTCTCACCTATTCACAGAGCACTTTTCATGGGTTTTCTCTCACACTTTAGGGCAGTCTTCTGATGACGTGATATTTCTTGCTGAATTGTAGGGTTGGGGGAGCAACAGATGCGACAGTCCACCTTAACTTGGGATCTAGGGAGTTGGAGTAGTTCCTCTACAAGTAAAACACTTTCTAAGATTGTCTAGATTTCATTTACCTGTCTTTTGGAAATGGGCCATGTATCTGTGCCATTGTTTCAGACATCCTGAGGAGTTTCTCTGACAGATTCAATAAAATGCCTCTCACCTCATCATGGATCAAAGTGATTTTCATCATCTTGGCCGTTACTCTTTATTCTGGTGAGTAAATTTTTCAGTCTTGGGGAAAACACTTCATATATCCTAGAAATGCAGGAAGCATTTTGCTGTAACGTAGGAACGTAGTGGTGGTTTCATTGATTCGTAATTCTTAAATTGGTAAAGTGACACAGGGTTTACAATAAATTCCTTTTAAATGTTTCATCATTGAATTGCTTCTTCTCATTTCCCATATTAGAGAAGTTAAAACAGAGTGGTGCATTAGAATGGGCAGTAGACCTTACCTCTTCGTTTAACTAAATTATTTTTTCTCTTGGGGCCCAGATTCTTTGGTTGTAATTACAAAGTATGGAGAAAGAATGAGCTCTTCTAGATCTGGTATTCCTTGTAAATCTAATGTTTTAGTTATCACCTCTGAGTCCCCGAAATTAAGGTGTTGTGTTAAGAAAGAACTCATTCATACCTCAGTTGACCAGTTATCTTCCTTAAAGTTCAAGGTGGCCCATAAAATTTGGGGGAAAAAAGGAGCTGTTATATAGGTATTGAATAATACCCTGATATTGAGCAGAATTTCTTCACATTTAAGTGACTTCACCCAGGGCATTGTCTTCATCACAATGAAATGTCTCTTTTACAGAGCTTTAAAAAATTGGTATCTTCAAGCAGGATACTAGGAGTTACTAAAATAAATAATACATTATACCATTTTTCAAAAAGCTAGATTAATTGGGGGATTATTTTTTTCTAAGATTTGTATATATTTGAGAATTTATATTTTTGTTACTACTACAAAATTCTTACCTCATTAGTTGTAGTTCCTTGAATAGGCCACTTACATAGATTTCTACTGCCAGTGTGTGTGTGGGCTTCTTATTTTTTTAAGCTGTTCTTTGGTTGCAGAAACTGCTCTTACAAAAACATAAAGTTACAAGCATTGGGTAAGTTACTACTCGTTACTACTGGTTCATTTGGAAGTTGAAATGTAAATTTTTAGCCATTTTCAATTTTTAAAATCACAGCAAAATTGATCAAACAGAATGTAAAAAACACTCCTTCAAAAAGTAAAAGTGTGTATGTATTATTATTACACCAAGGTTAAGAAATAGAATCTAGCAAGTAATACAAAACCATTTAGCAGTGTCTATACAAGGTGATAGTGTATTTATCCTATTACCTTAAATTTCCTATCATGGGTAGTTACTTGCTCCACACAAAACTGAGAACTATAGAAGTATGTTTAGAGTAGAATTATTCATCCTAACAAAATGAAAGGGAAAAAAGCACCATCCCAATTACCAGTGTGTAGGAGAATAGACAGTGATTTCTGTATGGCCAAATAGTGGAATATTACTTAAGGGTGAAAATAAATTACAGCTCTGAACATCAGTATAAATAAAGGTCATAAGGGAGTATAAAAAGAAAGGTATATAAGAATACATATTGTATCATTTATTTGTGAAAATTACCAAGATACCCAAAACTACGAAATATATAAATATAGTGAACACATATATGTATTGATATGTAGTGATTCTAGAGGGAGGTAGAAACTCAGTTTGGTGACTTACTTGTGTGTGTGTATGTGTATATGTGTGAGTGTGTGTGTGAGTGAGTGAGTGAGTGAGAGAGTGATAAGAAAAATATCACCTAGGAGGGGAAAGTCATGGGTGGGGGTGGGAAATTGGTTACATTATAAAAATACATTCAGCCAGTTGCATGGCCTTTTTGTTAATACAATATTTCTATAAAAATACTGATAATAGTTTCTTATTTACTGGATGTGACTCCATAAAGTTTTCTCTTTAAACCTAAACATATATTGTATTTATCCTTTTCTGGATGTATGGCATTTCATATTAAGATTTAAGAAGATTGTATTCAAATATTCATTGTCTAATGTATATTATCTCTCTATATTTGACAGATAGAATGTGGTCCATACAGTGGTGTGAAAACATGCACAAAAGAATATCATTCAGTCTGTGCAACCAATGGCCACACTTATTGCAATAAATGTTTCTTTTTGTGGTACACTCAAGTAGAACACAATAGTGAATATTTACTCTTCCAAAGTAATTTAAAAAATCATGAAATGATAAGAAAATTCATTTTCTGATAATGTGGGCACAACGTACACAGAAAATAACTATAATATTTCTCTAAAAGCCAAGGAGACACACTTCTACTATGTCTTAAAATTCTTACTTCTGAAAGTAGTATTAAACTATCACTATAACCATGCTGGATGTTTTGCTAATGAAAGAACTAGTTAACTTAGCTTAATTTAATTGATTATGAACTACTAATGGCTGACTAGTGGCCAAGATGATGTTATTCCAAAGCTCTGATGCTCAACAGAAGATCTCACTGAAGTCATGAGAATCAGCCTTGCAGACCTCCAGCCACAGGGGGCATAATTGAGCAAAGAACAGACTCATGATTACACACTGAAATCATGTGATTGTCAACTTTGTCTCCTGAAATCATGATGGCTTTTGAAACCTTCCTAAGAGTGCAGAGCAGTCTACGACACCTCCACTCAAACTCGCATCCCCCTCTCTTCCGCTCAGAATGAGTTTGTGGTCTAAAGCTTTGCCAGCCTTTTCTGCAACACTCCCCCATTTTGTTACACATGTGTTCCTCATAAAATCTTTGCCCACTTACTCCCAAATTGTTTCTGCCTCTTGGAAAATCTGGATTAACACAATGTCTAATGCCTTCCTTTCTTAGGTCTAGTCCAAGGACTGAGTCAGGACTGAGCAAGTAGGAAGGATCAAACAGCCCCAGAGTAGGGAGAGGACATGTATAAGGCAGGGGAGCAGGCAGGGTCCAGCTCCTTCTGGAAGTAGAGCACAGCCTTTCTGTAATGTCCCATAGTTCAGATCTCCTCATTTAGAAACATTTTGTGTACTGCCCCAGCGTTTAATTTTATGTGTTCTTTTAATAATTGTTTTTCACTTTCTGTCTGATTCTTTCTACAGAAAAAGTGGTGGCAAATTTACTATTGCTCATTATGGTGAATGCTGACTTTTTCCTGGAGCGACATATTCCTACAACTTCTACTGTGATCCCATTTTGCAGTGGATTCTACAGACAGAGTTGCAGAGTCAGGGTCTTCCATTCTTAGAGGACCAGGTGAACCATGTAGAATACCAGGTGGAATGTAGTATATTCCAAGTTCTTTCTAACTTTAAGATCCTTTCGTTTCAGCATTTTTACTCTCTATGTTCAGTTCTTCAATGACAGTTTGAAAAATTAGTATCTTAGTTATATGTTTGATAATGTAAAACCTAATGCAATTTAAAACCCTAAATATTTTGCTCCATTCAGTGTTAAATGGTGTTACATTTTTTCTTAACATGCCCCTTGTTTATTTCGTTGGGTAATGGGTTAAGACATAAACATATTTTTGATACCTATAGCCAAAAAGATATTTTCCAAATATGACCAAATATTAGATTACTTGGGTATTTATAAAAAGTACAGGGCTTCCCTGGTGGCACAATGGTTGAGAGTCCGCCTGCCGATGCAGGGGACATGGGTTTGTGCCCCGCTCCGGGAAGATCCCACATGCCGCGGAGCAGCTGGGCCCGTGAGCCATGGCCGCTGAGCCTGCGCGTCCTGAGCCTGTGCTCCTCAATGGGAGAGGCCACAACAGTGAGAGGCCCGCGTACCACCAAAAAAAAAAAAAAAAAGTACAGATAACTGGATTCTGTCTGTTCTAAAGATTCAGAACCTCTAGGAGAGGTTTATGGGAAATTGAAATCTAACAAGCGCCCCAGGTAATATTATGATCATGGATCTTAGGTAATACTGACTCTAAGACTTCGGGTATGTCTATAATTGAATAAATTTCAGAACGTATAGAAAGATAATATAAGATTTATGAGGCTTGGGAAAAATTTATCATATGTTTTTCATTCTTGATCACAAGTCAGTTGAGAGGTAAGTGGGTGCTCCTGGGATGAGAGGCAACACGGCCTTTATTGACTTAGGACTTGCTTTATTGGGGCCAAGTCAGATGTCTCTCCATTAGTCTCAGTTTTCCAGCCACAAGAAGCAGGCTTTAGTTGTGTGCCCAAAGGATCATTCAGACCTTGAATGTAATGGCAGAAATGTAGGTTGACTGTTGAATGACAACTGGGAATCTATGACATATGCTATGCTAGGCATGCTGTTCTTATCAGTAGATACTTTTACATCTAAAGAGTAATCAGTGTGGGAGCTATTAAATCATTTAAAATCTCAAATATCCCTCTTAAGGAAAGTATCCATTAGAATGTTAATTTGTAGAGCAACATTATAAAAATGCTTTCGGCCAATTGCACCACTTTTTCTTTGCAGAGGACTTTGTGTAAAAGTTCTTCAGTGAACATGTGTATTCATTTATGTATTCTTTTTTTTTAATTCCACATAAATAAAGGTCTATGTGTCAAGCCCTATTTAGATGTGAGAAATAAGATAACAATGATCAGCTCTGCTTTTACTTATCATCTAGGAATTTAAATGTTATCGATTAAAGTTATTATCCACTAATGAATGGAAATCCTCCTTTCTGCATGACTATTCTCCTCAAAAGCTCTGTGAAACAGTTTTCTACATGTTACCTAACTCAGTTCTTCTAAGAATCACATTAGGTAGACATCAGCTCTCTATTTTACATATAATGAAAATGAGACACAGGAAATCTTACAGTATTTTAAACCTGACCTTTTGGTAAAGAGAGTTTGAATACAAAGCTTGAAATTTTATTCTTTTTAAAAGCCAGTTTATTGTTGTAATTACATACCCAAAATTAATCAATTTTAGACATGATGTAATAATTGAAATATATATATATATATATATATATATATATATAGAGAGAGAGAGAGAGAGAGAGAGAGAGAGAGAGAGAGAGATAAGCAACCATCACCACAATTAAAGTTTAGAGTGTTTACATCACCCCCAAATATGTGCCTCTCATCCTTTGGAGATCATGCCCTCTTCCTACCCCCAACCCAAGGCAACTACTCATCTACATTGTATTCTCTTGTTTTACCTTTTCTAGACATTTTCTGTAAAGACAATGAAACAGTATGTTGTTTTTATATCTGCTTCTTTCACTTTACAGGTTTTTGTGGTTCATTCACACTGTAGCATATACATCAGTAGTTCATTACTTTTTAATGTTCAGTAGTATTCCATTTTGTATTGATATACCATATTTTGTTTTACTTTTTCACTAGGTTATGAACACTGGAATTGTTGCCACTTTTTGGTTATTAAGAAAAATGGTGCTATGAACATTACTATACAAGTCTTTTTTTCTTTTCATTTTTTCTTGGTTAAACACCCAAGAGTAGAATGGATGCTTTGTATGGTAGGTTTATCTTGCGCTCTTCCAGAACCTATCAGTGTATTTTTCAAAGTGGCTGTACCTTCTTAACCGTTCCCACCAGTAATGTATGAGAATTCCGTTTCCTCCACATCCTCACCAACAATTGTTACTGCATACCTCTTTTTTCTCTTCCAGTTTTATTGAGATATAATTGACATACAGCACTGTATAAGTTTAAGATGTACAGTGTAATGATTTGACTTACATATATCATGAAATAATTATAGTAAGTTTAGTGAACATCCATCATCCCATACAGATACAAAATTAGAGAAGTAGAAAAAAAATTTTTTCCTGTGATGAGAACTCTTAGGATTTACTCTTTTAACTTTCATATATAATGCTCAGCAGTGTTAATTATATTTAACATGTTGTTCATTGCAAGCCTGGTACTTATTTATCTTATAACTGGAAGTTTTCACCTTTCAACTACTTTCATACAATTCCATCTCTCCTCACCCCCCATCTTTTGTAACCACAAATCTGATCTCTTTTTCCATGAGTTTGTTTTTGAAGTATAATTGACCTACAACACTATGTTGGTTCCTGGTACACACATAGTGATTCTATATTTCTGTACATTTCAAAATGATCACCATGATAAATCTAATTGTCTTCTGTCACCACACAAAGATATTGCATAATTATTGACTGGATTCCCCACACTGTACATTTCATAGCTGTGATTGATTTATTTTGTAACTGAAAGTTTGTACCTCTTAATCTCTCTCCCCTATTTCTCTTCAGCCTCCAACCCCCTCCCCTCTGACATCTGACAACTACTGGTTTGCTCTCTGTATCTGTGACTCTGTTTCTGTTTAGTTGTGTTTGGTTTCATTTGTTTTTGTTTTTTAGATTGTACATATAAGTGAAATCATATAGTATTTGTCTTTCTCTGTCAGAATTATTTCAATTAGCATAATACCCTCTAGGTTCATCCATGTTGCTGCAAATGGCAAGATTTTGTTCTTTGTTATAGCTAAATAATACTCTGGGGTGTGTGTGTGTGTGTGTGTGTGTGTGTGTGTGTGTATCACTATCACATCTTCTTTATACATTCATCTATTGATTGGGCACTTAGGTTGCTTCTGTATGTTGGTTACTGTAAATAATGTTGGAATGAATATAGGGGTGAATCTATATTTTCAACTTAGTGGGGTTTTTTTCCTTTTTTTTTTTTTTTTTTTTTTGCGTAAATACCCAGGAGTAGAATTGCTGGATCATATGGTAGTTCTTCTTTTTAATTTTTGAGGAATCTCCATACTGTTTTCCATTGAGACTTCACCAATTTACATTCTCACTAACAGTGCATGAGGGTCCCCCTTTGTCCACATCCTTGCCAACATTTGTTATTTGTTGTCTTTCTGATAGTAGCCATTCTGACAGATATGAGGTGATATATCATTTTGGTTTTGATTTGCATTTCCCTGATGATTAGTGATGTTGAGCATCTTTTCATATGCCTGTTGGCCATCTGTAGGTCTTCTTTGGAAACATGTCTATTCAGGTCCTCTGCCCAATTTTTAATTGGGTTGTTTGTTTTTCTCATACTGAGTTACATGAGTTTTTTGTATATTTTGGATATTAATCCCTTGTGAGAAATAAGTTTGCACGTATCTTCCCACATTCAGTAGGCAGCCTTTTAGATTTGTTGATAGTTTCCTTCACTGTCCAAAAGCTTTTTAGTTTGATGTAGTCCCATTTGGGTTTTTTTGCTTTTGTCTTCCTTGCCTGAGGAGACATATCCAAAAACAAAATTGCTAAGACTGATGTCAAAGAGTGTACTGCTTATGTTTTCTTCAAAAAGTTTTATGGTTTTAGGTCTTAACATTTAAATCTTTAATCCATTTTGAATTTATTTTTTGTGCCTGGTGTGAGAGGAGAGTCCAGTTTGATCCTTATATGTGTAGTTGTCCAATTTTCCTAACATCATTTATGGAAGAGGCTGTCTTTTCTGCATTGTATATTCTTGCCTCCTTTGTTGTAGATAAATTGCCCATATAAGTATGGGTTCATTTTTGTGGTCTTATTTTGCTCCACTGATCTATGTGTCAGTTTTCGTGCCAGTACCATACTGTTTTGATCATGGTGCTTTGTAGTGTAGTTTGAAATCAGGGACTGTGATACCTCTAGCTTTGTTCTTCTTTCTCAAGATATGTTTTTCTATTCGGGATCTTTTGTGTTTCCATACAAATTCTAGGACTATTTGTTCTAGTTCTGTGAAAAATGCCATTGGTGTTTTGGCACTGAATCTGTAGATTGTCTTGGGTACTATGATCATTTTAATAACATTCAAATCCATGAGCATGGTAAATCTTCCCATCACGGCAAATCTTTCCATCTGTTTGTGTCATTGTCAACTTCTTTCATCCAGTGTCTTATATTTTCTGGGTGCAGGTCTTTTTATTCCTAGGTATTTTATTTTTTTGATGCAATTGTTTTCTTAGTTTCTTAATGGTGTTCATTTCTTAATTTTCTTTTCTAATAGTTCATTGTTAGTATATAGAAATGCAGTAGATTTCTGTATATTAATTTGGTATCTTCCAACTTTGCTGAATTCATTGCTGAGCTTTAGTAGTTTTTTTGGTGGCATCTTTAAGATTTTCTGTGTATAGTATCATGTCATTACAGTCAGTGACAGTTTTACTTCTTCCTTTCCAATTTTGATTCCTTTTATTTCTTTTTCTTTTCTGATGGCTGCAGCTAGACTTCCAATACTATGTTGAATAAAAGTGGCAAGAGTGGGCATCTTTGTCTTTTTCCTGATCTTGTAGGAAATACTTTCTACTTTTCACCATTGAGTATAATGTTAGCTGTGGGCTTGTCATAGATAGCATTTACTATGTTGAGGTGTGTTCTGTCTATACTCACTTTTTTTTATCACAAATGGATGTTGAATTTTGTCAAAAGCTTTTTCTGCATCTATTGAGATATCATTATGACGTTTATTCTTCAGTTTGTTAGTGTGGTGTATCATATTGTTTGATTTCTGGAAATTGAACTATCCTTGTATCCCTGGGATGAATCCCACTGGATCATGTTGTATGATCCTTTTAACATACTGTTGAATTAGGTTTGCTAATATTTTATTGGGGACTGTTTCATCTATGTTCATTAGTCTTTTGGCCTGCTTTCCTTTATTGTACTTTTCAGATATTGTGTTTTTTGAAAATTGAAGGTTTGTGGCAACCCTGTGTTGTCAGATAATGGTTAGCATATTTTAACAATAAAGTATTTTTAAATTAAGGCATGTACATTGTTTCTAAGACACAGTGCTATGGCACACTTAATAGGCTACATATGTATAGTGTAAACATAATTTTTATTTGCATTGGGAAACCAAAAAATTTGTGTTACTTATTTCATTGCAGTATTCACTTTGTTTCAGCAGTCTGGAACCAAACCCTTCCATATCTCCAAGATATGCCTGTTATGTCATACTCAGTAAAGCTGGAATATATATTTGGGGCGGGGGAACCTTGTGACAGTGTAAAACAGACTGCATTATCTTGTGCTCAGGGATCATCTAGCAGGATCTCTTAAGCACCATAAACTTTGGAATATTAGAGAGGAAACATAAACATGTAGTTCAGCGTTCTCCAGCTAGAGTTAACTCTAAATAGACAAAAGAGGCTGGGTAGCCAAAGTTCACCCATCACCACTTCAAATAAGCTGTTCCATTTGTATATGTATATATAACAGGAAGTTTCTCCAAAGATTTCCAAATTTCTCATTTACAGAACATAACTATGAATTGTGTTAATTAGAGAGGAATAATTTCTTCACATATTCAGGACTTAAATAATTTGGAAGTTAAACCATGTTTGTAGATGAAAATTCTTAAAAGTAAAAAAATAGAAATTATGACTTCATTAACTTATTTAATAAACAATTTCAGCTTATTCCCAGATGGAGAAATTTTGTCACTGAACAAAATCATCCAAATATATACATTTTATATTTTTGTATATATTTAACTGTGAGTGTGAAAACATGAATATTTCAGATGACACTCATTTGGTGAGATACAGAGAACCAACCATACTTGTAATCTGTCTTTTTCATAGTAAGATGATATAAGGCTTTCAGGAAGTAAACTGGTCTTATCTTTAAAATTTAAACTGCACATATTATGTGACTCAAAAATGCAACTGCTAAAAATATAGAACTAATCGAATGAGCATGTAGTGACCTGCACAACCATGTTCATTACAACACTGGTAGCAAGAATAACTTAAAAGGAATTGTGTATTTGTATATGCTTATATGAAGATATACCATTGATTGTTAAATGAAAAACTGAGTTACAGAGAAATGTCTTGATTTTATTCTTCTGTCTCTATTTTTATCTATCTATTTATCATCAGTCATCTTTAGGGCCAGCATCTTCAAATCTCTCTTAACTCCATCTTCATTTGGCCTTCTTTGTGTGTTTGCATCAAATCTTCTTCAGTCTCCCTTTTATGAGGATACTTGTGATGACATTTAGGGCTCAGTTAGATAACTTACATATATAGATATCTGTGTATATCTATCTATATGCTCTGTGTGTGTATATATATATGTATCTATATTGTTAATGTTATTACATTTATATGTGTTATTACATGTAAATGTTAGTATATTTGTGAATATATAGAATTATATACATACATATATAGACATATACACATGCATATATCTGCATATATACACATATGCATATATTTATATGTGATTTTAGTATAGTTGTATATTAAATATCTGTAACTTTACAGTATAAATGTATTTATATACATTAAACATTTTCAGAAAAAATATGCATTAAATAACCCACACATCTAACATTCCCTTTCATGGTTAATTTAGAAACCTCATGGCCTGTTGTATCTCATAGGCAGTGTCTCCTGCTCTTAATCTCTGCTAATGAATGCACATAAGAGAAAAAATCCAGTGTTGTGGGATTCAAGGACTGTACAATCACTTCAACTCTAAACTTCAGTTTAATTTTACCCTCCAAGGTCATGTGCCAGAAGGATTATCTGCACAGATGTCTCTGATGGTATCTATGTAAATAATTCAAAATCTAGCAAAAGCATGATAATAACTTCCTATAATAAAGGAAAAATTTTAGCACTTACCAGATTTTATATCCTCCCATTAAATTGGCATGGAACAGTGCTAGACTCAAAGGTTCTTTTCTCAATCTTGGCTTTCTTCACTGAAAATAAAAAAGGTTCGGTTAGGGTGACACATGTAATCTAGTACAACTTTAAGTGCATCCTGTTTTAATATTTTATCCCTAATATTTATGGCAAATCGTTGAGACAGAAATTATTTTCCCACATTTAAAATTAGGAAATAGTGGATTAGAAAGTCTGAATATTGTCTCAAGGTTACTCAGTGGTAGATGGCATTTGAACTCAGGACTTTCATTTGCCGAAGTTCTTCCCACAGAGTCAGACTGTGAAGCAGATTAATTAAATAGCTCATATTATATACCTCTTCCTACTACTTCCAACCCTGCACAGTTTCCCACTTTACTTTGAGGTAAAGATCAAATTATTCATCATATAGTTGAGGGAGGGCATTGTCCCCTGTGGTCTCAATTTCATTCCCAAGCCTTCTTTCTCTTCTTAATATTCACATTCTGTCCTCTACCTCAGGTTTCCATAGCTGGTTGCCCTGACAGTCATCTGGGAGCTTTTTGAACATTCTTGGTTGTGAATTTGTACCATAATTTTACAAGATGTTCTCAGTGGGGGAAATTGATTAAAAGGAACACAAGAACTCTCCGCATTAGTGCTTACGGCTTGATGAGAATCTCCATTCAACTCAAGATAAAAAGTTTAATAAAAATCAAGTCTCCCATTGAGTCTAATAGGCTTCTACTGTCCTTCAAAATACTAAGGGTGTAGGTATGTATCTAATTATAGTTCCCCAAACTCATTCTTTTCTTTCTTGTTTTGATTATCCTTTCTTTTCAACTCAGGAACTCGGAAAGCTTCCCCATCTCTTCTGTACCTTAGAGTTTCAAAGAATTGTTGTCACCTTCTCCCTCATACATGCGTTCATCAGATAAAATTGTCCCAAACCCCTGCTGAGAGATGATCTGTGTGAGATCTTCATGAGGAAGAACACAGAAAACCTCAGGGTCTTATCTGCTGGGGGCCATCTGTTTTACCCCACCAGGCTGGTCACCAACAGTCCAATAAAGGAGACTCTTCAGCTGGGGGAAGTGGTTGAGAAGGAAAGGGAATCAAAATAGGCACAGTCCCTGGAGCTGCAGACCTCACTCTCCACTGCCTTCTCTGTTTCAGGTAGGTCAGGTGGGGATGCTGTGGAGGTAGCCCTGGTGTGTCACATTGCTGTGAGGACTGCTCCAGGTCAGTCCTTCCTGAAACAACTATTTCTGTTTTCTGAGGAAAAACTGAAATTCCAAAGTGCATATTTCTTTAAATGCAGCCAGGCTCCTTGGCTGAGCCAAGGGTTGGGAGAGTAAACCGCTCCTCCTTAAATGGGCAAAGAGAACTTGTCCTAGTGTTTCTCTCAAGTCTTCTACAAGGCCTCCTGTTCACATGTATGTCCTGTGGGTTGGGGGGAAGATTCCCACCATAATTACAAACCTAGGAGAGGGGGGCAGTTCCTTTAGCTGTAAGAAACTTTCATTTGGAAATGGGCAATTTTCCCTGTGCCATGTGTTATAAGCATCCCTATGCATTTGTTCTACAGACTTGAAAAGATGTCTCTCTTCTCATCATGGATCAGTTATTTTCATTATTGGCTTGGCATTTCCTCTTTATTTTGGTGAGTAAAATTTTCAGACCTGGGTGAAGCAACTAACATATTTTAGGAAATGTAGGAAACAACTGCTATTATCTAGGAATGAAGGAGATTGCTGTTGGGTATGTAATACTTAAACGGGCAAAATGAAATGGGACATGTTACAAATACCTATTTAAAAATTACATCAGTAGATTGCTTTTTCTCATTTCCCACCTTAGAAAGGTAGAGACGGGGGGGTTAGAATGATCAGTAAAATTTAATTGTTTGTTTATTTATGATTAAAGATATTTACCTGATTTTTCCCCCTTTTTGGAGGTCAGATTTCATCGTTGCTAAATGCAGAGTGTGGGCAGTAAAAAAGTCCTCTAGATCTGGTATCCTTGACAATTCTATTTGTTGTTTGCCAGCTCTGAGTCCACTAAAGTCAAGGCTTTGTGTAAGGAGAGAAGTAATTGATCCCTCTGCTGAAAACTTATCTTTCTTAAAGCACAAGATGGCCCATGAATTCCAGAGTAAAGTAGCTGTGAGTTATTAAAGAGATCCATGATACTCGAGTTGAATACTAAGTAGTAATTAACTTCTTCATATTAAGTGGCCTTAAGCAAGACATTGTCTTCTCTGAGTAGGATGTCTCTATTTATAAAAATGAAAAAAAGTGGTATCTCCACAGCAGGGTTTGGTGATTATTAAGCCATACTTAAAGTTATTTTTCAGAGTAAGGTGAATTTAGAATTCTATTTCCAGATTTGAAATTATTTTGTTAGACTATTATTTTGATACTACCACAAAAGCCTCACCTCATTACTTGCTGTGTTTGAGTAGGTGATTTGCATAGATGTGGGTACTTCCCACCAGAGACATTGTGTTCCCCTGTTCATCTTCTTCTTTTCAATTTACCTTTTGTGTGATGGTTGCAGAAACTGCTTTTGTACCTTTAACAGAGACACGTGAAACTATATGTTCATACTGGTTAATGTGGGAATTGAAAAAGGTAAACTTAATTTTTTTTTATATTTTAAGTTTTAACAGCAAATTTTATCAAAAATATCTATAACAGAATAGTCCTTCAAAAAGTAAGATAAAGTGTCATTATTACACTAAGTTCAAGAAATAGAATCTTGCCAGCCATATAAAACCATCCGTCATTTCAGACAAGGTAAAAATATTCCATTATTCACATATTTATTATTGAGCATAAACCTTGTTGTATACAGGCATCAAAAAGTGTTTAAAGTGGAATTGTTCACCCTAGAAAAAGAAGAGGATTTAAGAAAACTAATTTGGGGGGCTTCCCTGGTGGCACAGTGGTTGAGAGTCCGCCTGCCGATGCAGGGGACATGGGTTCGTGCCCTGGTCCGGGAAGATCCCACATGCCGCGGAGCGGCTGGGCCCGTGAGCCATGGCCCCTGAGCCTGCGCGTCCGGAGCCTGTGCTCCGCAATGGGAGAGGCCACAACAGCGAGAGGCCCGCATACCGCAAACAACAACAACAACAACAACAACAACTAATTTTGGGCTTCCCTGGTGGTGCAGTGGTTAAGAATCCACCTGTCAATGCAGGGAACACGGGTTCAAGCCCTGGTCCTGGAAGATCCCACATGCCGCGGAGCAGCTAAGCCGGTGTGCCACAACTACTGAGCCTGTGCTCTAGAGCCCACGAGCCACAACTACTGAAGCCTGTGCACCTAGAGCTCGTGCACCGCAACAAGAGAAGCCAATGCAATGAGTAGCCCCTGCTTGCCGCAGCTAGAGAAAGCCTGCACACAGCAACGAAGACCCAATGCAGCCAAAAATAAATAAAATTTTAAAAAATAAATAAAATAAAATTGAAAGCAGGGACTTAAACAGATATTTATTTAAAAAAACCTAATTTTCCACTTACAGGAATATAAAATAATAATTTTCATAAAATCACAGATTGGAATATTACATAGAGGTGAAGAAAATCAACTGTACTTCTAAACATCTAAACAAACATTTTTAAAGATGCCTAAAAAGCAGATCATGTAAGGATACACACACTATTGTTTATTTATGTAAATTGCCAACACTGCCATCACTACACAAATTATATGTATATGGTTAACTACACATATACAAACATATATATGAACACATACATATACGGTGATAATTTGAAACTATCAGATTATCTATTAGTGAAACTATTGAGGAAAACAGAAGAATTATAACAAATTCACTTTTATAATTTTTTGTGGTATGAGATGATGGTGAAAATCTGTTGTATGAGGAGAAGTAGGGGCAGAGGAGCTAAATTATTAAAATGCATTTAGCCATTTGTATGTTTTTAAAAAATACAAAAAATATTGGGGTTGCAAAAATATATCAATATATTTGTATGTCTCTGTGCATGACTTATGTCTATTTTAAACCTCAATATAGACTATAGAATATATTCCATTTTGATACAATATAGACTATAGAATATAGACTATAGAATATAGTCTATAGACTATAGAATATATTCCATTTTGATACATACCATTTTGTATTAGGAATAAAAATATTTTATTCAAAAAGTTTATTATCTGAAAAATTTTATGTTGTCTGTTTAACAGCCAGAATGTAGCGTGTATGTGGATCAGTTACGTTTTTGCACCAGAGAAATGGACCCAATCTGTGCAACCAATGGCCGAACATACTCCAAAAAATGTGTTTTCTGCAGTGAAAAGCTGTAAGAACACAAGACTAAATATTGGCTCATCCAAAATAATGAAGAAACAATCACAAAATTATAGGAACCTCCATTTTTCTGATAGCCAGGTCACAGTATAGATGGAAAATAACTGTACTTTCTCTGTTAAAGCCAAAGAAACACACTGGTACCTTTCCCTTAAGTCTCATTCCTAAAAGTAGTTTCCATTTGACCTCAAAGTATATCCGTCCCTGTTGGATGTTACCCAACTGTATAAATCAATTACTTTAACTTGATTCAATTGCTGTGACTTACTAATGGAAGTCTGGTGACCGATATAATGTAATTCTTAACTCCAGAGGCTGAATGAGGCCCTCTATGATGTAGCTCCAAGCTACAGGGAACATAACTGAGCAAGAAAAACTACTGACTTCAGAAATTTAAATCCATCACAATGGGTAATTTATGCTAGAAAGGAACTCCTCCAGTGGTTCATCTTGTCCCCTGATATCCTTGACAAGACTCCAAACTTTCCTTAGAGAGCAGGGCATGCTAGGACACTTCCACCTAACCTCCCTTGCTGCCTCATTCCCCCGAGGGAGTTCCCAGTCTAAATGTTCAGCCAGCCTTCCTACTTCCCACCTCATTTCCTCTCACTGGTATTTCCTCTCATTTAATCCCCAAATGGGCTTCTACTTCTAGAGAACCATGAAAACAATCTCTAATCCTCCTCTCTGAGGTCTCTCCTTAGTGGGTTCCAAGGCTGAGTCAGGACTGAGCATGTAGGAAGAGTCAAGTAGCCCCAGGTGGTTGGGAGGACCTGTGTAGGGTAGGGAGGTAAGGAGGGGCCCAGCTAGCTGTTTGAGGAAGGGGAGCACAGCCCTCCTATCACTCTTATATTCAGATTCTCCTCATGGAGAAGCATTTAGTGCAGTGCTCAGGCAATTTTATATACTTTTTTAAGCATAATTTTTCTTTTTTGCTTTTTCTTTCTTTGCAGAGAAGATAGTGGAAAATTTGATTTTAGTCATTGGGGTTGTTGCTGACTCTGCCTCAGCCACACATTCCTATGGTTTTTATAGCAATTCTATTGTGAAATGGATTCTACAATTAGTCTTCTCCATCAGGGCTTTAAATTCCTAGATGATCAGACAAAGCCTTCAATACTACAGAAGACGGAATATAGATTGTTGAAGAATTTTTCCAACTCTAAGAACCTACCAATGAAAGATTTCTATTTTGTCTTCAGTTATTCAGTGACAGTTGAAAACCCATCTTAATTGTGTGTTCAATAATACAAAACCTAACGTAATTTGTAATCATGAATATTTCAATCAACAAAATGTTAAATAGTATTATCTTTATTAAAATACTCTTTCTTTGGTTGGTTGGTTAGTGGATTAAAAGACATGAATACTTCTGGTAACTGTAATTAAAGAAATAGTTTCAAAGGTGAACAAATAATCCATTACTTGGGTGTTTATTAAAAGTGCAGGGAGTTGGGCTTCTCTTTATCCTAAAGAATCCAAAACTCTAGAAGAGGAATCTGGGAACTTGAATTCTAACAAGTACTCCAGGTCAATCTTCTGATCACCAGTGTTAGCCAAGACAGCTAAAACATAGGGCATATCTATAATTGAATGAATTGCAGAGACTATTCAAAGCTATTGTGTGATTTCTGAAGCTTGGGAGAAAACTATATTATTCTCTCTGTCTCTCACAAATAAGTCAAGGGATAGTTTGGTGATCCTGGCAGGCCAGGCAACTTTGCCGTTACAGATCTAGGATATTCATTTGTGCTCCAAGTCTGATGCTTTTTTATTTCTCTTCACCACTCAACCAGCAAGAAACAGGCTTCATTTGAGTGGCCAAATGTTCATTTATTTATTTATTTTTTGCAGTACGCGGGCCTCTCACTGTTGTGGCCTCTCCTGTTGCAGAGCACAGGCTCCGGACGCACAGGCTCAGCGGCCATGGCTCACGGGCCCAGCCGCTCCACAGCATGTGGGATCTTCCTGGACTGGGGCACGAACCCGTGTCCCCTGCATCGGCAGGCGGGCTCTCAACCACTGCGCCACCAGGGAAGCCCCCAAATGTTCATTTAAAGCTTAGTTTTAATGGCAGGAATGTAGACCAACTACAAGAAAGCAAGTTTCGAGCTGCTATATCTGTGATATCAGACCTGCTCTGCTTTTCAGTAAAGATTTTCACCTCTAAAAGAGTGACCCACATGGGGGTTACTTACTCATTTGCATTCTTTATTACTAATTTGTGTGTGTGTGTGTGTGTGTGATACGCGGGCCTCTCACTGTTGTGGCCTCTCCCGTTGCAGAGCGTAGGCTCCGTACGCGCAGGCTCAGCGGCCATGGCTCACAGGCCCAGCGGCTCCGCAGCATGTGGGATCTTCCCAGACCGGGGCATGAAGCCATGTCCCCTGCATCGGCAGGTGGACTCTCAACCACTGCACC
>NW_006772405.1:210631-224100 GCF_000442215.2 Lipotes vexillifer | reverse complement strand
CCGCTCCACAGCATGTGGGATCTTCCTGGACTGGGGCACGAACCCGTGTCCCCTGCATCGGCAGGCGGGCTCTCAACCACTGCGCCACCAGGGAAGCCCCCAAATGTTCATTTAAAGCTTAGTTTTAATGGCAGGAATGTAGACCAACTACAAGAAAGCAAGTTTCGAGCTGCTATATCTGTGATATCAGACCTGCTCTGCTTTTCAGTAAAGATTTTCACCTCTAAAAGAGTGACCCACATGGGGGTTACTTACTCATTTGCATTCTTTATTACTAATTTGTGTGTGTGTGTGTGTGTGTGATACGCGGGCCTCTCACTGTTGTGGCCTCTCCCGTTGCAGAGCGTAGGCTCCGTACGCGCAGGCTCAGCGGCCATGGCTCACAGGCCCAGCGGCTCCGCAGCATGTGGGATCTTCCCAGACCGGGGCATGAAGCCATGTCCCCTGCATCGGCAGGTGGACTCTCAACCACTGCACCACCAGGGAAGCCCAGTACTAATTTTTAATGAAAGTATCCATTAAAATGTACAGATTTGGAGCCACATTATAAAAACGCATTCAACCACCTTCATATCCTTTTTTTTTTTCCTTACAAAAGACATGTATAAAAAACATTCAGTGGGAGGACCTTCAAGATGGCTGAGGAGTAAGACATGAAGGTCTCCTTCCTCCCCACAAGTACGTCAAAAATATATCTACATGTGGAACAACTCCAGCAGAATGTCTACTGAACACTGGCAGAAGACCTCACACTTCCCAAAAAGCAAGAAACTCCCCACGTACCTGGGTAGGGTAAAAGAAAAAACAGAAATAAAAGAATAGGGATGGGACCTGCACCTCGGGCAAGGAGTTGTGAAGAAGGAAAAGTTTCCACACATTAGGAAGCCCGTTCACTGGCAGGGATGGGGTGGGAAGCTCTGGAGGCACAGAGGAGAGTGCAACAACAGGGGTGCAGAGAGAAAAGTGGAGAGATTCACACACAGATGATCGGTGCCGACCAGCACTCACCAGCCTGAGAGGCTTCTATGCTCACCTGCCAAGGCGGGTGGGGGCTGGGAACTGAGGCTCGGGCTTCAGAGGTCAGATCCCAGGGAGAGGACTGGGGTTGGCTGCGTGAACACAGCCTGAAGGGGGCTAGTGCGCCACAGCTAGCCGGGAGGGAGTCCAGGAAAAAGTCTGGACCTGGCTAAGAGGCAAGAGACTATTGTTTCGGGGTGTGTGAGGAGAGGAGATTCAGAGGCCAGCCTAAAGAAGCTCCAGAGACGGGTGCGAGCTGTGGCTATCAGCGCAGACACCAGAGACGGGCATGAAACACTAATGCTGCTGCTGCAGGCACCAGGAATTCTGTGTGCAAGCACAGGTCACTATCCACACCTCCCCTCCCAGGAGCCTCTGCAGCCAGCCACTGCCAGGGTCCTGTGATCCAGGGACAACTTTCCCAGGGCAGCACATGGTACGCCTCAAACTGTTGCAACGTCATGCTGGCCTCTGCCGCCGCAAGCTTGCCCCACATTCTGTACCTCTCCCTCCCCCTGGCCTAAGTGGGCCAGAACCCCCTAATCAGCTGCTCCTTTAACCACCTCCTGTCTGGGAAAAGAACAGATGCCAGAGGGCAACCTACACGTAGAGGCGGGGCCAAATCCAAAGGTGAACACCAGGAACTGTGCAAACAAAGAAGAGAAAGGGAAATTTCTCCCAGCAGCCTCAGGAGCAGCGGATTAAATCTCCACAATCAACTTGCTGTACCTGCATCTCTGGAATACCTGAATAGACAATGAATCACCCTAAAATTGAGGTGGTGGACTCTGGGAGCAACTGTACACTTGGGGATTGCTGTATGCACCTGATCAGTTTCTGATTTTTAAGTCTACCTTAGTTTAGTTTTTAGCACTTGTTATCACTGGTAGACTTGTTTATTGGTTTTGGTTGCTCTCTTTTTTTAATGTTATCTTAATAATATTTTTTTACTTTTTTATTTTAATAACTGTATTATTTTTTTCTTTCTTTCTTTTTTTTCCTCCCTTTTCTTCTGAGCTGTGTGGCTGACAGGGTCTTGATGCTCCAGCCAGCTGTCAGGCCTGAGCCTCTGAGGTGGGAGAGCTGAGTTCAGGACATCAGACAACCAGAGATCTCCCAGCCCACATAATATCAATTGGCAAGAGCTCTCCCAGAGATCTCCTTCTCAATGCTAAGACCCAGCTCCACTCAACAACCAGCAAGCTCCAGTGTTGGACACCCAATGCCAAACAACTAGCAAGACAGGAATACAACCCCACCCATTAGCAGAGAGGCTGCCTAAAATAATGTTTGCGGACACCCCAAAACATACCACCAGACAGTCCTGCCCACCCGGAAGACAAGATCTGGCCTCATCCACCAAAACACAGGTAACAATCTCCACCAGAAAACCTACACAACCCACTGAACCAATCTTACCCACTGGGGGCAGACACCAAGAACAATGGGAGCTACAAACGTGCAGCCTGCAAATAGGAGGCCCCAAACACAGTAAGTCAAGACAAATGAGAAGACAGAGAAATACACAGCAGATGAAGGAACAAGGTAAAAACCCACCAGACCAAATAAATGAAGAGGAAATAGGAAGTTTACCTGAAAAAAAAATTCAGAGTAATGGTAGTAAAGATGATCCAAAATCTTGGAAATAGAATGGGGAAAATATAAGAAACATTTAATAAGGACCTAGAAGAACTAAAAGAGCAAACAATGATGAACAACACAATAAATGACTGAACACTAAACTAAACTAAAACAACACTAAAAATTCTCTAGAAGGAATCAATAGAAGAATAACTGAGGCAGAAGAACAAGTAAGTGACCTGGAAGGTAAACTAGTGGAAATAATTACCGCAGAGCAGAATAAAGAAAAAAGAATGAAAAGAATTGACAGTCTCAGAGACTTCTGGAACAACACTAAATGCACCAACATTCGAATTATAGGGGTCCCAGAAGAAGAGAAAAAGAAAGGGATTGAGAAAATGTGAAGATATTATCATTGAAAACTGCCCTAATATGGGAAAGGAAATAGTCAATCAAGTCCAGGAAGCACAGAGAGTCCCATACAGGATAAATCCAAGGAGAAAGACACCAAGCCACATATTAAGCAAACTATCAGAAATTAAACACAGGGCTTCCCTGGTGGCGCAGTAGTTGAGAGTCCGCCTGCTGATGCAGGGGCTGCGGGTTCGTGCCCCAGTCCGGGAGGATCCCACATGCCGCGGAGAGGCTGGGCCTGTGAGCCATGGCCGCTGAGCCTGCGCGTCCAGAGCCTGTGCTCCGCAACGGGAGAGGCCACAACAGTGAGAGGCCCGCGTACCACAAAAAAAGAAAAAACACAAAAAATATTGAAAGCAGCCAGGGAAAAGCAAA
This sequence comes from Lipotes vexillifer, assembly GCF_000442215.2. Taxonomy (NCBI): domain Eukaryota; kingdom Metazoa; phylum Chordata; class Mammalia; order Artiodactyla; family Lipotidae; genus Lipotes; species Lipotes vexillifer. The sequence goes on along the minus strand of NW_006772405.1, from coordinate 220,713 downwards.
AAATAACATACGAGGGAATCCCCATAAGGTTAACAGCTGATTTTTCAGCAGACACACTGCAAGCCAGAAGAGAGCGGCAGGACATATTTAAAGTGATGAAAGGAAAAAACCTACAACCCAGATTACTCTACCCAGCAAGGATCTCATTCAGATTAGATAGAGAAATTAAAACATTTACAGACAAGCAAAAACTAAGAGAATTCAGCACCACCAGACCATCTTTACAACAGATGCTAAAAGAACTTCTCTAGGCAAGAAACACGAGAAAGGGAAAGACCTACAAGAACAAACCCAAAACAATTAAGAAAATGGTAATAGGAACACACATATTAATAATTATCTTAAATATAAATGGATTAAATGCTACAGCCAAAAGACATAGACTGGCTGAATGGGTACAAAAACAAGACCCATACATATGCTGTCTACAAGAGACCCACTTCAGACTTAGGAAAACATACAGACTGAAAGTGAGGGGATGGAAAAAGATATTCCATGCAAATGGATATCAAAAGAAAGTTGGAGTAGCAATTCTCATGTCAGACAAAATAGGCTTGAAAATAAAGACTGTTACAAGAAACAAAGAAGGACACTACATAATGATTGAAGGATCAATCCAAGAAGAAGATACAACAATTGTAAATATTTATGCACCCAACATAGGAGCACCTCAATACATAAGGCAAATGCTAATAGCCATAAAAGGAGTAATAGACAGTAACACAATCATAGTAGGGGACTTCACACCCCACTTTCACCAATAAACAGATCATCCAAAATGAAAATAAACAAGGAAACACAAGCTTTAAATGATACATTAAAGAAGATGGGCTTAATTGATATTTATAGGAAATTCCATCCAAAAGAACAGAATACACTTTCTTCTCAAGTGCTCATTGAATATTCTCCAGGATAGATCGTATCTTGGGTCACAAGCCTTGGTAAATTTAAGAATATTCAAATCGTATCAAGTATCTTTTCTGACCACAACACTATGAGACTAGATATCAATTACAGGAAAAGTTCTGTAAATACAAACACATGGAGACTAAACAATACACTACTTAATAACCAAGAGATCACTGAAGAAATCAAAGAGGAAATCAAAAAATACCTAGAGACAAATGACAGTGAAAACACAATGATCCAAAACCTATGAGATGCAGCAAAAGCAGTTCTAAGAGGGAAGTTTATAGCTATACATGCCTACCTGAAAAACAAGAAAAATCTCAATCTAACCTTACACCTAAAGGAGCTAGAGAAAGAAGAACAAACAAAACCCAAAGTTAGCAGAAGGAAAGAAATCATAAAGATCAGAGCAGAAATAAATGAAATGGAAACAGTGTAACAACAGCAAAGATCAAAACTAAAAGCTGGTTCTTTGAGGAGATAAACAAAATTGATAAACCATTAGACTCACCAAGAAAAAGAGGGAGAAGACTCAAATCAATAAAATTAGAAATGAAAAAGGAGAAGTTACAGTGGACACCGCAGAAATACAAAGCATCATAAGGGACCACTACAAGCACGTATGCCAATAAAATGGACAACCTGGAAGAAATGGAAAAATTCTTAGAAAAGCACAGCCTTCTGAGACTGAACCAGGAAGAAATAGAAAATATAAACAGACCAGTCACAAGCACTGAAATTGAAACTGTGATTAAAAATCTTCCAACAAACAGGGCTTCCCTGGTGGCGCAGTCGTTGAGAATCTGCCTGCTAATGCAGGGGACACGGGTTCGAGCCCTGGTTTGGGAAGATCTCACATGCCGCAGGGCAGCTGGGCCCGTGAGCCACAACTACTGAGCCTGCGCGTCTGGAGCCTGTGCTCCATGACAAGACAGGCCGCGATAGTGAGAGGCCCGCACACCACAATGAAGAGTGGCCCCCGCTCGCCACAACTAGAGAAAGCCCTCACACAGAAACGAAGACCCAACACAGCCAAAAAAATACATAAATAAACAAACGTGGGGGTTAAAAAAAAGAAAAAGAATTTAAAAAAAATTTTTTAAAAAATCTTCCAACAAACAAAAGCTCAGGACCAGGGCTTCCCGGGTGGCACAGTGGTTAAGAATCTGTCAATGCCAGGGACACGGGTTCGAGCCCTGGTCCAGGAGGATCCCACAGGCCGCGGAACAACTAAGCCCGTGCGCCACAACTACTGAGCCTGTGCTCTAGAGCCCACAAACCACAACTACTGAGCCCACGTGCCACAACTAGTGAGGCCCACATGCCTAGAGCCTGTGCTCTGCAATGAGGAGCCACTGCAATGAAAAGCTCATGCACCACAATGAAGAGGAGCCACTGCAATGAAAAGCTCATGCACCACAATGAAGAGGAGCCCCTGCTTGCCGCAACTAGAGAAAGCCTGCAAACAGTAACAAAACAAATTCTTCCAACAAACAAAAGTCCAGGACCAGATGGCTTCACAGGTGAATTCTATCAAACATTTAGAGAAGAGCTAACACCTATCCTTCTCAAACTCTTCCAAAATATAGCAGAGGGAGGAACACTCCCACACTCATTCTACAAGGCCACCATCACCCTGATACCAAAACCAAGGATGTCACAAAGAAAGAAAACTACAGGCCAATATCACTGATGAACATAGATGCAAAAATCCTCAACAAAATACTAGCAAACAGAATCCAACAGCACATTAAAAGGATCATACACCACGATCAAGTGGGATTTATCCCAGGGATGCAAGGATTCTTCAATATACACAAATCAATCCATGTGATACACCATATTAACAAATTGAAGGAGAAAAACCATATGAGAATCCCAATAGATGCAGAAAAAGCTTTTGACAAATTCAACACCCATTTACGATAAAAACTCTCCAGAAAGTAGGCATAGAGGGAACTTACCTCAATATAATAAAGGCCATGTATGACAAATCCACAGCCAACATCATTCTCAATGGTGAAAAACTCAAACCATTTCCACTAAGATCAGGAACAAGACAGAGTTGCCCAGTCTCACCACTATTATTCAACATAGTTTTGGAAGTTTTAGCCAGAGCAATCAGAGACAAAAAAAATAAAAAGAATTTAAATAGGAAAACCATCACTGTTTGCAGATGACATGATACCATACATAGAGAATCCTAAAGACGTTACCAGAAAATTACTAGAGCTTATCAATGAATCTGGTAAAGTAGCAGGATAGAAAATGCACAGGAATCTCTTGCAATCCTCCACCAATGCTGAAAAATCTGAAAATGAAATCAAGAAAACACTCCCATTTACCATTGCAACAAAAAGAATAAAATACCTAAGAATAAACCTACATAAGGACACGAAAGAGCTCTGTGCAGAAAACTATAAGACCCTGATGAAAGAAATCGAAGACGATACAGATGGAGAGATACACCATGTTCTTGGATTGGAAGAATCAACATTGTGAAAAGGACTGTACTACCCAGAGCAATCTACAGATTCAATGCAATCCCTATCAAACTACCAATGGCAGTTTTCACAGAACTAGAACAAAAAATTCCACAATTTGTATGGAAACACAAAAGACCCAAATAGCCAAAGCAATCTTGAGAAAGAAGAACGGAGCTGGAGGAATCAGGCTCCCTGACTTCATACTCTACTACAAAGCTACAGTAATTGAGACAATCTTCTTGGATTGATCCCTTGATCATTATGTAGTGTCCTTCTTTGTCTCTTGTAATAGTCTATTTTAAAGTCTATTTTGTCTGATATGAGAATTGCTACTCTAGATTTCTTTTGATTACCATTTGCATGGAATATCTTTTTCTGTCTCCTAACTTTCAGTCTGTATGTGTCCCTAGGTCTGAAATGGGTCTCTTGTAGACAACATATATACAGGTCTTCTTTTTGTATCCATTCAGCCAGTCTATGTCATTTGGGTGGAGCATTTCATCCATTTACATTTAAGGTAGTTAGCGATATGTATATTCCTATTACCATTTTCTTAATCGTTTGGGGTTATTGTAGGTCTTTTCCTTCTCTTGTGTTTCCTGCCTGGAGAAGTTCCTTTAGCATTTGTTGTAAAGCTGGTTTGGTGGTGCTGAATTCTCTTAGCTTTTGCTTGTCTGTAAAGGTTTTAATTTCTTCATTGAATCTGAATGAGATCCTTGCTGGGTAGAGTAACCTTGGTTGTAGGTTCTTCCCTTTCATCACTTTAAATATGTTCTGCCAGTCCCTTCTGGCTTGCAGAGTTTCTGCTGAAAGCTTGGCTGTTAATTTTATGGGGATTCCCTTGTATGTGATTTGTTGCTTTTCACTTGCTGCTTTTAATAATATTTCTTTGTATTTAAATTTTGATAGTTTGCTTAATATGTTTCTTGGTGTGTTTCCCCTTGGATTTACCCTGTATGGGACTCTCTGTGCTTCCTGGATTGATTGATTGTTTCCTTTCCCATGTTAGGGAAGTTTTCAAGTATAATCTCTTCAAATATTTTCTCAGACCCTTTCTTTTTCTCTTCTTCCTCTGGGACCCCTATAATTCGAATGTTGGTGCATTTAATGTTGTCCCAGAGGTTTCTGTGACTGTCCTCAATTCTTTTCATTCTTTTTTCTTTATTCTGCTGTGTGGTAGTCATTTCCACTATTTTGTCTTCCAGCTCACTTATCTGTTCTTCTGCATCAGCTATTCTGTTATTGATTCCTTCTAGAGTATGTTTAATTTCAGTAATTGTATTGTTCATCATTGTTTGTTTTCTCTTTACTTCTTCTAGATCCTTGTTAAATGTTTCTTGTATTTTCTCCATTCTGTTTCCAAGATTTTGGATCATCTTTACTTTCATTACTGAAATTTTTTCAGGTAGACTGCCTATTTCATCTTTATTTATTTGGTTTTGTAAGTTTTTACCTTGCTCCTTTGTCTGTAACATATTTTTTTGTCATTTCATTTTTTTTTTTTTTTGATGGGTGGTGCTGTATTCCTGCCTGAGATGTCCAGTACTGGAGTTTGCAGGCAGTTGGATAGAGCTAGGTCTTGGTGCTGAGATGAACACCTCTGGGGGTCCTCACTCCGATTGATATTCCCTGGGGTCTGAGATTCTCTGTCAGTCCGGGGGTTTGGACTTGGAGCTCCCACCACAAGAGCTTGGGCCCAACCTCTGGCCTGGGAACCAACATCCCGCAAGCTGTGTGGCAAGGTAAAAAAAAAAAAAGGAAGAAAGAAAGGAAAAAAGAGCAGTATAATATCAAAGAATAAAAAAAAAAATAGAATTAGAAAGATAAAAATTATATTAGGAAAAATAGAACTATAATTGAAACAACTGCCACAAGGTAAAATAAAACCACAAAAGAAAAAAGAAAAAAAAAAAAAGGTGTGGGGGAATAAGCCAAAAGAGAACAAAAGAAAGTATAAAGAATAAAACAAAATTAGAAAAATAAAAGATTTAATCAGGAAAAATAAAAATATAAAAGAATTAGTAACAATGAGTCAACAAGGTAAAACAGAACCCCTCTGTAAAAGAGGAAAACAGAAAAAAAAAAAAAAGCCTTGTCTATGGGGGCGGAGTTTAAGCAGGGGTGGTACTTAGGCAGAGGCAGGGTTCAGTGTGGGGCAGGACCTGGGGGGTGTGAAGATGTTTGAGCATGGGGAGGGGCCTAGGCGGGGCCATGTTCAAGGGTGGGATGGGGCCTCTGCTTAGGACCTGCGTGGAAGGGGAGAGGCAGTATGTGGAAACGAGGGCCACTGGAGTGTGGGTTTCCAGAGTTTGGAGGTAGGACCTTGAGTGAGGCTGTGTGGGTGCGGTTTAGGCCAGTGCATTGGAGGGGGTCTCTGAGTGTAGAGGTAGGGCCTTGGGTGGGGGTTAGGGGTGGGGTTTGGGTTCTGCGTGGCAGGAGGGAGGCTCTCAGGGCAGAGGATTAGGACCAGGAATGCAACAGGCTCCTTGGTGCCTAAGTGGAGAGAGAAAGCACTGACCCCATTGCCTTCCATTCCTTTGCACCCCTCCCCCATCATTTCCCCCAGGGTCTCCCCCATTACTGCTGGACCCCTAACTGTGGGTGGGTCTCTGTGGGTGTAGGAACTCCTCCCCTCCCCCAGCCACCCCTCAGGGGTGCTGGTCCGGGAGGTCCAGCCTTTACTTTTGCTCCCCCTTCCCTCCTTCACACTCCTTCAGGATCCACCCAGCTGGAGGGGACCTAGGTGGGCAGAGGATCAGGCCTGAGATCTCAGCAGGTTCCGGGGGCCCAAGTGGGCAGGGGAAAACTGGTCATGCTCCCTTTTGTTCCTCTGCCCTCGTAATGGTTCCCCAATTTACCCCTTTGGGTATGGGATCCCTTCCCCTCCCCCAGCCACCCCTCAGGAGGCCAGTCCCATCCTGCCTCCACTTCTCCTCCCCCTTCACTCCCCCCACACCCCACGTCTTACCAGTCACTGGGGATTCCTCCCATCCCCTTAGGTGTCCGTGGTCCCCCACCGGTGCCTGGTAGGTGCCCTAGTTGTGAGGAGACATGAATTCCGCATCCTCCTAGTATGCCATCTTGACCTTGCCCCCCCAGACGTTAATTTCTAAAGACAATACATTCTCTTTTATGTTCTCTCTTATTTAGCATGATTTAATTTTCAAAGTTTTATTTTCTCCCTTTTTGTTGCTTAGTTTCCTTTTTAATTCCCTTTTGTATGGTTCCATAAAGAAATCAGTTTTATTTCTTTACTTTTTATTCGACAAACATTGAATACCTACGTTGTGCCAGTAACTTGAAATTCCACTGTAGTCTTGTCAAATTTCTAATTAAAATCTTACAACTGAATTTTGCCTCAAGATAGCAACTGTTGCTTAGAAAGAGTTGGAGAGACTGAACAGACAAAACAACTACATGTAATCTCAGATTAAATCCTACACCAAGAGAATGGTATTTTTGGGACAGCTGGTGAAATTTGAACAAGATGATAAATTAGTTAACAGTTATGTATAAATGTTAATTTCCTGATTTTGATTATTGTACCAAAGTTATATAAAATGTTAACACTTGGGGGAGCTGCATGAAAGACATATAGTATTTCTTTGGACTATTTTTACTACCTATATAAAGTTAAATTATTTCAAAATGAAAAGATTTTTTAAAAACTTAAAATATAAAAAGTCAGTTTAGACCTTTCCATCTTAAACTAAATTTTTTGGTATGATGTATGGATCACAAAAACTTATCTCAAAATTCTTGTAGGTGGCTAGTTTTCAGAAAATAGAAATACTGTATTTCACATCTGATAGTTATGTTGTATATTCTCTAACATTTGCTGAATCTTTCACTTATTCATAAATTCATCTGTCCATCTACCAGTCCATTCATTTATCCATTCATCCACCTATCCATTCATTAGGTGAGGTATTTATTGAATTTTTTCCATGTTTAAAGACCTAGGATCCACACAAGAGAGAAAACGCTTTCTCTGACCTTACGGAGCTCACATTCTAAGAGAGAAGACTATCCGTGAAGGGTAGCATAATATAAATGTTGAATTAAGTATATTAATAAAGTCCAATAGAAATGCAGATGAGAAAGTAATAAATCATTCATAGGGATGATAGAGTAGAAGTGATTTTGCTCTTAGGAGATTTCCATAGATGTAGGGTACATGAGGGTAGATTTAAGGATCCTTCTAAATGAGAGAATGAGCACACTTTTAACGATGGTGTGACTGGTAATTGTCTTTCAGAATGAAAGAGCAGCCTTAGCCAAGGCATATGAGAGGTCCTGGTATGCTAGAAACAGTAGGGCCGTTTAGTGTGGTCAAAGCATTGGGTCATAGGTGGATAGAGAATGAATGAGGCTGAACAAGGAGATTGTCAACAGATTGATAAGGGATTTGAAAGCCAGCTAAAGAATTTGGATATTATCTTCTTGGCAGATGAACATTATGACTTTGAAGTAAGAGAGTCATATGAATAAAGTTAAAATGTTAGAGCATTCTTTGGTATTAGTGTGGAGGATGTTTGTTGAATGAATTAACTTTAACTTTTTTAAAGTACTAGAGTTGTTTCTCTTTATATCTCTTTATAAATATTTTGTTTAAAATATTTAATCTTCAATTAGAAAAGTGAAATGAAAGTTATTAAGATTAAATCATTAAAATAAAGATTTAATAATCATTTTTATTTAGCATTTAGTATACACTGAACACTTATAGGCTGTACATAAATTAACTCATGTAATATTGAATTAAGTACTATTATTAGCTGAATTTTATTGATAAAGAAACTGAGGCACAGAAAGATGAAGTAAGTTACCAAAAATCAAACATTTACTGAGTAACAAGGCTGGAATGTAAACTTGAACATTCTCTTTCTCAAAACCCGTATTTCAAAAAGAAAACTATACTGACTACATTTAAAATTTTTTTAACGTATACAACTATTTTTTATGATTGTAGACCCTGTTATTACAAATTACTCTCTCAAGAATGTAGATTCTGTGATTACTAATTGCCAAACAAGCTACCAAAGATTCAATGTCTGTGAGTCTGGCAAGTACTCTCTCTCTATACCCAAGTGTGTTTAGTGAAATTTAGAGCTGTGATTCTCCAATTTTAATGTCAGGGGGCTTCTTAAAATGTAGATCCTAGGCCTCAACATCCCTAGACATTCTGGTTCAATCAGTAGGTCTAATGTGTATGTGTAATGTGTAGGGAAGAGGAATGCATTTTATGAAGCATTCGTAAAGACTTTTATGAACAAGGCACTCAGATCTAGAGTAACCGTATGCTCTGAGTTGCCTGGATAGTCTCAGTTGATGATAGTCTTCTTGAAAATACTATGTAAAAACGACTTTCACTCACAAGATTATCCTTATTTAGAAAATAAAAGATATTCATCCCATATTTTTATAAGCAATGTACTGTTTTAACGGCTTTAACTGTATATATACTCTTTCTATGGAAATATGACAGCTGACTAATTTAAACAAAAGGGAGGTAATTTTCAAGTCCTTTTCTACTGTTAAGGAAAAGGCATCTGCACTAATAATGACATTTTGTCTAAATAAGCATGTTATGCTGTCATTCCACCTTCTCACCAGACCAACCAAATGAACTCAGGAGACCTTAATAAAATAGTCACAGTACTTCCCAACTCAAGATCACCTTTGTTGTAAGACAACCTCTTGTTGTAATAGAAAAGGGCCCTCGAGAGTGAGAAACACATACCCGAGAGCCTCCTTGGCTCACAGCCTCTGCAAGGAGAGAGCAAACAATGATAAATCGCCACAGCTCAGGAAGATTCAAGAATCAGAATCTTAGAGTTAAAATTATACTCAGGGACCATCAATTACAACTATCTTGTTTTATGGATGAAGAACTGAGGCCCAGAGAAGGGAAGAAAACTGCTCCAGGACACACAGCTTGTTAAATACACAGCTGAGCTAGAGGCCAGGTTAAAAATGACCAGTACAAAGCTCTTTTCACTACATTTGCTATTTGTGATTTATGTGGCTTTTATATAATCATGTTCACTTTAATGTTTACCTTAAAACTAGGCTATATCTTACAGGAAGGCAAGAATATATGCCAAAGAGGCATATATTTAACCAGAAAGAAGTTGAAAATTCCAAAATCTAGAAGCCATTTGATTAAAGGATAATCAAGACAATCGGGCAACAAAGTGCTTATATAATTAAAAAAATACAAAATAATTTGGAGAGCACTGAAAAGAAATCATATAATTTACCACCGTTTTCACTCACAGTACCATATACTGAGGGATTTCTATATAGCAAGCACTGAATTAAATCTTACATAAAGTCATACTAATAATTCTATTTTAAAGATAAGGAAGCTGAAATCTGGGGCAAATAACTTGTCTAAGAACATGCACCTTGTAAATGGCAGAGCCAGGAATCAAACCCAGGTCTTAGCTTCTAAAGCCAATGTACTTAACCATAAACTTTTATTGAAAGAAGTCTCAGAGCAAATGAGGTTCACACTCTATTTTAATATGATGAAGAGTAGCCAGAGAAAGGGAGTATGTTGTTCAATATTAAAGAAAAAGTAGCATGATGAAGATTAGAGGTCAGATATTAGGATCCTAGTCCTGGGCTGTTTCACTTGCGTGCTCTCTCCCTCTCTCTCTCTCTCTCCCTCTCTCTCTCTCT
>NW_006772405.1:187469-210569 GCF_000442215.2 Lipotes vexillifer | reverse complement strand
CTCCCCCCCCCCCCCCCGTCTCTGTATCTCTCTCTCTGTCTCTAATTATCTTTTTACTTTGCTTATCTACAGGGTAACTAAGAATGCCTCAGCTTTCAGTAAAATGGAAGTTTCTGGTAGTTGAAACTCTTTAGATAAGAATTTCTTGAAGGTGACTTTATATGAGAATTTCTAATTTCAATATAAGTTGTTACCTTGAAAAATGAAGCTTATTTGTAACCTTATGCTCTTAATTGTGGTTTGCTGAAGGCAGCACAATTGTCTTGGAACTTCTAGATTAGACATTTGGGGCCCATTTGGCCTAGGACAGACCATCTCATCCTATGAGGTATAACACTTTTTTCAGTTAGGTGACTATCTCTTGCATAGTATTATAGTGGTAATTAAAGCTGCTAATTCTGTAAGTAAAAGTTTCCTCTAAATTTATAGTGTGATGAGCAGTCACCATCATTAACCATCCTTATCATCATCATCATCATAAACAATAACATCACATCATGACTGCTGACAATGACCAGTCTGGTCCAGAATTCCATTTTGTATATATATAGTACTCACCAGCAAAGATGAACAAATAGGTCACACTGACCAAAAGCAGAAGGGTGACTGATGACTTCATGGTCAATGATAACTGCTGGGTCTGCAGGGAATGTGTCAATAGAGTTCACCACTGTGGATGTTCTACAGGCTGTATTTATAAGCATCCATATGCATGCTTCTAGGTACCTATACATTTGGCAGCCAGCTGGATTCTCCACCCTGATTCTGTAATCTATTTCCCCAGCTATTAGAGACACCAGAAACCAAAGAAGCTTATTTCATGCCATTTTCAAATAGGAACAATCGTCCAAAATGTTGTTTAGGCAGAATGAAATGAATTATATGTAATACACTCAGAACTTGCTCTCACCAGCATTCGGCAATAATTGTGATCAAGTAATTTTCTAACAATTTGCATATTTGAATCTGCCCCCATCAGAGCCTTGGGACCAGTCTGTACAATTTGTGCATAATATTAATAAAGTTTGTTGTCACAACTACTAGAAAAATTAAAATGTGAGGGATTTCAAGGTCAAGGAATTTATTAGAATGGCTGAGAGAGCATACTCCTAATGGTCATTAAATTCAAAACCCTTGATATTCCCCTTGAATGTGAATTAGGGGGCTATTTTCTTCAACTGCTTGCTTTTAGGCAACACATGCATGATGGTTCCTATTTGGCATTTTTATTTTAACACGTATTTCACAGATGTATTTTAGTCATTGTGCATAAATTCCATCCACATTTCTTTCTCTCTCTCAAATACACCAGGTACTTTTCACCTTATGGCTCTTGCTCTTATTGTTTCTTCTGTCTGGAAAATTCCTGGCCAAGAAACTTGACTAGCTAGTTTCTGGGTTCTTTAGAAAAATCAGTTCAAATACTACCTGCTCAGTGAAGATTTCCCTGTCAATTCAAAATACCTCCACTCCACCTCAGATCAATGTGCTTTATTGCTTCCATAATGCTTTTCAACATCAAAAATTGTCTTTCTTACTTATTTACTTGTATATTTTCCCACTACCAAATAAATACACACAATCATATAGACAAATGTAGGCACATACACATTAGGATATAAGCTCATGGATCTTTTTCCACTCCTGTGTCTCCATGCACAGACAATGTCTTGCACATAGAAGTATGTAGACATCCTTCTCATTTTACAAATGCTAACTAATAAAAATTCCTTCCTTCACTCTAAAATAATAATTGAACACCAAGTATTCAAGTATTACTAAATGCTGAAAATGAAATAAAGACAGATTCATACAGCTTACGTTCTTTATTCTTTTATTCTTTATTCTTTTCTCAAATACTTGCTGGGTGGAACCTACTGATTCCAGGTACTTTATTTGATTCTGGAAATTTAAAGATGAGTAAGAGAAGCTCACAGGCTAAAGGAGAAGAAAACAATCTGATTAAAGTTACACACAAATGAGTAGGGGCGCACGGAAGAGAGCACATTCATTTGAGTAGGATGAAGGTGTGGCAGAGAGGAGGTGGTCACAGCCAGACTTCACAGAGGATTTGGCCCTCAGAGTTATTAGAAAGTCAGAGACACATAGAGTGATAACCAGTATTTCAAGAATAAGGAATAATATGGAAAAAAGAAAAGAGCTAAGGTATATGTTTAGAAATGAAAGTAGTAGTTAGATTAAATGCAGGCCTTAAGATAATAGATTTCACAGGCTATGCTAAGGATTGTCATATTTCTTGTACTTGGGGTCCATTAAGATGCCTGGATCTGTGGGTTTCTTGTGTTCATCAAATTTAGAAATTGTGTAACTATTATTTCTTCAAATACATACTTTAATTCCCTCATCACACTTCTCCCAAGCTGCATGAAGTTGTCCCACAACTTACTAATGCTCTCTTCAATACTTTTTTTCTGTTTTTTCCCCTCTGTATTTTATTTTTGTTCATTCCAATGCTGTATCAATTTTACTAATCTTTTCTTCTGCAATAGCTAACCTACTGTTAATATCACATGGTGTATTTTCATTTTGCTTTTCTCAATACACTCTGGTTCTTTATATATCTATATATCCATGTATATCTTCCATCTATTAACATGCTCTATCTTTACCTTCTAGAACATAAGGGATAACTAATTTAATAATCTCATCTACCAATTACATCATTTGTGTTATTGCTGGATCTCTTTATATGATTGATATTTTTCCAGAAAATAGACTGACAAACTACTTATAGAACAGATGCACCAAGAGCACAGACAGAGTGAGTGCTAATACAGATAGGGTTGATAGTGAGGACTAAGGTGGTCAAGGCCCCCAGTGAAGAGATAACCTTTGAGCTAGAGGGGCAAAGATGGAAATTCATGAAAAAGAATGATTCTTCCCTTCTGTCATCTTTTTGTTTTACTTTGTCTACTGGCCTACACATTTCTATCAAACAGGGCTTCCCTTGTAGTGTGTTTCTGCAGTATTGCACTTCTCACCTAGGCAGCATGGTTCAACAGTTTCCTTCAAACCAGGTGTGTAAAGAATTTATTAGCAGGTAGATGCAAGTTTCATCCCAGATTCTAGGATCTAGGGAACAAAAAGCTTGGGTTCCTGAGAACGTTAGAAATGAAATGGTACCCGGTGATATGTTTATGAGATTCTGCCGGTTTCACTTACATAAAAGAGTATGAAGGTTTTCAGTAAGTACCAGAAATTAACCTATAGTTATGACATCTGTAGGAGGGACGCAGTGCCTCTTTAAAGGCTCAGAAGAAAGTATTTAATGATGTCTGCTTAAACTGTCCGTAAAACAGTTTCCAAAGCATTGCACATCTAACAATATTATTACCACAAAATGAGTGAGATTTTATTGGATGAGCAAATAGTTTTCTGTGTAATGGCAACTTGATGATGGTATTTATTAAGTCAAATTATCCCTATGAAAAATAAAATAATTAAGGTAACTGCCATTGTTACTCTGACCTGACAATTGCGTGGTTCCCTTCTCCCACTACTGCTTCCCTTTCTCAGGAGATGATCTTACATACTTTTTCAGTACTGGATTATTAACTTGAGTCACCATACTGTACAATAGAGCTCCACCAAGTCACCTTATAATTGAAAGTTTGTACCCTTTCTCCACCCACCCAACCCTAGGCAACAACCATTCTCTCTAGTTCTGTTAATTTGACCTTTTTAGATTCCACATGTGTAAATGAGATCATGCAATATTTATCTTTCTGTGTCTGGCTACTACAGTTAGCATAATGTTCTATAGATTCTTCTTGTCACAAATGGCAGGATTTTCTTCTTTATTTTTTTGGTTGAATAATATTCAATTGTATATATTGTTAAAGTAATTAAACAAGGAGGCCATTAGACTGAGGAGGCTCTGATGACTTAGTAGCTATGTAGTAAGCAAACCCAAACTAAGCTAGAGTCAGTGCACTCGAATCCAAGAAAACAAAACTTAAGAACAACTAATTGCTAGCCACCAACTAGGCTTTCCCAAATAAGACAACCACTTAAGCTACAGCTAATCAAATAATTCTTTGCTTTACTTCCACATCTTTAAAGCCTTTCCCCTAGCTTGTCAGCAGAGCACTCCTAACCACTTTCAGTTTGGCACTGGCTGATTTGAATGGATGTTTGCCCAAATAAACTCTTGTAAATTTTAATGGGCCTCAGTTTATCTTTTAACAATATATACGAAAATTTATTTATCTATTTTTCTGTCGATGACCACTTAAGTTGTTTCCGTATCTTGGCTATTCTGAATAATACGGCAATGAACATGGGAGCACAGATATCTCTTGAGATCCAAATTCATTTCCTTAGGATATATACCCAGAAGTGGGGTGGCTGAACCACACGGTAGTTCTATTTTTAATTTTTTGAGAAATTTCCTTGCTGTTTTCCATAATGACTGTACCAATTTATAATCTCACCAGTGGTGTACAAGAGTTTCCCTTTTTGCCAACACTTGTTCCCTTTTTTTAAGAAAACTTTTTATTTTATATTGGACTATAGTTGATTTACAACGTTGTGCTAGTTTCAGATGTACAGCAAAGTGATTCAGTTATACATATACATGTATCTATTCTTTTTCAGATTCTTTTCCCATTTAGGTTATTATAGAATATTGAGCAGAGTTCCCTGTACTATACAGTAGGTCCTTGTTGGTTATCTATTTTAAATATAGTAGTATGCATATGTCAACCCCAAACTCTCAATTTATCCCTCCCCCTCACCTTTCCCCTTTGGTAACCTTAAGTTTGTTTTTTAAAGCTGTGAGTCTCCGTTTTGTAAATAAGTTCATCTGTATCATTTTTGTTTTTAGATACTGCATATAAGTGATATCATATGATATTTGTCTTTCTCTTTCTGATTTACTTCACTTAGTATGATAATCTCCAGGTCCATCCATGTTGCTGCAAATGGCATTATTTCATTCTTTTTAATGGCTGGGTAGTACTCCATTGTATATATGTACCACATCTTTATCCATTCATCTGTCAATGAACATTTAGGTTGTTTCCATGTTTTGGTTATTGTGATTTGCATTTCTCTAATAAGTAGCAATATTGAGCATGTTTTCTTGTGCCTCTTGGCTATCTGTATGTCTTCTTTGAAGAAATGTCTATTTAGGTCTTCTGCCCATTTTTTGATTGGCTTGTTTTGTTTTTTTTTTTATATTGAGCTACTTGAGCTGTTTCTAAATTTTGGAGATTAATCCTTGTTGGTCGCATCATTTGCAAATATTTTCTCCCATTCTGTGGGTTGTCTTTTTGTTTTGCTTATGGTTTCCTTTGCTGTGCAAAAGATTTTGAGCTTAGTTAGGTCCTCTTTGTTTGTTTTTATTTCCATTACTGAAGGAGATGGATCAAAATAGATATTGCTGTGATTTATGTCAGAGTGTTGTTCCCTTTTGAATTTTTCATAATGGCCATCCTAACCGTGTGCGGTGAGGTTTTAATTTTCATTTTTTAAGATGGTTAGTGATGTTGAGCACTTTTCATGTACCTGCTGTCCATTTGTATGTCTTGTTTGGAGAAATGTCTGTTCAGTTCCTCTACCCATTATTTAATCAGATTTTTTTTTTAGTTATATGAGTTCCTTATATATTTTATTTTCTTTAATTTTTAAAATAAATTTATTTATTTATTTTTGGCTGCATTGGGTCTTCGTTGCCGTGTGTGGGCTTTCTCTAGTTGCGGCGAGCAGGGGCTACTCTTCGTTGCGGTGCACAGGCTTCTCATTGCGGTGGCTTCTCTTGTTGCGGAGCAAGGGCTCTAGGTGCGCAGGCCTCAGTAGTTGTGGCACATGGGCTTCATTAGTTGTGGTTCATGGGCTCTAGAGCGCAGGCTCAGTAGTTGTGGCTCATGGGCTTAGTTGCTCCACGGCATGTGGGATCTTCCTGGACCAGGGCTCGAATCTGTGTCCCCTGCATTGGCAGGTAGATTCTTAACCACTGTGCTACCATGGAAGCCCTCCTTATATATTTTAGATATTAACCTCTTATCAGATATATGGTTTACAAATATTTTCTACCATTCTATAGATTACCTTTTCACTTTTTTTCTTAACATCTTTATTGGAGTATAATTAGTTATACTAATTATGGTGTGTTAGTTTCTGCTTTATAACAAAGTGAATCAGTTATACATATACATATGTTCCCATATCTCTTCCCTCTTGTATCTCCCTCCCTCGCACTCTCCCTATCCCACCCCTCTAGCACCGAGCTGATCTCCCTGTGCTATGCGGCTGCTTCCCACTAGCTATCTATTTTACATTTGGTAGTGTATATATGTCCATGCCACTCTCTCACTTTGTCACAGCTTACCCTTCCCCCTCCCCATATCCTCAAGTCCATTCTCTAGTAGGTCTGTGTCTTTACTCCCGTCTTACCCCTAGGTTCTTCTTGACCTTTTTTTTTTTTCCCTTAGATTCCATATATATGTGTTAGCATACAGTATTTGTTTTTCTCTTTCTGACTTACTTCACTCTGTATGACAGACTCTAGGTCCATCCACCTCACTACAAATATCTCAATTTCGTTTCTTTTTATGGCTGAGTAATATTCCTACCTTTTCACTTTTGTTAACTTTTTTTTTTTTTTACTGTGATGTAGTCCTACTTGTTTAGTTTTGCTTTTGCTGCCTGTGCTTTTGGTGTCATATCCAAAATATCATTGTCAAGGCCAACATCAAGGCGACTTTTCCCTATTTTTGTTTTAGGAGTTTTAAAACTTTGGGTACTGTTTTTAAGTCTTTAATCCATGTCAACTTGATTTTTGTATATGGTATTAGATGAGTGTCCAATTTCATTCTTTTGCATGTGGATATCCAGTTTTCCCAATGCCATTTATTGAAGAGACTATCCTTTACCATTGTGTATTCTTGGTGCCTTTGTTGAAGATTAGTTGATCATATACATGTGAGTTTATTTCTGGGTTCTCTATTCTGTTTCATTGGTCTATATGTGTCCATTTTTATTCCAGTACCATACCACTTTGATTACTATAGCTTTATAATAAAATTTGAAATCTGGTAGTGTGGTGTCTATAGCTTTGTTCTTTCTCAATATTGCTCTAACCCTTCAGGGTCTTTAGTGGTTCCATATGAATTTTAGGATTAATTTTTCTATTTCTGTAAAAAATGCCATTGAAATTTTTATAGAGTGCATTGAATCTGTAGAATAGTTTGGGTAGTATGGACATTTTAACAATATTAATTCTTCCAGTCCATGAACACAGGATATCTTTCCACTTATTTGTGTCTTCTTCAATATCTTTCTTTAAGGTTTTAACAAGAGATAAAGAAGGTCATTATTTAATGATAAAGGAGTCAAGTCATCAAGAGGATATAACAATTGTAAATATATATGCACCCAACATTGGAGCATCTAAATATATAAAGCAAATTTTAGCAGAACTGTAAGGAGAAATAGAGAGCAGTATAATAATAGTAGAGGACTTCAGTATCCTACTTTAAACAAAATATCATCCAGACAGAAAATCAATAAGAAACATTTGATTTGAACAGTGTACACCAGATGGACCTACAAGATGGACCAGATGAAACAGAACATTCCATCCAACAACAGCAGAATATACATTCTTCTCAAGTGCACCAAGAATATTCTCCAGCATAGATCATATGTTAGGCCACACAAAAAGTCTTAACAAACTTAGAAAAATTGAAATCATATCAAATAATCTTTTCTAATCACAATACTACTGAACTGGAAATCAATAGGAGGAAAACTGGAAAACTCAAAAATATGTGGAAATTAAACAACACATTCCCCAAAAACCAATGGGTCAAAGGAGAAATCAAAAGGGGGGAAAACTTGAGACAAATGAAATTGGGAACACAGTATACCAAAACTTATGGAACTGTGCTTTCTTATGTTCATTCCTTTAGTATACACCTCTTATCAAAACTAAAGGGTAGCTGTAGTGAGGTAAACTTGGCCTACAAGGACACATTTTTTTGTTAGTTTAGGTCTAAATCTTTTCAAACTAAAGGAAAAGTCTGTTCAGCTTATTTTCCCTTAAGTCAAACTGCAGAACTGTAATGAGCCAAAATTCTGTAAAGTCACAAATACCAGCACTGGGAAAGAAGAAAGGAAAGTTTGAGAGAGACAGGGAACATTTCACTAAATGCCTATTTTAGGGTTAGTAGCCCTTTTGAACCAGGCCTTCTCAGGCTAGAGCTGTAGGCCCATCACAAAATTAACATAATTGTTCACATATTAGGAATTATGGAAGATGTATGCCACCCTCTTTACATATTTGCTTAAGCCTTTGTTGAATTATGACTACTTCCATTTCTGATGTCTCCAAATATATATGATATAATTCCCCCAATTTAACACATATCCAAATCACTCAAATTACTATGGTTATGTGAAAGGTAGTTTAGGAACATGGGGTTGGCGTAACCATGTTGAGTAAATCCAGATTCTGAAACACACTGACTATAGGATCATGGCCAAATCATTTATATCTCTCTACCTCAGGCTTCTCTTTTATAAAATGGGACTATAACTTCACAACTATTGCTAAGTTTTAATGTGATGATGTTTGTGGGCTTATCACAGTGACCATGGGAAATAGTATATAGTTGGTTAACCTTATTAGTGGTGAATTATTTCAGTCTTTATCTTAGTTACTGTTTTCTCTGGCCTTTTTTCCCCCTCTTGTTCCCCTTCTCATTTTAGAGTGTGTGTGTGTGAGTTTGTGTGTGTCCACTTCAAGAAACCTTTACACTGGCACAGAAAAAACCCCAGACAAGCTCCCTGCACTTAAGCCTAATCACTGACACACCATTTCATATTTGCAAGGAATTTCACTTCAAAAAACCAGTAAATGGAGAAGAGCTGAGAAGGACGTGACTTGGCAACAGTTAGTGTGGAAAAAAAAATGCCTGAGGATAGTTAGTGGTTGTAAGTTCATTATGACCCAGTTTTGACAATGTTCCCATTGTCATCTGAAGGTATAATGATAGATATGGGTGTTCAGATCAAATAAAATTTTTTTTTATGCTTTGAAGAGTACAAACTATATTTGAAACGTGTTCCTTCCTGGATATCACAACAATGAGGAACATAAACAGAATTATCAGTATCTGCTCCTGTTGGCAGAGTTTGTGTGTTTTAAAAAATCATTTAAAAAACACTTGTGGGCTTCCCTGGTGGCGCAGTGGTTGAGAGTCCGCCTGCCGATGCAGGGGACACGGGTTCGTGCCCCGGTCCGGGAAGATCCCACGTGCCACGGAGCGGCTGGGCCCGTGAGCCATGGCCGCTGAGCCTGCGCGTCCGGAGCCTGTGCTCTGCAATGGGAGAGGCCACACAGTGAGAGGCCCGTGTACCACAAAAACAAAAAAACAAAAAAACACTTGTAAGGAGAAGTTTTAAACATACAACAATGTTAAAATAATTTTACAGTGATTCCCTATAAACCCACCTCGTAGATTGAACCATTAGTATTTTACTACACTTGTTTCATCCCATATTGATCCATTTATTCATTAATCCATCTTTGATGCAATTCAAAGTAAATTGCAGATATCAATACCCTTCCCTCTGAGAACTTCACTATGCATGTTATAGCTAAGACTACACTACATGTTTACACCCTTTTCTTTTGATGTAAAATTCACAGACTATGATATGCATAAATCTTTAGTGTACATTCACTGAGGTTTGACAAATGTATACATCCTTGAACCCAAACTCCTATATTTTGAGTGTTGATTTTTATATATGACTTGCTTCTTCTTTCTAAGAAGCATATGATTGCTGATCTTCTGTGGTTTGCTTTTTATATGCTTCCCTTTCATACCCAAAGACTAGCTCAGAACTAGACAAGAGATAGTATTTTGCTCACTTACTCAATTATGGCACTGGAAATAAGCCTGCAAATAAATAGTAGTCTTAAGATGTAGATATGAGATTTGTATGAGGGAGAAAGGCAGGCAGAGTGAGAGAAGGTGGCACGAGAGGCATTTCAGGCAGGAGAGGGCAAAGTGGTAGAAATGTAATTTTTGTGTGGACAGCTGACAGGAATCTGGCCTGGCTGCAGGTGAAAGTTCCAATAGGAGAAAGGAGGAGTGAGCCACGTAGAGAGGTAGTACTTCCAAAAGTGTGAAGTGATTCAGTTATCAAAATACACACAGCACTCTACATGTTGATGTTCGAGCAGCTAAATAACTTCAGGGAGTAGAAACTAAAGAGGAGAAAAGGGCTTAATTTCTCTAATGAGCAGGGAATTTAGTACACAGATAAAGTTGACAGAAAAAAACACCGTGAATTTTCAAAAATGTTAAATGAACAGAAGATAGACATTTTAAAAACTATGTAAATACTGAGAAAAAGAGCAAAGATGTCCTGACCAGTGCTTTATAAAGACAATATAATGCTGAAATTGAGGACAGAATATAATAATAAAAGTTACTGATGTTTGAGCTCTTGTTACATATCAGAGACTAAGTGCTTACATGCATCATTTTCTTAATTTTCACAGTACATTTAGGAGGTAAAGACTAGTATCCCCATTTTACAGGTGAGAAAATCACAATTCAAAGAAGTCAGATGACGTGTTCAAAAACACATACCTTATGTCAGAGTCATGACTCACATTCTGGTCAGTACAATTCAAAGATCCACCCTCTTAAGAATCACCTTATCCTAATTTTGTATTATGTGGTTATTTTTCTTCAGCAAGGGGAATAACCTTTAAGCGTGGAAGAGTGCAAATGCCACACTTGACAGAGGAGAAGGTATTTATTTTCCCTGGTACAACCTAATCCACTCCCAGGCTCTTTACCTAAATATCAAATGCATCCCCCAGTTTGGTTAGGCCCTCTTCAGTTATATACATAAAGGGTAACATCTATGTGCATAAAATATAATTGAGATTTTACAAACAGAAACATGATCTTAATATCTATAGTTAACACACTTTTATACATAAGAATAAAAGAAAACATCTTAACAATGACTACAAAATCTTTCATGATTTGGCTTATGCCTCTCTCACCTTATCACCTGTAATTTGCCCACACACTCACTCCTTTTCAATCACCATGGCTTCCTTGCTGAACCTTGGATAAATCAGGTGTGCTTCAGCCTTAAGGACTGTGTTCTAGCTTCTTCATTTGCTGTTCTACAAGAAGTTTTTTGGCTAACTCCCTCATCTCCATGTCTTCCTAGTTAGGACTCTTCTAACCATCTGACTTAGAATTGCAATTGGCCTTAAGTATTGCTATGTTATTATTATGGGGTTTTTGTGTCTATTTCCCCTTCCTGGAATGTAAACTTCATTAAGAAGTTTCTTTCTCACCCCTGTCCATCACTGGATTCTAAGCATGGAGAACAGAGCCTGCTTCAGATGTTTGCTGGCAGAAGGATGATCACCTAGAAAATGCATCTAGAGAGGTCTTCTGTGTGAGTTCACCCAGGAAGATGTTACTTGTAAATACATGCTTTACTGAATTAGAGTACTCAAAGGGAGATTTTTCAATACTTCCAACTGGATGGCTAAGAATGAGATATTTGTATATTCAACTTGTTTACCTAGGATTGAGCCAGCTACATGGAGACTGAGCTAATTATCAAAAGGGTTTTTTTTTTTTTTTTTGGTACGCGGGCTTCTCACTGGCCTCTCCCGTTGTGGAGCACAGGCTCCAGACATGCGGGCCCAGCCGCTCTGCGGCATGTAGGATCCTCCCAGACCGGGGCACAAACCTGTGCCCCCTGCATCGGCCGGCGGACTCCCAACCACTGCGCCACCAGGGAAGCCCTAAGAGCTATGTTTTAACCTTGACTTTTCTGTTAACTGGAGCTTTTTTCTTTGGCAGTATAAGTAAGCTTTCTCTAGGCCTTAAGATTCCTCACATTTCATCCAGTTCTCTCATTCCATGATTAAGATCAATTAACTACATTCTTTAATGTGCACACTTTTAGAAACTTTGCATCTATTCATTATTCATTGAATATATATTCACTTCTTTCTAACTGTTAGACACTTCGATGTTGCTGGGAAACCAAATAAAGCATGTCTTTATGTAATGTCTGTTACGTAGTCATGTAATCCATCATTCCATAGAGATAAGAAAACTATGGTCCAGAGAGGATAAATGTTTTATTTTTATATAAAATAGTCTTCCTGAAATTGGAAAGAACCTATAATTCATGATCTAAGACTTAAATGGTAGATATTGTAATATAATTATAAACATATGGTCATTTTGTTAAAAATCCTTCATTATTCACATTGAAATTCCAAGAATAAGAGAGGGAGAAGGGATTTTCCTAAGATCCCACAGTGACTGCATGGTTGATTTTGATCAGAAAAACAGGTCTTTTTATCCAGGTTTACGCCAGGTCAATATTCCGTATTGTATCTGTATGTTTTCTTGATCACAAAGTAAAAACACAGACGGTACTTGTACAGAATTTACTTTATTGACAAGCGAATCAAGGGAAATATATATTGAACTCCCCAAGCTCAAGGTAGAGTAGAAGGTGTGTCTTTATAAATTGAAGGGATTCACTAGAGAAAAGTAAGAGCAGAGGCAAGAAAAGAAGGATGAGGGAGCTGGCAAGTCAGCAGAAAACGCTTGTTCTGATTCAGCATTTTCCATGGTGCTTTAGGTTGAGCTTCCCACCACTTTTCCTACAAAAAAGAAAGACAAATGTATGCTCAGTGCAATATCATTAGTATCCCTCACAGAGGTTGGAAAAAGGTTTAACTCTGTCATAGTCCATGTAATCATTTGCTTTACAGGTATCCATGTCTGTGATTAGGCAGGGGTTATTTAAATGCACTCAGAGGTAACATATGCCTAATTGCAGAAAGCCTGAATCTTAACAAACTTCAGAGTTTTACTAGGGTTTAGACTTTTTGGTTTTAAGTGTTCATTATCTGAGAATAAATATGTATACAACTAGAAAAGGTAAAAGTGACAGGAGATATAATGGCAAGGAGACTATACTGTCATAGTTCTAACCTGATAGAAGATGTAAGAAGTTGAACCAAGTATTCAGGCATTTGGCATTTTATAGCAGACATATATCAGGCCTTCTCAGCAATATGGGACCATTAAATCAAATCTCACCTTACCCTAACTGCACTTTTCCTGGGAAGATTTTGGTATTGATTTTTCAGATATGTTATATAGAAACATAGGCACACATATACTATGCACTGATTCAACATTTATTTATATCATTCTATGTGCTTAGCCCTGTTATTATTGATAGGGATTTATTATATCCCTGTGCTTAGGAATTTTATGGCTAAATTGAGGGAAATTAAGGCATTCGTAGAAGAAACTCTAATACAAGAAAATGATGACAGTGATAGAGGAAGTGAGGTAACTTTTATCTGGGTTAGACTTTTATCTGGGTTAAACCCCCTTGCTTTTAGAGCAATCAGACCAAAAGATTGATTGACTGATTGAATAAATTTTTATTAATTATAAATTATATTTAATCAGGAATCTCACAGTCAATTGCCTAAAATCTATAGCACCTGTTCTTTCTTATAAACATGTAAATTCAATAAATATTGGCCCTTGATAGGATCTTCCTAGTATACTATCTGTAAAGTTTGAATGTCTGGATAATAAGGGATAATTCTCTCCTCTATTCTTTATTGAAAGGCTCTTTTCATCAGACTAAAAGAGAAGAATGAATGGGACTTGGTGCCTTAGCAACATATAATTTATGATAAAATAAAATGTCTGAAAGTAATTTGGTTAAAGTAATATTTTTCTTGATAAATTTTCTCACAAGTTTTTCATGTTTTTGATTTTGATGAATTTTCAAACTTGACTGCACTTTAAAAAATTTCTTTCATCTTTTCCAAAATTATTAATAATAACAACAAACATAACTGAATGAAAATTATTGAAATTTTAATTAGAAATAAAGGAAAAAATCAGAAACTGTGTCAAAATTCTTAAAGCTGTATAAATTTAAAAAATAATTTTCCTGAGTCAAATTTAATAATAACAAAGTAAACTGTTTATGTTTTCAAATAGTTTAGATAATTTTTTTGGTTTGTTTTTGACCCATATGTTTTCTTTTTTTTTTAAATTTTTTGATTGAAGTATAGTTGATTTACAGTGTTGTGTTAATTACTGCTGTACAGCAGAGTGACTCAGTTATACATATACATACATTCTTTTTCATATTCTTTTTAATTATGGTTTATCACAGGATATTGACTAGAGTTCCCTGTGCTATACAGTAGGACCTTGTTGTTTATACACTCTATATATACTGGTTTGCATGTGCTAATCCCAAACTCCCAATCCAAACCTCTCCCACCCCTCCCCCTTGGCAACCACCAGTCTATTCTCTATGTCTGTGATTCTATTTCTGTTTCATAGATAGGTTCATTTGTGTCACAGACCCATATGTTTTCAACCCATTTGCCTGCAGCTTATTTCTTCAGTTTCTATGGGTGGGTATGAGTAGAACTTTCTAGAATATCTCAAGGAAAGTGCCATAGTCTTATTCTGGAAGTTTGTGTTTGCAAGGAAGTTTTGGTGAGTATGATACTTACAGCATTGCCTTACAGAAGGTACATTTATTGCCATATGTCCGGCCATCAGAACCACAGTGGGGATTAGATTCTCGAGTGCAGTGGACCTTGGGGTCCTGGAACTCACCACAGTCAATCTAGCAAAGTAAACACACTGACATTGATATTAGTGCATTCTGTCTAAGGGACTGTCCCTCAGAACAGAAGTTTTGGACAGCAAACTTAGAATTATCTATAGTGTTGTATGTAGTTGTGATGTAAAGTTTCCTGAAATAGGAAATCACTTTCCTTTTCTAACTAGAATATATTAAACATAATTAAGACTTTTTAAGAAATAGGAAATATATGGCTATAATAATTGTATTCAGGAGTAAGGTAATGATGTAAGGCAGATGTTTACTTTTTACAGAAGTAAGGCAAATGCTATAGGTATGACTTTTTGCTCCAACACTAAATTGTTCCAACTAAGAGTAGATTTTGGTCTTTAAATGGCATTTTCTTTTTTAAACTGTATTAATGTAACTCCAATAGCACTCCTTCTGCACTGCTTTAAAGATCACTGCTAGGAGCTCCCAGATGTTATCTGTTAGCTTGTTAGTTTTCCCTGTGGCTGCTACATCCATTTATTAACTCTTGAAAACAAAATTCCAATGTCATTATGTTAATTTACTCTGTCCCAGAGTCTGTTTGTAGAATTTGAACTTTTGTGCCTACTACAATAACTGAGTAATGGCTACCCTAAACCGCTCTGTTTTGAAGGATTCTGAGGTTGCATCAAGCCTTGGTGAGAACACACGCTATGACTGATTAATATCATGAAGTGCTCTATAGAAGGAATGATAGAGCTTATGCTACTAATATATCCCCTTGGTTCTAGTGGTCTCTCAGAAGTAGTCTGAAGTTTTAAGATTCTTTTCAATTCAGTGTCAGTTGAGTCAATATCTGGCGTGCAAATAATATTTGAGCCATTTTATTCCAGGGTACAGGCAATATGCAGTAGGTAGAACTGGACTTCTTCAGATGGCAGCTATGTTGAATGAAGTGACATTTAAACATGAATAGAGGGACCATACTTTACCCCATCACAGTTCCATTAAAATAATACTGTCATATTTATTAAGTGCTTCATAATCTCCAAACTATTCTCATATGGATCAACTCAGTGGTCTCACAATAACCCTGGGATGCACACTGAACAATATTATACATATTAGCTAATATGTATAATTGTTTTAAAAAAATTTATTATTTATTTTTGGCTGCATTGGGTCTTCGTTGCTG
This sequence comes from Lipotes vexillifer, assembly GCF_000442215.2. NCBI lineage: Eukaryota > Metazoa > Chordata > Mammalia > Artiodactyla > Lipotidae > Lipotes > Lipotes vexillifer. The sequence goes on along the minus strand of NW_006772405.1, from coordinate 194,722 downwards.
CACACGGGCTTTCTCTAGTTGCAGCGAGTGGGAGCTACTCTTCGTTGCGGTGTACGGGCTTCTCATTGTGGTGGCTTCTCTTGTTGCAGAGCAAGGGCTCTAGGCGTGCAGGCCTCAGTAGTTGTCGCACGTGGGCTCAGCAGTTGTGGCTTGCGGGCTCTAGAGCGCAGGCTCAGGAGTTGTGGTGCACGGGCTTCGTTGCTCTGCGGCACATGGGATCTTCCCGGACCAGGGACCGAACCTGTGTCCTCTGCATTGACAGGCGGACTCCCAACCACTGCACCACCAGGGAAGCCCTGAGTTTTCTCTTTCTTGTTTTTAAGCTCAGAGGTAGCTGTTTATACATATTAGCTAATATGTATAATTGTTTTAAAAAAATTTATTATTTATTTTTGGCTGCATTGGGTCTTCGTTGCTGCACACGGGCTTTCTCTAGTTGCAGCGAGTGGGAGCTACTCTTCGTTGCGGTGTACGGGCTTCTCATTGTGGTGGCTTCTCTTGTTGCAGAGCAAGGGCTCTAGGCGTGCAGGCCTCAGTAGTTGTCGCACGTGGGCTCAGCAGTTGTGGCTTGCGGGCTCTAGAGCGCAGGCTCAGGAGTTGTGGTGCACGGGCTTCGTTGCTCTGCGGCAATGTGGGATCTTCCCTGACCAGCGCTCAAACCCATGTCCCTTGCATTGGCAGGCGGATTCCTAACCACCGTGCCACCAGGGAAGCCTTAGCCAATATGTATAATTGATCCTCAGGAAATTAAGTGGCTTACCAGTGCCACACAACCAGAAGCACTGAGACCAGTGCTTGAACATACTCCTCATAGCTGACCCAGAATTTCCAACAGTATACTATGGTTGATTTCCAACACATCCTCATAGAGAGAAATAAAGACCAAGTGTCATGGTATACCCTTGACCATGCTTATAGTCAGGCCACGTAGGCTTTATTAAAATACATTATTAGGGGACTGTATGGGCAGAGGTAAGAGGAACCATTTGTTTAAAGTATTAGCAAACCATTATATACTGATAAAGCCCTCTGAAGGTTTTCATGAGAAAATGCCCAGCAAAAGAGCTATACAACTGAGTTTAAAAATATTATCACATATATCAGATTTAAGGTACTTGAGACTCTTAAATACACACTTTTTGTTGAAATTTGGCATCTTGTACTATTAAGATTGGGTGGTATGGTGCTAACCAGAGATTTTATTAGTGCACGGTCAGATGGGAGATACCTAGGCTTCTTACAGTCCTACCTACAGGCCCATTCTCTCCTGTGTTCTTAAAGATCACTCCATCCTCTCATACCACTTCCAGGAGAGTAATCTTTTCTTTAGGTCTCCAAACAGAAAATAAAAGCTGGAAAATCTTTAGGACATTATAAACCATGGAATATATGTTTTTCAAAAGCTAATGCATTTTGTATTTATGTCATTAATATACACATTTGCAATTGTGTGCTTGAGTCAAGAAAATTCTTTAAACCACAGAATCATCATAGATATTTTCCTTTATTTCACAAAGAGCTAATGGGTAATCATTGATAGTATTTTGAAAACACAGTTTGGGTGCTTGTGATACAAAGAGGAATTGGTTATAAATATCTCAATAAGCTCACCATCTTATCTGCATTAGGGAAACAGAGGGACAGGTAATTTCAGCACAACGTGTCGTAAATGCCGTAGTGGGACAAATAGAGGCAATGTGGAAGCTGAGAAAAGGGCATCTCAGTCAGAGATATGTGTGTCTCTACAGGTTCTAGGTAAATATTTTCACGATAAACTTCTTTTCTGTAAGCATCTTTGCCACAAGCATTTTTGCCACAAACACTTTCACTGATAGCTAGTTGACCCTAAGGCAATTTTGCTCTAAAAGATAAAATTACTAAAAATAAAAGAGGGACATTAATGAGGATATAATGAAATTTGTTTTTCATAGCAAAATTTAAAAGACTTTATTGCAAAATACAGCATGTTTGAATTCATTTAAAATGTGTGCAAATTCAGGGCCATATTGCACAAATACCTAATTTAATTTTGTGGGTTGTACCTAAGCATTTGCCATCAACGTCTTTAGTTCACAGTATTATATCTTTTTTTGCTTGATTCGTCTCCTCGTTTGGCATCGGCATCGCACTGTTTCTTTTTTGCTAAAATTTCTGCCTTCATTAACAGAGGTATTGTTTTCCAAATACTAGGATGCACATTTGTAACTAAGCTTTGAATTGCCTCGTAAAAGCTTCTACACTGTTGTTTGTTCCTGGTATATTGTCAAGTTAAGTATTATCACCTTGTTTTCTATCGAGCCCATATGTGTAGTTTTTATCATCCACTATTTTAAGACTGCCAGCGTGCTCCTCACCGTCTAGACTATTATGAGGGCTAAGATTTATGTAATATAAAAATTGGAGTACTGAATCAATGGATAAATGAAACCAAACTGCCTACCAGTGGAAACCGAATCATCAACACGAACGATCAACCTGTTAATCTTTTACGGCAAAATTGCCTTACGGCTAATTAGTTACCCATGGCTAAAACACCCGGGGCAAAGATGTTTACGGCAAAGACGCTTATGGGGAAGATACCGGAGGTGGCCTCTCAGGGCAGGTAAGGAAAAGAAAAAAAGAAAGTCTCTTCCAGGAATGAGACGCCTCCTTAAGCCACCTTTCCCTGGCAGCCGGCCCTCTCATCTTGTGATGTAGCGCCTTTTGTCCTTTAGAAAGCAGATATGGAAGTGGCACTGGGGGAGGGTCTTCGCTTTGAGAATTTCTAGAACCCAGCTGCCTCCCCAAACGCACTTGCCGCTTCCACTGCCCCGTGGGAATGAGACTAGGAAAAGCAAAGGATTTCGGCGAATAAAACCTAATCAACCCAACGGTATATGAACAAACCTCCTTAACATAGATACAAACCTACATACCTGTAAATTGCAGTGGCCTTTCATGATCCCTGAAGTAAGCTCAGGAATCATAGTACAGAGCTTGTTCTGCCATTTGCCATTGGCCAGTTGTGTTATCTTGGACAAAGTACTCAATATCTGCGCCTCAATTTTCTTAACCAAAAAATTAAAGAAAACCCCCAAACCGGAAAACACAGCTGCCATGTCTCATTCCCAGGGTTTTTATAAGGATCAAATGTGGTCACCTGAGAGTTGTAGAAAGTCAGTGTGGAATATTTGAAATAGTCCTGGAGGAGGAGTGTAGAAAATAAACTGCTCATTGTAGGCCTGCCCTAACTGTGTCTCTCATCACATTCTGGAAGGCTCTGTGACTCATAGCACATGCTAAGTACCGTCAGACTAGATAAACGCTAATGATGCTTCAGCTTTGATAACCCAAGATTTAGCTGTGACTTCTTCCGGTGGAGTAGCTTAAATAAAGCTGGGTCCTTAGTTCTGCAGTTGGGTGGGAGAACAACAACTATTGCCCAAATGCTTCCTCCTTTATGTCTAAAGGATCCACTTCACTCACTGTGTGAAAATGTTTAGCTTGGTGACTGGGGGCAGAAAAGGACCACTCTGAGAGCGCCAGAGGTTGGGCGAGGTTAAGAATGCCTTTGTAGAGCCAGCCAGAAATCCCTTTTGTGAGACAAAGAGTGAGGCAGAGGAATATCAGAGTTGAGACTAGAAAGAGCCCACATCTCTCAGAACCAAAAAGAAGTAGGCTGATTTTGGAGTGTCGTGTCGTTCCTCTGCTTAGATTTTCTCTCCTCTTTTGTATTTTTATTTTAGACTCCTTTAAACGGAACCCAGGCAATTGGCTTCTCAGTCCAAGTTGAAGCAGGTCTAGACAAAGGGTGACAATAGGATTATCTTTTCTCCTTTAAAGTGTCCTCCATGAGGCATTTGGGAGACCTAGGAGAGCTGAAAGACAACCCCTACCCCCACTACTTCAAATGCCCTAATACTCTGTAATTCTAGGGGATTATCCTGAAGATGGGATTAGACTAACCTAAGTCTGAATTCTGTTTCTCCCACTTATTAGCTGCATTATTTTGTGCACTCAGTGTTCTGAGTTTAAATTTCTTCATCTTTAACAAGGGGCCGGTAATGCCTGTTTTCTAGGGTTATTGTAATGATAAATCCTATGAAAACACTTTGTAAAGTGTCATGTGTAAGATTACTATTATAAGCACTAATAATGTAAATTGTATCACGTTCTAGAGTTTTTGAGCCCATTATTACCCTACTTTACTTAGCTTAAAACAGTTTTTTTTTTTTTTCCTGCGGTACGCGGGCCTCTCACTGTTGGGGCCTCTCCCGCTGCGGAGCACAGGCTCCGGACGCGCAGGCTCAGCAGCCATGGCTCACGGGCCCAGCCGCTCCGCAGCACGTGGGATCCTCTCGGACCGGGGCACGAACCCGTGTCCCCTGCATCGGCAGGCGGACTCTCAACCACTGCGCCACCAGGGAAGCCCTTAAAACAGTTTTTAAAAAATTTTAGATTGGTGTTGAATTTAACAAGTGCCTCCATTTATTTCCTTAGATAGTCCAGCTTTCAGATACTACTTCCAGGCATCGGGTGCCAGTGTTTAGTATCAGCCTGACCTCTTATGGTTCTTCAGAGAACTGTGCCTTCCTAAATATTTTGGAATGCAGTGACATTTTTGTTACCCAAATTAGTCATCTTTGCTAACACTGACTACAAAATCATTTAACGTGGGTGTGAAGTGAGTTTATATGGTCACTAAATCAACTAAAGAGTCAGCATCATTGATATTTTAGTTTAATATTTTAATTCTACAAATAAAGCCAAAGAAAATTTTCAGACACAACTTCCCTGGGATGTAGGACTTCATTTCTTCTTCGCTTTACTACCTATGTGGTTAAATCAATCCCTTTCTTTATTGTACCAGTTTTCCTAACCCCTCCCTGACTTGGCTTCTACTTGCCCAGTTTTCACGCTCCTTCCACACTACCAAAACTGGTCTAAAAAAATGACATCTTTCAGGGAACATCCATTGGCTATTTATAAAATGTTCATGATTTCTTTATATGTGCTCCTCTTGACCACTCCCATCTTTTCAAAACTCTTTCCTGATTTCTGTATATGTCAGTACTCCAGTTCTCCACCTATATCTTCTCTATCCTTTTTATTGTCTTTTCTAGTTTCCTCCTGAGTATTCATGTTCATTTTCAAGAAAATTTTATACACTTGATTTTCTCTGAGAACATATGTTTTCCCAGATGATGCTAATGAGTCCTAGACTTTTTTTTCTTGAGTCTTCAGCAAAATCTCGAACTCTAATGTCTGTTTGTCAGAAATGTACAAGACGCTTTTAGTCAACAATCTGATTCATACTTAATATTCATTTATGACCAAAATATATCTTTATTTTTCCCTCCAAACTAGTTTTATATTCTCATTTTTCATAACAGCACCATTCTTCAGATTCCTCAGCCTACCCTCAGATTAAAACATCATTTCTGTCCCCTTGCAAGTGTTGTCTTTCATGTATTTCTTTATCTTAAGCATCTTCACTAATTCCAAATATACTACCTATACCCACCCTCAACATTTCTGACCTGAGCCAATGCAGTCAATTCTGTTCTCTTTTCCTCCATTTCCTTCAAGTTTCAGAATTCCGTCAACACATGGAGACAGGTTATCTTACTTGAAACTATTGTTTTAATTACTTCTTTGTTTAAGACATGTATTTGTTAGACAATTATACTGCTCAAAGCACTTTCCCATGAACTGCACAATGGCTTTCTGTTGCTGGTTATAGGTAGCATGGAGCTGTGGAAGCTCACTCAGTATGGAGTCAGGGGTCCTGAGTTGTAGACTGCATAGCTCTACTGCTGTTGGTAAACTTGACTCAGCAAGGTCCTCTTTCTGAGGCTTCAGTTTTCCTCTGTAGTTAAGTCGTAGAGGCTGGTTAACATCTCCAAATTGTATTTAGGTATTCTGTCAGTATATTAATTATAAATGAATTCAAGCTAATTAGGAAAAATGAACAGCCCCAAACATATTCTAGTCATGGAGAATTGTTTTACTATTAAAATTTACCATGTATTTATCTTAAAATACAAATAAAACTGAACTTAGATATCCCCAAAATTATTGTAAAAGAAAATGGTTGCCAATTATTGTTTTTGAGAGGTTTGTTAATTCCAATCAGAAATATTCATTTAAACATCTCTTTAAGTATATGGTTCCCAAATACACAGCCTGATAGGGGAAATAAGAAAAATAAATAGTGTAGTAAGTGATTCTAAAAGCAAAATTTTTCCAGGTTAAAGGACTATCCTTATTCTGAGATTATGACTTTCAAGCATTTGTTATTATACTACAATTTCTGTAATGAAGGGTGGTGATGGTCAGTTGTAGTTTTTAAGTTATTTTATTATTATTTTATGTTATTTAATGTTCCTACTTGGAGTTGGTAGCATATTAGTCATTTACATTTACAGGGAAATTACCATGAATTTGTAGGACCATGAATTCCAAAAGTCTCAGAACATGCTTTTTGTTTAGCTCAAATAATATTTTTGAAAGAATGAGAAACTTTTACAAATCTCTAATTTAGACTGCTAGCGGTAATCTCCCATCAGATGCTTCATAATGAAGAGACTTCTTGGCATGAAAAGATTGACTTGAGTGTTGGAAAAAATCATTCTTCCTTTTGTCTTGGCTGGATCAAACTTGGGCAGGCATGCTTCTAAGGTTAGTTTCAACTTTTTCTGCCTGGCTTTGGGACTGTCACCCTCTTTCCAGGCATGCAGAAGAGAAGGGGTAGCCTTGATGTCATCTTAAAGGTGTTACCCTCTTTGCCCTTTATATTTGTGTATTTATTTATTTATGGCTGCGTTGGGTCTTCGTTGCTGCGCGCGGGCTTTCTCTAGTTGCGGCGAGCGAGAGGGGCTACTCTTTGTTGCGGTATGCGGGCTTATTGTGGTGGCTTCTCTTGTTGCACAGCACGGGCTCTAGGCATGTGGGCTTCAGTAGTTGTGGCTTGTGGGCTATAGAGCGCAGGCTCAGTAGTTGTGGCGCACGGGCTTAGTTGCTCCACGGCATGTGGGATCTTCCCAGACCAGGCCTCGAACCCATGTCCCCTGCATTGGCAAGTGGATTCTTAACCACTGCGCCACCAGGGAAGCCCCTGCCCTTTATATTTGAATGGAAAAGAGACAGCAGTCTTCGCAAGGCATGCTTGGTTCAGACTGATTCAGATACCTAAGCCAGAAGGGGCTTTAAAGATCATTAAATCCAACTCTTCATTTTACAGATGTAGAAACAAAGGCAATGAGAAGGGAAAG
>NW_006772405.1:177175-187456 GCF_000442215.2 Lipotes vexillifer | reverse complement strand
GGAAAGAGACATCCTTCAAACTACACAGGCAGGAAGTTTTCAAGTTGGAGCTCATCTATGTAGTCTCCAACATACTTGAGCACTCCAAAGTCAGTACATCCCAGCACTAGATTCTTAGAATGCAGATTCAAAACCTCCCACCTGGGATTATTATTCAGTAAGCCTGGCATGGTCCCTGAGGATCTACATATTAATATTTAGTAAGCATCCCCAGCGATCCTAAAGCAAGCAGATAGATTATTTTAAATGAAATTTAGGAACCACTAAAAATCTGGGAAACATTAACAATCTGGGAAATGAGAGCCCGAAGAAGGGAAGTGACTTTTGTGTTAATGAGAAAATCAGGATTAAATTCCATATTTTAAAAACCTATGTGTAATGGTCTTAATCATATTTTACTACCTAATGGGATATAAAATGTATTGGCTGCATCTCATGTCCTTTCATGTTTCTTTTTTTGGATATTTAGCATAGGCTGTGCTACCATATGTATTTAAACATAAGAAATCAATTTTTAAATGTACAATTATGTATACCAGTACAAACACACGTGTGCATGCATTAGACACACACAGGTGCATGCACACACACACTCACAGAGGCAATTAATTGCAAGGTGTCTTTCATTGTAAGATACATTCCAATTTCTGAGATGCTAAAATTTGAAAAAAAAAGTCTTGTGCAATGTAGTAGTTATATTAGGGTTGGAAAATATTTTTCAACTTCTTTGCCAACTCCAATTAGTTGGCAGTAGTGTCTGGAAACTTTTGATGCCAAGGTTTCTTGGGCACAGCAAGGCAAACCAGTGCCAAGTCAAGTATTAATGTTCAATATGGACACGGGATGTGATTGGCAGAGCAAATACCTCGTTTCTGTTGCCTTTTTGATAGAACAAGAAAACTGGAAAAATGTTGGTGGATTAATTTGGAGAAAACCAGCCAAACAATAAAGATAATTGGTGCCCATTCCAATTTTTAACCCAAGTTGTATTTAAGTTTGATTGATCAGTTTGTGTATACTCAGTACAAAGCGCTAAAGAAGTTTTCTGTCAACTCTTGGTTGCCTTACTTCTAAAAAGAATATAATAACCTCTGTCCTAACTCTTTCAGAAGCTGTTAATTATTGATCAATAACTAATCCTTTCATAGTATTTATATCTATGCATAGTTTACCAAATGCTCCCACATAGTTTATGTAATTTAAGTCCAGTTCTATGAGGTAAATAATAATATCCCTTTGTTATAGCTGTAGAAATTGTAGCTCAGAAAAGCTGAGTAACTCGCCTAAGATCACACAGTGAAATCAGTGAAAGAGCGTGAATGTTACCACAAGTTCATTCTATTTTTATTTACATTCATTTTACTGTAACAAAATCTGGGAGTGGGTGTTTAGTTTCTTTTAAACTGAAAACAGTATTCTCATAAAGATATTGTAGTTAGAAAACTAAGTACTTCTGCTGTTTTCTTCGTCTGGCCTGCTTGTCCATTTCTTTGCTCTTTTACCCATAGACAACCTCTTTGGTCAGGGAGTACCAGCCAAGAACCACTCAGGTCTGAAGGATAAATAAAATTATGTACTGACCTGAACTCCTTGACTGAAGACACCTGAAAAAGAAAGCATAAAATCCAAACACTGTAATTTCTGAATACGCAAAAAGTGAGATTTGCAAAATTAGGAAATCCCCAAGCCTAGGATGATACTTGTTCTTGGTTCTTGGCCATCTCAACAAGTCATGGCTTGGTTATTTTCTTTTATATGTGCTCTCCTCTTAGGGAACAGTAGAAACTTGGCAAGTGATATGTGGATATGGACTGTGATGAGGTAATATTTCTTGGAGGTTGGGGTGAGGTGAGACAAATAGTCTAAGGATCTGGAGATTCATGTTACCGTCTTGGCCCAGTCACTAATTTACTGTGGGAATGATTTTTATCATTTCTGGCATCACTTTGGAGAAGTTGGGTTGGAAAGTTTCCTCTAACTCTGCCATTCCAAATTTCAGTGCTTTTGAGCCCTCCCCAAAGACTTTGTCACAGGAAATTGAGGAAAGGGATTGGGTTTGTTGTTTGTTCTGAGTCCTAAATTGTTCTTCTGCTTTCTATACTCAGCTTTAAAGACTTGGCCCAAATTTAGACTGGCAAGAACAAACTAATTTTCTTTGCTGTGACTCATTTTTCCTGCTACATCTCTCTCAATTCCTGAAAGAGAAGACGTCCATAAATACAGTCTTGCATCTTTATAATTGTATGTGCGATTTTAGGTTGTGGCTAATTAGCACGGTAGTTTAAAATCCTGAAATAATAAAAGTCTTAGCTTCAATCCTGGTACGAGCTGCTGAATTTTGATAAGGATAAGGAGAGAGCAAAGCTTTTAAATTTGAAAAAAAGTTAATGCTCATCTACTGTAGTGATTACCAACCTTAATGCAATGGTGTGACTGATTATTAAAAATACAGATTCCCAGGACAACCACTTGAAAAATTCCATTATATAAGGCCAAATACGGTCTGGAAGTCTATAGTTCTGTAAACACTCCAAGTGATTTTTATAACCAGGGAAGACTCATTGTTACAATATTCAGTCATTTCTCAGCTGTACAGATCTTTGATCAGAAGAGGAGAGATTTTGCCCAACATCTTATATGTATGAAATGTCAAAGTGGAAGCAAGCTTAAATAACAATGCCTGAGTCCAACTAGTACTCTTGTTATTAAAACTTAGTAATAGTAATATTAATAGACATTTTTTGAACACATAATATGTCCCATCCACTATGTTAAACACTTTACATGCATTTTCTCATTTACTTCCCTATTTAGGGCTAGTCCTTTTATATTCCCATTTTACAGATGAGGAAAATGAGACTCAGAAAGGTCACACAGCTATAAAATGGAAATGCCAGGACTGAAATTCATTTCTCTTGGTCTCAACATTAAGGCTCTTGGGCACTATGCATTCCCAAATGCCAACATGTCTATCAAGGACCCTGTTTTAGTATTATTGATAGTATTTGTTTGTATTGGTCAACCAGGTCCAATTAAATAGATCAATTAGCCTTTCTAAAGAGAAGCAATAAGAGGATTATCAGTTGATTTCTGAGTCAGTCTTTGGAAGTAGATTTTAATATAGTCAAATCTGTTTTTTTTTTTTTTTTTTTTTTTTTTTTTTTTTTTTTTTTTTTTTTTGCGGGGGGCGGGCCTCTCACTGTTGTGTGTACGCGGGCCTCTCACTGTTGTGGCCTCTCCCGCTGCAGAGCACAGGCTCCGGACGCGCAGGCCCAGCGGCCATGGCTCACGGGCCCAGCCGCTCCACGGCACGCGGGATCTTCCCGGACCGGGGCACGAACCCGTATCCCCTGCATCGGCAGGCGGACCCCCAACCACTGCGCCACCAGGGAAGCCCGTCAAATCTGTTTTTATGTCATCTCAGCAGTTGACTGAGCCAGTTACTCAAGTTACTTGGCTTTAGTAGTCAAACGTACTACATAATACCACAGAAATCGTTTATCCATTTTTTTTCATATTTCTGAATGGATTTGTTTATGAAAATATGACCAGTTTCCCATGAACAGTGACTTCTTCATCTGCTCAATCTCATTGAAAAATTGTTGTTTTTACATGTTTGGGCATTTAAATTTCTGATAGCAGCAAAATTCAACTACTTTTGTCACAGAAAATGATACACCACACCTGGAAGGTCCCAGGACTTAGTCTCATGTCTAGGATTCTAAAAATGAGAGAATCTCTCAGAGAATTGAGCTGTTTCTGTAGTTGACACAGGACATTGGTAGATGAGATGGGCCTAGGTTTTGGGTCCAGAGACTCTAGTGTGTATTTTGCCCACTACAATAGCATAGAGTAGAATAATAAAGAAGGAAAGAAATAGATGCAATGACCCTGTTCATTCACACAGATGATGATGTGATGAAAAGCATCAAACTGAAGTACAGTTGTCCTTTGAACAATCTGAATTCATAGAATATACGACTATTGCTTATTTAGGTGGCCAGAATCGTTTAGTTCACCAATAGCGTATATGTTTCTGAATTCTAAGGTTCAATAACTTTTTTCTGAAGGATTCTCCAATTGAATTTCCTGTTTTCTGCTTGTTTCAATTTCAGTTGAGTCCTAATTAGAAGAATAATGAGGACTGGAAAGCTTTCCCTTGTCTTGGGAAGCCAAGCTAATATTTAAAATAAGTGTCCATTCTCCATACTATTTCTGTGGAACAGACATCATCTGTGATGTCTAAAGACCCGGATTCAAATGCCAAATTCTGCTTACTAGTTACAAGTCCTTGCAGTTTTATTAACTGTTTGTGCCACAGTTTTCTTATATATGGAATTTGGATATGAGTACCTTGCTATGTGTATTGGAGATAATACATAAAAGCCCTGGGTACATGCCTAGAATATAGTATATGCTCAACAAATGAAAGTTATTTCTGTAATTATTACCATCACAGTTTTCATCATCACAGTCATTGTAATGATCTCTCAGAATTGGTCTTTTATATAAAAATGGTTAGGATTTTGAAATATGGTGGACAAATTCATTTGTCATTTCCAGTTTAGTATAAGTATTGGATTTTAATTTTAAGGTTAGTTCACCAATAGCGTATATGTTTCTGAATTCTAAGGTTCAATAACTTTTTTCTGAAGGATTCTCCAATTGAATTTCCTGTTTTCTGCTTGTTTCAATTTCAGTTGAGTCCTAATTAGAAGAATAATGAGGACTGGAAAGCTTTCCCTTGTCTTGGGAAGCCAAGCTAATATTTAAAATAAGTGTCCATTCTCCATACTATTTCTGTGGAACAGACATCATCTGTGATGTCTAAAGACCCGGATTCAAATGCCAAATTCTGCTTACTAGTTACAAGTCCTTGCAGTTTTATTAACTGTTTGTGCCACAGTTTTCTTATATATGGAATTTGGATATGAGTACCTTGCTATGTGTATTGGAGATAATACATAAAAGCCCTGGGTACATGCCTAGAATATAGTATATGCTCAACAAATGAAAGTTATTTCTGTAATTATTACCATCACAGTTTTCATCATCACAGTCATTGTAATGATCTCTCAGAATTGGTCTTTTATATAAAAATGGTTAGGATTTTGAAATATGGTGGACAAATTCATTTGTCATTTCCAGTTTAGTATAAGTATTGGATTTTAATTTTAAGGAAAAAAAAAAACACAACTCACCTGAATAAAAGCAGAAAAGAGCCAGAGAGAGGAGCAGAAGGACCCCTGATATTTTCATGGTGCTGGTTAGCTCACTCAGATTAAGGCTGCTTTGTCCAGCTCAGGTTCTCTGTCAAGACACTCCCCAGAGCTCTAAAACACACACTCAGACATATATATAGACATGATGGAGGGAGCTGGGATCTCCACCTTCTTTATAAACTCACATTCTAAAACCATATGCAGTACTATATAGGCATTTATTGGAACCAGTCACCAACTCAAAGAAATGCTTTATGCTTCCCATCAATCTTAAAAATTAGGACAATTGTATGAGTCGTACCTTAGATCTTATTATTAGAGGATGTCATTTTCTGCCAGTAATCTGCGCTTTCCTAATAGCCAATACATCCTCCTTGCTCTTCCCTCTAAGGTTTTGCTGCATGAAAGGGATGACTGACTCATTGATGAAGTCCCACTTGGTGCTATGTCTACATGTCTGTGATCCAGGTGAGTAACCACAGGGGAATGGAATCTTGGGTGTAACTTGGATTTTCAGAGTCCACGTCATCCAAGGTGTACCTGAAAGAGGTGGGTAGTCTACATTGTCACCAGAACTGTATCAACAAAATCATTTTCTGGGCAGAAATCTGATTGTTATCTTTTAAAATATTGTTGTCAAATGCCAGTGATTTTCAGTTTTGAGCCAAAATGAACAAGGGAGTCAATGTATCTTTTTTTAATTTGTAAAAAATATTTTTAACAGTTACTGAACTGAGGAATATTTGAAATGCAGAATATTTAATATTTCTCCTTTTTCTGAAAAGTAAAAAAAGTAGTCATAATAAAGCTCTTTATGTTTTGACTCCTTGAAAATATACTTTTCATACAAAATTAGATGAATCCTACTGTCATGGCCAATTTAATTGCTAGACAGGTCAAAGAGTGGGATGCCAAACCTTTCTTTAAGGGAACAACAACAAAAAACCCCACCATGATTATCGTGATAAACTATGAGAAAGTCTGGCTCAAATCATAAACTGCTACTAAAAATATCATGAAGAAAAATATAACAATTTCGAGTATGGGAAGACTATGAAAAATGTGCCCAATTTAAACACAAGTGATTAATGCAATGTATAAATAACTAACTTAGAAGTTATATATCTAAATAATTGGTTTCCTTTTAAAACAGTCGCTTTAAGAAAATATACAGAAAGTTCAGCTATTATTCCCTTTATTTCAGGATATTTGTTTTCCATTTGGAAGTTACATATTTTTAGGAATTTTACTTTGATTCATCTCAATATTTAAGATGAATTTTCTGTCTTTGAAAATGGTGACTATATTTCACTGAATTTGATAATCAAATAAGATATTACTGTTTATTCAGAACTGAAGCGTGACTGTGATAAAAGTGAGAATTATTTTCTTTTCATTGCCTCCCTGACAATTTATAAAGACTTGAACTTAAATGTTAGAGGAGAGAGGAGTATAGATAGGATTGGGAAGGGAAAGTATGTGCCTGGCAAGTGTTAACCAAACCAGGTTTGGTTCACCCAGTGCACAGCAAGCCAAATGCTGAGCTGCTGAGGTTTGCAGCAGAGAAGGGGTTTATTCATGAGGCAGCCAAGCAAGAAGATGGGAGAACAGATCTCAGATCCACCTCCCTGAAGGCAGTGCCTGGAAACTTTGAAACATTGCAAAAGCTTGGTTTTAGGTATGGTGCTCCCTTCCTCTTCCCCATTCCACTCCCAATGCTTTTGCACTTTTGCCTTCTCCGTTTCTTTCTTCTTTTCCGTGATCAGAATATTTAGGGCCAGTCTAAGCATAACCTTGTGTTTCAAAATGAAAACAGTTCAAAAGAGTTAACAAAGAATGAAAAACAGTGGTGGTCAGTGATATTCCATCATAAAAATCCATGGTGTCCTTCCTAAGATATCTGCTTAAACCTCTCTCCCCCAAATTTCATTTATGGTAGTTGCTTCTGTACCTTGTTCTAAACTCTCAGGATCTCTGTTTACCTAAATGTTACTGTCTCTTCACCTTCCACTCTGTGCTCCCCTACCTCCCCCATCCTTCAAGAGCTTTCCTTCAATAGGTGCTTTGTTAGAATGATTCTTCAGAAGAATGAATCTACCTTCTTTTTCTGAATGTTTTCAGTTTTGTTTCTTCATCATTTACCCTGTTCACCACAACAGAGCTTGGGAGCACAAAAGCACAAATTAAATTTTGACTCTGGGCAGGTGTTGGGGAGGGAATATTGTATCAATGTTATATATAAATATTTTAAGGTATGTCCAGTATCTTGAACAATAATTTTTGTTAGGTTTTTGAGCCCATGTGAAAGATTTATTTTCTTTTCATACAACTTAAAGGGAAAGGTAAGCAACATACTATGGGAATCACTAAATTAGCTCCTTTACTAAGAAGCTGAGAAGTTTACAGAGAAACTAAATGCTAAAGAAGCTGTGTATTTCTAGTCTTTTGGCTACAAGTAAATAGATGGGAGAAGTTTGCATTTTGTTTTCTGTAATACTCTGAAAGGAATATAGGAAATAATTTAAGGGTAAGTTTCAATGAGTTGAATCATGTACACACACACAAAATAAATAAAAGGAGGTATGGGAGAAGGCAGTAGTAGTAGAATGCAGTCCCAACATACATTCAGTTGACTTCCAAAAATTAGCTATGCACATTTTCTTTTATGTAATTAAAAGCAAAAACTCTGTAAAATTACATTTTCTGTTACATAAGGTGATACATTTACCCACAGGTATTACCATTCAGAGTAATATACACAAAATCATCTGTACACATTTAAAGAATTTTAAGCGTGATTTTGATTCTATAACTTTTGCTGCTTATTCTGTAATATCACTTCATCTATTGAGGTGCAGCTTCATTGTTTTGAAAACGCTTAGGTCTGTGTCCAGGGACGTACACATATTTGTGTTTGTATTTTTTGACATTTTATTTGTTAATATAAATTTTTCTTTCCCCAAGAGTCCTTAATATCAGATAGATAAAAAAGGAGTTGGAGGGGGTAGAGAAACAAGCAGGGAACACAGGGACCATGGGAGCCATGTGACATTTTGTAGCAATTCATGGGGGGATGGAAGTCAATATCCAGGAACCAACTGGTAAGAAACACCTCACCAGAGGCCAGTGCAGATGAGACACTGTTCTGCAAGCGTTATGAAGCTTTTTTCTGGGTTTAGATGCTATCTTTGGGGAAAAGAAGAAGTGAGGACAGCCAATGAGAAAGGGAACCAGAGACATGCTCATTTGGTAAAATGTGGGTCCTTAATGGGAGAAATTTTGTGGTATCCACAGGACTTTTAAATGTTCTTAGCAATTAATAGGCACTCAGAAAATATTTGTTAAATGACTGAGATCGAAATATCTTTGTTGAGACAAGTATTTTCTGCTGCCACTATGAAATGAAGAAAAGAACAATTAAAATAAGTCATAAGCATTAGCTTATATAAAAATTTTATATTGCTTATATAAAAATCTACTCAGCATATTAGGTCCAAACTTCATTAATATTTTATCAGAAAATAATAAAACGTAGACTTTTTAATTTATTGTGACCTTAAAGAACATTTACTTCAATCTTCCACTCAATACAAAATACAATCTAGAGTTCTAAGAAATAGACATAGTACTTTTATATAGTTGGTGGTTCTTTGATGACTAAGAAAGACCATAGACTTTGATTCTAGATAGACCTGGAATGTGCATTCCACTTCTGCCACAAATTCTGTGATTTAAGGGATGTTAATTAAAATTTCTGAGTCTTACCATTCTTAATAATAAAGTTGGCTTTCTGGGTTATTTTCATGCATCTTATTTCTTTGACTTTCTTGGCTCAAAAACACCTTGACTGTTTTGTTGGAATTTTGCATTTAGTCTCTCAAAATTGTTTAGACTTGAGTATGTCATCACATTAGTGATCGCTCCCAACTTTGTATCAGCTATAAGTCTAGTAAACGTCTTCTTGATCATCATCAATATCATTGAAAAATGTTGAACCAAAAATGCTCGAAGATGTTTTACCAACTTATCTCGAAGGTTACTCTCCTGAAATCAACGTTCATATTATTTCTGGCATGCTACCAAGCTCTCACCCTTATGAAATACAGTAAAGTATATTTGGCATGACTGCTTTTAAAGAATCTCTGTAGAATGCTGATCATCCTCACCTTTTCCCCTAAATGCTCATATTATCATATTTCCTGTTCCACATCATCATAGACTACACCTCTTCCAAAATAAGCTCTCCATAGTTTCTCATTTACTTCCATCACATTCCTATTTCCCGGCCTTAACTCGTGGTGTTGTCTTTGCTTGGGATCTTCTTTTTTTTAATCACTACACATCTAAATTCTATATATAATACAATGGGAAGTCCAAATTACTGAATTCTTCACAGAACATTTCTTAATCCTCTAAGGAATTTATCCTAAACTAGTACCATGAAGATCAGTTCTGGCTTGTTGATATATTTTATTTGACCCACGCAATGTTTTTTAATTTTTAAAAAATAGTCCATGACTTTTACAGTTTGAATATTTAACAGGAAAATAAAACACAAGTTTGTTTTTTTTTAATATTTGGGCCCTTCATTGCCGTGGCAAAAGTCAGCTAAAGTTTAGTGGTAACTGCCACATTCAAATGTATTCTTTACTTGCTAACCCTAGAAAGCATTTGAGTTTGAGAATCTTGCCGTTTGACACTAGTAATACTTGTTTTTCATAGTTCTCAGGACATGTATCTTTGCTTTTCTTGTGAAACTATTCTACTTTGTAAAATTATGCCCATCAGACATATCCTCTATTTGTCTAGATGTTCCTTGTGATCAGAATCTATATCTTACTAATCTTTTATCCAAATTTTTGTCTTGTATTTAGCAATTCCACATTTATTCAAAAAAACAAATATGATTTTTAAAAAATAACTTGCACTATGTGTTCACCACAGGTCACTAGTTATTATTCTAGCTAACATTTTCCAAAATCTGTCTTCTTCCTTGTTTTAAATATGTAGATATTTGCTTATGTCTAGTTTTCTACCATTTCTTTAATTTCTTTGATTT
>NW_006772405.1:145603-177165 GCF_000442215.2 Lipotes vexillifer | reverse complement strand
TCAGCAGGACTGTAATCTCACTTATAAACCCCTCTATCGTTCCCTGCTTCCTAATGAGATAGAAGGAATAGGTTCTAATACTCACTGACTCTCATTCAGGAGCACATAGTTAATCACATCATTGGGAGTCAGATTTTGCAATTTGCACGTTGCTGAGTGGCAGCTCTCTCTCCCTCTCTTTTAATTCATGTAACCTGCACCATTGATCACCTCTGCCCCATCATCCACACTCCCTTCGTATCCTATTTCACTATGATCAAAGCTATCTACACTTATTTATATTACTTTAGCCACAGTGGAAATCAATCTAAGTCATAAAGTGTAGTTTTCTGTATAAAACTTTTGGAAGTTAACTGATGTTATAACTCATTTTTTTTGAATTTTATTTTATTTTTAATACAACAGGTTCTTATTAGTTATCTGTTTTATACATATTAGTGTATACATGTCAATCCCAATCTCCCAATTCATCCCACCACCACCCCACCCACCCTCCTGCCGCTT
The DNA here is from genome assembly GCF_000442215.2 of Lipotes vexillifer. Taxonomy (NCBI): domain Eukaryota; kingdom Metazoa; phylum Chordata; class Mammalia; order Artiodactyla; family Lipotidae; genus Lipotes; species Lipotes vexillifer. The sequence continues at coordinate 176,661 of NW_006772405.1, read as the reverse complement.
TCCCCCCCTTGGTGACCATACGTTTGTTTTCTACATCTGTGCCTCTATTTCTGCCTTGCAAACCAGTTCATCTGTACCATTTTTCTAGATCCCACATATATGTGTTAATATACAATATGTTTTTCTCTTTCTGACTTCACTTTGTATGACAGTCTATAGGTCCATCTCTACAAATGACCCAATTTCGTTCCTTTTTATGGCTGAGTAATATTCCATTGTATATATGTACCACCTCTTCTTTATCCATTCATCCGTTGATGGGCATTTAGGTTGCTTCCATGACCTGGCTATTGTAAATAGAGCTGCAGTGAACACTGGGGTGCCTGTGTCTTTTTGAATTATGGTTTTCTCAGGGTATATGGCCAGTAGTGGGATTGCTGGGTCATATGATAATTCTATATTTAGTTTTTAAAGGAACCTCCATACTGTTCTCCATAGTGGCTGTATCAATTTATGATGTTATAACTCAATATTGTCTTAGGAAAATTCATTCAGAGATTTCTTTCTTCTTGATTTTCTTTCTTTATTGTTTTTGTATACTTCTACTTGAATTCATTTTTAAAGTTGCATTTTGTATATGTGTTTTTATATCAAGCCTCCTCAAGTCTCTTATTTTTAAATTTAAGTGTTACAGCTTGGCATTAATTTGGGTAAGAGAGAAAAAGAGATTATTACAGTATAGGTCTAGGGACACTATGGAAGGATGCCATTATCCTTAGGTGTCAAGAAAAATAGGTCAGAGTAATTTTGTTGTCTTCTTTGACATGGTAACTAGACTGGTATATCTAAGGTATATAGTAGACACATATATATTCAGTACCAATTCAGGTTGGTACTGAACTGCTATGTTACATTATTTACTGATTAATTCTTGTTTAGTAGCTTTATCTACAATGTGAGATTATGAGATTATAATGATCCTGAGGGCAAGACAGGGGTTTATCTTACTTTTCTTCTAAATTTTCCTACTGATATTTTTGAATGAAAAAATGCAAACTGTTTTCATATTTATTTATATTTTTTTACTCACTAATCTTTTGGTTACCTTAGCTTAACTGCCTCCTAATTTTCTATACCATTCTTTGAGTGTTGAGGCTTTTGAATGGTTTCTATAGGATTATTTGGCTTTGCTTCTTCTAGCTTCTCATAGCAATTTGCACATTTTGAATTTAGCACTTATAGCATTGTGTTATTCTTGTACTCAGGGAGCTCACAATTTAGCAAGTCAGATATAGACAATACAATTCAAATATAATGTAATAACGTTCTAGAAAATATATTTTTCAAGGTGCTGTGAGTGCATAAAGATCCAATTAATTTTTCTAAGATAGTATCACCTTATACATCTTTTCTAATGATAGTATCATCATAGAAGTTCTCATTAAAAACATATACTTGCACAACTGTGAATCTTGAAGGGAAATAAGAGTTCTGTAGCAAAATAAGACTGGATGATGAAGTAGAGGAGGAGGGCACACAGGTATAGATAAAATCAAGCTGAAATCTATGAGAATAGACATGAATGTGTGAACACTAAGACTACTGACTATATGAATACCAAACAGTTCAGTAGGCTGAAGCATAGGATACCTGGTAAAGATAGCTGAAAAGGAGATTGAAAATAGGCCAGGAGCCAAAAGTTCAGAGTGTCATGCTGTTTACAGAGTGTACAGTGGCCCAAGGTGATTCAGCTAGCTCTGAATCATATAGCATTAAAAATTCTTGCTGGCATACTGATTTTCTCTACCACCAAAATCGGAACCTTTATTCACCCTCTGGAAAATATGATGGAAAGCAAGCTAGGGTAGATTGCATATTGGTAACGGAAATAGTTTCAGCCCAACTCAATGTCTGACTTTGCCTGTTCCCTTTGAAGCTTAATTATAACCATCAGAGGAAGCCTGTTACTTGTTTGCTAATACATTCTACCATATGGGGAGGAAGTTTGCCAAAGTCTTTTAAAATCACGAGGAAGCAGTATTTCACAGGTCAAGTGATTTAGTTCAAACAAGGCATTATTAGGTTTGCCCTAAAGTAGAGAAAAGCTTCTGCAAGAATTTTTATTTCTAATTTCAACAATACCATTATTTCTGCTCCACAGATTCTCTCCCATGTCTATCAGCTCTGGTCCAGACAAGTTACTCCAGGTAAACAGTAACTGGGAGTGCCTCCCCATTGCTTACAAAGCTTAGCCAATAAAGTTAAAGAGCTTTAGCTTGGGCTTCAAGGTTCTTCTGTGATCTGGCCTCCTACCTTCTGTCTCAATTTCATCTCCTGGTTTCCTTTCCAAGCATCAGAGGCTCATACCACTAGACTCCTGAGTAATCTGTATTTTCTCTTCCTGCACTTCTGTTCATTAATATTTTCTCTAAAACAATGGTTGCTACCCCTGCCTATCAGAATCTGATTCAGCTTGCCTGAACAAGCTAAAATAAAGACTGTTCTGAAATGTTTTCCACAGTTGCCCAAGAAGGAATCAATATCTCTCTTCTGACTTATAATAAAACATAACATTTTACCTTTCATGGCATATAGCATGTGTTATATTATGAGTATATACCTAACTTATAGATGTTACTCGTTATTACTCTGTAGCCTTTGAGGGTGAAGATTTATTTGTCATATGCCAGTATCCTTCCTAAACACTAGAAAAAATAGTAGAAGCTAACTATGTTGGGTGGGAGGATCAATGCTTATATGATTCAATTTACAAAAGCTAGATTTTATTCAGTTATGTTACATATAGAAGTCAATATGTATGACTTGGTCTTGTTGCCTGAGTATACGAAAAACTGAATCCATCCTGTATCTGTCAGATAGTACAACCCAATAACTCCCTTATCTCCATACTCTTGATGCAGGTAAATTTCACATCATACCTTTTATTACAAATTGTGGCCGTGCTTTGCGGCATGTGGGATCTTATTTCCCTGACCAGGGATCAAACCCATACTCCCTGCAGTAGAAGCTAGGAGTCCTAACCACTGGGCCGCCAGGGAATTCCCTACAAATTGTTTTATGTAGGATAATCTCAGTTAATATAACAAATTATCCCAATGCATAATAACTTACACAGGAGGAGGTCTGTTTTTTCAATTGTGTCAAGTCCAGATGACTATTCCTGATTTGCAGGCAGCTTCTCTCCAAGCTGTGATGAAGAGACCTAGTCCTCTTTCATTTCTGACTTCAACACATGGCTCGAATTTGCCATGCTCATTTGCATCAAGGTGATGGGAAGAAGAATATTATTGCGAAGGAGTCACACATGATTTTTTACCAACTTGGCTTAAAAGTAAAACACAACACACTCATCATTGCTGAGAACTAGTCACATGATCACAGTTATATGCAATTTGGGGTAGAAAAATCAATTCCCTTGTTGGGCTTCCACTTCCCAGCAATGATTGTATATTCTAACAGTGGAGTATGAATTTTGTACACAATTATCCCCTGTGACTACTAGATAACTTTGCACACCCTTTTCCCCACACTTAGGACATACCCACTCCACTCCTCAAAGGAGACAGTATAAAGTGTTACCCAGTCACTGCAACCAGCAAAAAGTTTAGGATTACTGAAAACAGCTCTTTATGGAGACCTATACATTATAAGGCATGTTGTCACCCCCCATCATCTCCTCATACTCAGTATGTAATGGGGGAGCTTGAACAGGATCACCTTCTTGGTGTGTACCTTTTTAGAATGCAGCCATCATGCTGTAAGAAGCCCAAGTTACCTGAGAGTGTCCCACATAAATGTTCCCGTCAAAAGTCCCAGCTGAACTCAGCCTGGCCAGATTTCAGAACCTCCAGATGATTTTACTTCCCAGTCATCCAAGTCATCGCAACCATTTGAATCTTCTGGAACTGAAGTTCCATGTCATGGACCAGAGAGAAATTATATTGCCTGTTGTCTGTTCCCTGCCCTGATAGAATCCATGAATACTATCAAATGGTTGTTATTTTATACCACTGATTTAAAGTTGGTTTATAATGTAGCACTAATAAGTATAACCAAATTTGGTATCTGGAAGTTGTGAGTGGAAATAACAAATACATATAACAAACATCTAAACATATGGCACTGGCTTTGGGACTGAGTGGTAGGCAGAAGCTAGAAGGGCCTAGAAGAAACTATTAGCAGAAGGCTGATGAGCCTCAAGGAGGCCGTTGGAGAGGGCTTAAATAAAAATGACAAAAATGTTACAAGAAGCTGGAGGAAAGGAGGCTTTTTTAAAAATTTAGTGATGAAAAGTTTAGCAAACATGGAAAATAGGAAAAATGTCATCTAATAAACTGATAAATCTTGCTAAGGAGATTTCTAGGTTAAATGTTGAAAATATCAACTGATTTCATCAAGAGGCACAGAAAAAAGAGAGCTGAGCTAAAGAAGGAATTGTTCAGTTTTCAAGCAGAATCTAGAGGGAATATAAAAACCTAGGGATTTCTGGATTTTAAACAATTGTCTCTCATCCCTAGTCTCTCTCAGAAAGAGACTCGGGACAAAAATAAAAGCCTGGTTGCTTCCAGTAAAACATCTCAAGGTGTATACAAGTATGAAACTATCAAACCCTCTTAAACCTCAGATAGTTTTCAGATGATCCTTCATAAGCCCCTTGTACTAGTTAGTCAGGACCTTCTAAGGACCTTAATGATATATCTCATCAACTCTCTGTGAAACAGTAGAGCACCTACTTGGCATTGTCTGACGGTAGCCATACAGGGACCAGAGGTTGAGAAGGACTTCTCTCAAATAGATTTGAAATGTGCCTTTTGTCCAGTAAAGTGTAATGCAAAATGGTACCTGCAGAACCCAAAACATTTTTGAAGAAACTAAGCAAGCCTAGGCTGAAAGGGACAGACAGTAAAAAATGAAGAAGCCATGTTTTGTGAAATGTGATACAAAATATTTATGGGCAGAAACTAGGTTAAGAAAATTACTTAGCTGTAAACATAAGCCATTTTTTTATGGGGGGGTTCTCCAGGGGAGAGGAGGTGATTCAGAGGGAATAACCAAGGGACCAGAGGACAAAATAAAAAACAACAGAGAATTGCTCCCAGGTAGGAGTATGGGGCCTTCATCAAAGAACTAACCTGGTTATTAGAGATTTATGGTGAAGGTAGTGGCATGATAAAAATTCTATTTAGACAGAATTATTCTGGCTGAATGTGTTTTGTTGATGTTTAATGTTGAATGCATACTGAAAGAGGAAGCAAGGATGGTAATTAGAAGATTGTAATAGTTCAGGTGAAACAAGACAGTGGCTGCACTGAGGATTAGCAATGGAGGTGATGAAGAGTGGTTAGCTTTAGGGCATATTTTGAAGATAGAGCGAAAAGAATTTGCTGATGGGTCACATGTTGGGTGTGAGAAAAAGAGTATAGTCAAGGATTTGGCTTAGCAACTGGAAAAACTGGAGTTGCCGTTTTATGAGTTGGGGAGAGGTAAGAAAGAAACAATTGTAGGAGGCATGTGGGATCTTAGCTCCCTGACCAGGGATCAAACCTGCACCCCCTGCGTTGGAAAGTGAAGTCTTAACCACTGGACCACCAGGGAATTCCCCTGCAGTTTTTTAAAAGAATTGACATAAATGGAATCATACTGGATGTACTCTTTTTTTGTCTGGCTTCTTTCACATATCATAATGTTTTAGATCCATCCCTTTGATTTCCAAATACACATTTTTGGTTGGCTTATTTACCATCCATATATATGCTTTGACATGTCCATTCAGATCTTCTGCACATTTATATTTGGTTGTTAGTTTTCTTTTTATTAAGTTATGAGAGTTTTATATGAGCTAAATTCCATTCTTTCATCAGATATGTGCTTTGTAAAGATTGATACTTTCTCTAGTTTGTCTCATCTTTCTTCCTTAAGTGTTTTTAAAAAGAAGATTTTAATTTTGATGAAGTCTATATTACAAATAGTTATTTTATAGATAATGCTTTTGGTGTCATATCTTAGACTTTTGGCCAACCTAAGGTCACAAAATATTTTCTTCTAAACTTTTTATAGTTTTATATTTTACTTCTAGGATCCATTTTGAATTAGCGTTTGTATGTGATGTAAGCTGTGGATTGACATTCATTGTTTTTGCTTAAATACCTCCAATCATTCTAGCACCATTGTTGAAGATTATCATTCTCCACTGACTTGTCTTTGCACCTTTGTAAAAATTAGTTATCTATAAGTGTATGGCTCTATTTCTGGATTCTCTTTTCTTTTCCTTTTATCTATTTGTCTATTCTGACTCTAATGCCACACTGTCTTGATTACTGTAACTTTATAATAATTCTTAAAACCAGTTAGCTTTCAAACTTTGCTTTTTTCAGTGTTGTTTTGACTTTTCTGGGACTTTTATATTTATCTCAGCAAATTATTTTTTCAATGTACAGGACATGCACAACTTTCATCACGTATTTCCTAATAGTTCATATTTTTGATGGTGTTAGAAATGGCATTATTTTTCATTTAAATTGCTGATTATTTCCTCTTAGTATATAGGAATAGAATTTATTTTGTATTTTGTTCATACACCCTCCACCCTTGCTAAACTTACTAGTTCTAATAGGTTGCTTTGTAGATTCCATCATACTTTCTATATAGATGATCACGTAGTCTGCAAATAAAGACAATTTTATTAAGTACTTTCCTATCTGGATGCTTTTTCTTTTCTTTCCCTTTTTTTGGCTGTTTCTTGCCTTATTGTACTGACTAGAACCTCCATACAATATTGAGTAGAAGTGTTGAGAGCCAAAACCCCAGTTTTCTTTCTGTTTTTAGGGGGAAAACATTAGGTTTCTCATAATTAGGTATAATGGTGGATCCAGATTTTTCACAGATACCCTTTATCTGGTTAAGGAAATTCCATTCCATATCTAGTTGGCAGAGAGTTTTTGTTTTGATTTTGTTTTATCCAGAAATACATATTGCTAAATTTGATTTGCTAATATTTTATGGAAAATTTCTATGTATTGATTTTTTTCTTATCTTTGACTATGATGTCTGGGTAATGCTGGCCTCATAAAATGAGTTAGAAAGTGGTCCGTCCTCTTCTGTTTTGTGGAAGAGAGTGTGTAGATTTGGATTAAATCTTCATTAAATGTTTAGTAGAATTTATCTTTGATCCATCTGGCCCTGGAAGTGTCTTTATTGAAAAAAATTTTAACTAGATAGAACTGTTCACATTATTTATTTCTTCTTGAGTGAGTTTAATAATTTGTGACTTTCAATACATTGTCTATTTCATCTAAGCACTTGAATTCATGTGCATGGAGTGCATTCATCATATTATTATCCAACTAGTATCTGTGAGTTTCCTCCACTATTTCTGATACTGGTTATTTTTACTCCCTTCCTGCCCCAGCCCCCCTTTTTGGCAACCATTTTAAAATAAATGGCTTTTTGTTTCACTGATTTTTATCTGTGGTTTTCCTTCTTTCAATTTCACTGATTTCTGCCCTTACCTTTGTTATTTCCTTCCTTCTACTTGCTTTAGGTTGTATTTACTTTTCTGTTTCCTGTTTCTTTAAATGGAAAACTTAGATTACCGATTAATACACTTCTTTACTTACACCATTAAATGCTATGCACTTCCCTCTAAGAACTACTTTAGATGCAACCCACAAATTTTGATAGATTGTGTTCATATATCATTCTGTTAAAAACTGCTTGAATCTTTCTCTATAACTCGTGAGTTATTTAGAAACCATGTGTTAACTTTCAAATAATTGGGGATTTTTGAGATATTTTTCAGTTGTAGACTTCTAATTTAATTTCTTCTAGAGAACACACATTGTGTGATTTCTATTCCGTGAAGTTTTCAAGATTAGTTTTATATCTCATTATATGGTCTATCTTGGTGAATGTTTATGTGCAATTGAAAAAAATATGTAATCTGCTGTTGTTTGGTGAAGTGCTCTATGCATATCAATTACAACAATTTGTCTGGTTGTGTTGTTCAGGTCTTCTATACTCTTAATGATTTTCCATCCACTTGTTCTATCAATGACAGAGAAGTGTTGACATCTCCAATTATATTTGTTAATTTTTAAAATTCTTTCTTAGAGTCTTATTGATTTTTGCTTAATATATTTTGATAATCTGATTTTAGATGAACACACATCTAGGATTGTTGTTAGGTGAGCACACATCTATAATTGTCCCCTTTATCATTATGTAATGTTCCTGTTTATCCCTGGTAATATTTCTTATTCTGAAGTCTGCTTTGTCTGCCATGTGGTTCTTCTAGTTGTCACTAAGATGAAGGAAGGCAGAAGTAAACTAAAAGAATTGCCCATTTTTCAAGAAGAGTGTAGATGAAAAGCTCAGGGTTCAGGAAAGTCTCTCCAGCCAGAAAAAAATATGTTAAAATTGAATTAATATTATTTATGGCAGAGAAGCTGAATAGAACAGATGCTCCCAGGTGATGGTTATGGCTGAGCTCCATGATATCAGGCGGTACCAACTGCAGCTTTGTGAATGAGGTTATTTTGAAGCTTCCAGCCACACCAGTACTCCAGCTGACCCCATGTGAAGCAGAATTAATTGGTCAATCCCCCAAATTGTGAAAATAACAAATTGCTGTTATTGTTTTAAGTCACTCAGTTTTGGAGTATTTGCTATCCAGCAATTGATAGCCAAAGCACAGTGGCAGAGTGAAATCAGGTCATAGAATTGACTTCTTCTAGATTTAAACAAATGAACCACAAAAATGAAAAGTGTGTCAAAATTTTCCATCAGCATCCAAAAAAATACATGGGGACCAGGTTGTAAAGTACATTGCAAAATTTGAAAATAAGGAAAGAAAAAGGTGTCTGGTATGTCAAAGCTTAACTCCTAACCTGAAATTTAACCTCAGGTGCAGAAATAATGAGATTACAAAATTCTGCAAATTTTTCACAGATAAGACTATTTGAAGATTTGGAAAAGGGCAGTTTTATTGTTTTCCTCTTCTGATAGGTTGGGTAGGTGAGGGGAAGAATGAAGAGAGACACCATGAAATAAAGGTTGAAAGAAATGAATTTAAAAATTAGATTTAGTCATCTCTGATGGAAAGTTAAACTCCAAAGTTCTGCACCAAAATGGGGGAATAAATGAATCACTAAGCTATTCTTTCTGTGTGCTTAAGATATATTACTGCTCATGTGAATTTTAAAAAAGGAGAGAAAGCAGAGGGAGCCTAATTCTTCCAGCAGTGAGTATATTCCTTCTAGCTGACCTCTCTATTTAATCTTAAAACTTAGACACCACATAGGTCTAATATGAGCCACTTGTTGGATATATGTATTGGAAACATTTTCTCCTGGTTGGTGGTTTACCTTTTACTCTACTAATGGTGTATTTTGATGAATTGACATTCTTAATTTTAATATTGCATGGTTCACCGTATTTTTATTTAGACTTAGTGCTTTTTTTTTGCCAGTTTAAATAATATTTGCCTACACTAAGTTCATGAAGACATATTTCCCTTCAAAAGATTTTTCGAATTGTTTTTTTAAGTATCAATTCAAATTAAGATGAGTCAGTATTCATTTTCTCCAACGTGTATATCCCATGGGTATATGAAAGGATGTTCTCTTTCATAATTTTGCAGTGTCTTTTGTCGTTAATCAAATGATCATATATGTATGTGTGTGTTTCTAGACTCTAAATTCCATCCCAGTGGTCTCTTTGTCTATCTTTGCACCAATATATTTTCTTTATTATTATTGCCTGAGAATAAGTCTTGTTGTCTGGTAGTGTAAGTCCTTCATCTTTGTTTTTCTTCAAGATTATATTGTCTGCTCTTTATTCCTATCACATTTTCATATAAATTTGAAAATCAAATTGTTATTCTCAAAAAAAAAAAACTGCTACCTATTTGAGTAAGATTATATTGAATCTACAAAACAATTTAGAGTGAATGTACCTGTTTATAATATTGAATTGTTTAATTGATGAATGGGTATATACTTCCATTTATTTAGAGTTTAAAACAAAATATTTCATGAAAGTTTTGTAATATTCAGAGTAGATATGATACACGCTTTTTATTAGAGTTTTTCCTTATACATTTGTTATTTTTGATTTTCTGGGAAATATCTTTTAAATGTTTCATCTTCTATTTATTATACACATTTAAATTATAATTTCTTCTTTTTTTATAAATTTATTTATTTATTTATTTTTGGCTGCATTGGGTCTTTGTTGCTGTGCACAGGCTTTCTCTAGTTGCGGCAAGCGGGGGCTACTCTTTGTTGCGGTGTGTGGGCTTCTCATTGAGGTGGCTTCTCTTGTTGTGGAGCACGGGCTCTAGGTGTACGGGCTTCAGTAGTTGTGGCTCACGGGCTCCGTAGTTGTGGTTCGTGGGCTCTAGAGCGCAGGCTCAGTAGTTGTGACACACGGGCTTAGTTGCTCCGTGGCATGTGGAATCTTCCTGGATCAGGGATCGAACCGTGTTCCTTGCATTGGCAGGCAGATTCTTAACCACTGCACCACCAGGGAAGTCCCTGATTTCTTCTTCTTTTTGCATGTGGACCTTGTATTCAGCAAATTCTTATTTAAAAAGTAGCATGTTCCTGTTTTTATGATATCATTTCCATTGCACTAAATCTATATACTTAGTCATTAAGAGAGAGAGAGGAACAGGAAGAGTTCAGGAAAGATTTTCATCTAATATTAATGACAGTGTGTCTTAGTTTTAATGTTTTGCTTAATTTTATTTTATTTATTTATTTTTTTCATGTTATAAGCCTTTTCATTATGCCAAGTTACAAATGTTAGAGCTTGGTTAATTTTATTTTTTAATTAAAATTTACTTTTCTGTATTTTTAAATTCTTCTTGAAGAGTATATATTATTATTTCAAAGCAAAATTACATTGAAATACAGATATAAAATTTAAATTGAAGAAAACTATCTGCAGTGTAGGTTGTCTTATTTTTTGCATGCTGTCTCAAATAACAGTGAACCTCTTTGGCTGCCTACACAGACTCACACTCCAACTAACTCCTAATTTTTGTTTGGAAAATATATGGTTAACATTTTACTCAGTTCTGACTCTTTGAATTGATTTTCTTCGGGTAAAAAGGACCTAATCAGTAGGGGAAAAAATAAGCCCATAGAATTGTAAGAGTAATGTTTCGTTCATTAGTTAGAAACATTTCTCAACTCTCATCTAATGTGAAACCCAAATAAGAGCTCAGCATGGTCTATTTTAGGAGCTCTCACCTTCCTGGGAAGAAGGAAAAAAGAAAAGTAACATCAGAAATTGCTGACATCTCTCTCCATCTCAAGCTTTCTCCCTTAACTGGGTTCAGAAATGGGCATTAATAAGTAGGCAATGAAAGAGGGGCCCTCTTGTTTCTACCTAAGATTTTGCCCTCATTTGTTACTCGCCTGGACATCTATTTAAACTATTTAACCTTTTAAAGTTTAAACCTATTTAAACTTTTTGGACCTTCATTTCTCCTCAAAATCCAGTATATGCTATTATTATCACCATTTTATTTTATTTTTAATTTTATTGAAGTATAGTTGAGTTACAATGTTGTGTTAATTTCTGCTGTACAGCGAAATGATTCAGTTATACATATATATTCCTTTTTCATATTCTTTACCATTATGGATTATCCCAAGATATTGATTATAGTTCCCTGTGCAGTACAGTAGGGCCTTGTGTTTATCCATCCTATAGATAGTAATTTGCATCTGCTAATCCCCAAATCCCAATCCATCCTCCCACCATTGCCCCCCTTCCTCCTTGGCAACCACAGGTCTGTTCTCTGTGTCTGTGAGTCTGTTTTTGTATCGTAGATATGTTCATTTGTATTGTATTTTAGATTCCACATATAAGTAATATCATATGGTACTTGTTTTTCTCTTTCTGACTTCTCTTAGTATGATAATGTCTAGGTCCATCCATGTTGCTGCAAATGGCCTTATTTCATTCTTTTTTTATGGTTAATATTCCAGTGTGTGTGTGTGTGTGTGCGCGCGCGCGCACACACACAGACACATATATATACACCACATCTTCTTTATCCATTCAACTGTTGATGGACATTTAGGTTGTTTGCATGTCTTGGCTATTGTAAACAGTGCTGCTGTGAACATAGGGGTTCATGTATCTTTTTGAATTATAGTTTTGTCTGGGTATATGCCCAGGAGTGGGATTGCTGGATCATATGATAACTCTGTTTTTTTGAGGAACCTCCATACTGTTTTCCATAGTGGTTGCACCAATGTACATTCCCACCAACAGTGTAGGAGGGTGCCCTTTTCTCCATACCCTCTCCAACATTTATTATTTATAGATTTTTAATGATGGGCATTCTGACCTATGTGAGGTGGTACCTTATTGTAGTTTTGATTTGCATTTCTCTAAGAATTAGCGATGTTGAGCATCTTTTCAAGTGCCTATTGCCATCTGTGTGTCTTCTTTGGAGAAATGTCTATTTTAGGGTTTGTGCCCATTTTTTGACTGGGTTGTTTGTTTTTTGTTATTGAGTTGTATGAGCTGTTTGTATATTTTGGAAATTAATCCCTTGTCAGTTGCATCATTTGCAAATATTTTCTCCCTGTCCATAGGTTGTCTTTTCATTTTGTTTATGATTTCCTTTGCTGTGCAAAATCTTATAAGTTTGATTACATCCCATTTGTTTATTTTTGTTTTCACTTCTATTGCCTTGGGAGACTGGCCTAAGAACAGATTGCTACGATTTATGTCAGAGGATGTTTTGCATATGTTCTCTTCTAGGAGTTTTATGGTGTCATGTCTTACATTTAGGTCTTTAAACTATTTTGAGGTTATTTTTGTGTGTGGTGTGAGGGAGTGTTCTAATTTCATTGATTTACATGTGGCTGTCCAACTTTCCCAACACCACTTGCTGAAGAGACTGTCTTTTTCCCACTGTATATTCTTGCTTCCTTTGTTGAAGATTGTTCATAGGTGTGTGGGTTTATTTCTGGGCTTTCTATTCTGTTCCATTGATCCATATGTCTGTTTTTCTGCCTTTATCACGCTGTTTTGATTACTGGAGCTTTGTATTATTGTCTGAAGTCTGGGGGGGTTATGCCTCCTACTTTGTTTATTTCCTAAAGATTGCTTTGGAAATTCTGGGTCTTTTATGGTTCTGTATAAACTTTAGGATTATTTGTTCTAGTTCTGTGAAAAATGTCATGGATAATTTGATAGGGATCACATTAAATGTGTTGATTGTTTTGGGTAGCATGGGCATTTTATAATATTAATTCTTTCAGTCCAAGAGCATGGCATATCTTTCCATTTCTTTGAGTCATCTTCAGTGTACTTTATTAATGTTTTGTAGTTCTCAGCATATAAATCTTTTGCCTCCTTGGTGAAGTTTATTCCTAAATATTTTATTTTTTTAGATGCGATTTTAAAAGGGATTGTTTACATTTATTTTCTGATATTTCGCTGTTAGTGTAAAGAAATGCAACCAATTTCTGTATATTAATCTTGTATCCTGCTTCTTTGCTGAATTTGTTTATCAGTTCTAATAGTTTTTGTGTAGAGTATTTAGGGTTTTCTATATATAGTATCATGTCATCTGCATATAGTGACAATTTTACCTCTTTCCTACCAATTTGAATACGTTTTATTTCTTTTTCTTGTCTGGTTGCTGTGGCTAGGCCAGTACAATGCTGAAGAGAAGTGGCGAGAGTGGGCATTCTTGTCTTTTTTCAGAGTTTAGCAGGAAGGCTTTTCAGCTTTTCACTGTTGAGTATTATATTGACTGTGGTTTTGTCATAATTAGCTTTTATTATGTTGAGATATGTTCCCTCAGTACCCACTTTGGTAAGAGTTTTTATCATGAATGGATGTTGAATTTTATCAAATGCTTTTTCTGCATCTATTGAGATGAGCATGTGGTTTTTGTCTTTTCTTTTGTTGACGTGGTTTAACACGTTGATTGATTTGCGTATGTTGAACCAGCCTTATGACCCTGGGATGAATCCAACTTGGTTGTGGTGTATGATCTTTTTAATTTGTTGTTGGATTCAATCTGCTAATAGTTTGTTGAGAACTTTTGCATCTATATTCATCAAAGATATTGGCCTATAATTTTCTTTTTTGGTAGTGTCTTTGTCTGGTTTTGGTATCAGGGTGATGGTGGCTTCATAGAATGTCTTTGGGAGTGTTCCTTCCTCTTCAGTCTTTTGGAAGAGTTTAAGAAGGATTGGTATAAGTTATTCTTTATATATTTGGTAGAATTTGCCTGTGAAGCCATCTGGCCCTGGACTTTTGTTTGTAGGGATTCTTATTTTTGTTTTTGTTTGTTATTACAGATTCTTTTTTGCTTCTAGTGATTGGCCTGTTCTAGTTATCTGTTTCTTCTTGATTCAGTTTGGTGGACTGTGTGTTTCTAGAAAGTTGTCCATTTCTTCCAGGTTGTTGAATTTGTTGGCACATAATTGTTCATAGTATTATGTTTTTTTGGTATTTCTGCAGTATCGGCTGTGATTTCTCTTCTTTCATTTCTTATTTTGTTTATTTGGGTCTTCTGTTTTCCTCCTGGTGATCCTGGTTAGAGGTTTGTCACTTTTGTTTACCCTTTAAAAGAAACAGCTATTGGTTTTATTGATTTTTTCTATTTTTTTAAATCTTTATTTATTTTCTTTCTGATCTTTATTTTCTTCTTCCTCTTGCTGATCTTAGGTTTTGTTTGTTGTTCTTTTTCTAATTCTTTTAGGTGGTAGGTTAGGTTATTTATTTGAGATTTTTCTTGTTTCTTAAAGAAGGCCTGTTTCGCTGTGAACTTCCGTCTAAGAAGTGCTTTTTGCTGCATCCTGTATGGCTTGTGGGATCTTAGTTCCCCGACCAGGGATTGAACCTGGGCCATGGCAGTGAAAGTCCTGAGTCCTAAACACTAGACCACTGGGGAATTCCCCATAGATTTTGTGTGGTTGTGTTTTCATTGTCATTTGCCTCAAGGTATTTTTTAATTTCTTCTTTGATTTCCTCACTGACCCATTGGTTTTTTTAGAAGCATATCATTTATTCTCCATGTAATTGTTTATCATTTCTTTTTCTGTGACTGATTTCTAGTTTCATGCCATTCTGGTTGGAAAAGATGCTTGAAATAATTTCTGTACTCCTAAATTTGTTGAGGTTTGTTTTGTGCCCTAGTATGTGGTCAGTCCTAGAGAATGTTCCATGTGCACTTGAAAAGAATGTATTCTGCTCTTTTGGGGTGTAATGTCCTGAAAATATCCATTAAGTCTAACTCTTCTATTGTATCATTTAGAATCTCTGTTGCCTTATTAATTTTCTGTCTCCAAGATCTGTCCATTGATGTGAGTGGGAGGGTTAAAGTCTTCTACTATTATTGTATTCCCATCAGTTTCTCCCTTTATGTCTGTTAGTATTTGTTTGATGTATTTGGGTGCATAAGTGGTGATGAGTGTTATATCCTCTCCTTGTATTGATCCTTTTATCATTATATAGTGTCCTTTATAGCCTTTGTTTTAAAGTCTATTTTGTCTGGTATGAGTATTGTGACCCTGCTTTCTTCTCATTTCCGTTTGTATGAAATATCTTTTTCCATGCCCTTACTTTTAATCTATGTGTTTCCTTTGCCCTAAAGTGAGTCTCTTGTAGGCAGCATATTGTAAGATCTCGGTTTTGTTTTGCTTTTTAATCCAGTATGCTACTCTGTGTCTTTTGATTGGAGCATTTAATCCATTGACATTTAAGGTAATTATTGATAGACATGTATTTATTGCCATTTTAAACCTTCTTTTGCCATTGATTTTATATTTTTTTCTTTGTCCCTTTTTCTTTTTGTTTTTTCTTTTGTGGTTTGATGATTTTCGTTTGTATTATGCTTGTGTTCTTTTCAGTTTTTGTGAATCTATTGTATATTTTTGATTTGTGGTTACCCTGTCTTTCGAATATATTAATCTCTTCCTATGTCTCCTTGCTTTAGACTGGTAGTTATATAGCCTCAAACACATTCTGGGGAAAAAAATCTACATTTTCTTACTCTCTTCCCCACATTTTATGATTTTGATGTCCTCTTTTATATCTTGATGTTCATCCTTTTGCTGTTCATTGTGGTTATCATTGCTTTCATAGAAATTTTTTGATTTTTAAAAAAAATCTGTGTACTGGCTTATTTGAGTGATATACCTTCCAATTATGATTTTGTCTGTCCTATAGATTCTTATTTCTTTTCTATTTTGAGAAGACCTTTCAATATTTCCTTTAGGATAGGTTTAGTATTGCTGTATTCTTTTAGGTTTTACATGTTTGGGAAATTCTTTATCTCTCTTTCTATTCTAAATAATAATCTTCCTGGGTAGAGTATCCTAGGTTGTAGATTTTTCCCTTTCAGGACCTTGAATATTCCTTGCCACTCCCTTCTGGCCTGCAACATTTCTGTAGAGAAATCAGCTGATAGTCCTCTGGGGGTTTCCTTTAATTAGCTCTTTGTTTTTCTCTTGTTGCCTTCAGAATCCTCTTTGTTAGCTTTTGCCATTGTTATTATAGTATTTCTTGGTGTAGTGCTGTTTGGGTTTATCTTGTTTGAGACCCTCTGTGCTTCCTGTACGTGGATATCGGTTTCCTCCTTTAGGTTTGGGAAGTTTTCAGCCATAATTTCCTCAAATACATTTTCAATCCCCTTTTCTCTTTCTTCTCCTTCTGGGATCCCTAGTATGTGTAGATTGGCAAGCTTTATATTATCCCATAGGTCTCTTCTGTTGCTTTCATTTTTTTTCATTTGGCTTTCTGTCTGCTATTCTGATTGGGTGATTTCCATTGTTCTATCTTGCAGGTCATTTATTTGTTCTTCTGCATTATTCAGTCTGGTATTCATTGCCTTTAGCTCAGCTTTCATCTCTGCAAATGAGTTCTCTAATTTTTCTTGGTTCCTTTTTATAGTTTCTAGTTCCTTTTTATAGTAATCTGCATTTCTATCAATAGTCCTTCTTAATTCCTTCAGTATTTTCATTATCTCCTGTTTGACTTCAATGTCTGTTAGACTAAAGTGGTCTGTTTCATTGATTGTTCTTTCAGGGGAATTCTCTTGATCTTTTAATTGGGAGTGGTTCCTCTGCTTCTTCATTTTACTTATATTTCTCTGGCTGTATGAGCTTGGGAGAAACCATTATATACTGTGGTCTTGGAGGGCTATTTTTATGTGGCAGCGTTCCTGTTTAGCCTGTGTGGATTTAATATATTTTGTTGCGAGGGCTATTTTTAGTGTGGATGCCTGTTGCCTCTTTCCTCAGTATATGCTGGATGTTATTTCCCTTGATGGGAGGTGTGACTGGCGTTGTGACCAGAGCCTGCACTGGATATTGAGCAGGACCTCCTCTTTGCACTGTGGTTGTCACTGCCCTGTCACGGGCTGGGTCTGTTCCCTCGTTGTTGTAGTAGAGGGCCCCAGATCCATTTCTGAGCTGCATTTTTGAGCTGTGTTGGGAGGTAGGTGGGATTGGGGTGCTCCCACTGGGAAAGGAGCTACTGAGTATTCCTCTGCCAGAGCTGTTCACCAGTGAGTGTGTTCTGTTTTTTCACCTGTCACCCATTGTGCAAGCTCACAAAATACACTATTGTTGGCACTGCCCTTGGCCCTGCCTCAACCATGGGAATGTCGGCATTCAGCCCTGGTGTCCCTCAGGCATTGTTTTCACAAGGCCACCAGTATAGATCCATTGAAGTCAGGTCCCAAGACTGCTGTAGTCATGCACCTGGACCCGCTGTGGCCTACAGCTGCTAAGGCCAGGTCCATCTTGGCCACAGGAGCACCCATTGTCCACTCGGATGTCTTGCAGGTGCTGAATTTAGAAAGCCAGTGGTAGAGGTGTAACTCTGAGGCTTGTGCGGCAGCGGGGAGGCACCTTAGCCTTGCATCCTAGCTTGTGCAGCCCCTGGGGCTTGGTTCTGGTTTCAGCCCTGCCTCTGCATGTGGGCAACCCATTGGCAATTGTTCCTGGAGCCCACCAAGGTGGCAGTTGGGGTGCAAGAGCCCGCTGAGGTGGCAGCTGGGGAGCGGAGTCTGCTGAGGAGGGAAACCCTAAGACGGTGGCTGGGGCGTGCTCTCCTGGAGCCTTTGGAGGTGGGGGCTGGCGTGTGGATAAAGAGGCTGCTAAGGTGACCCCACCCCCTCCTTTTGCATGTCACTTTGCAATGGCACTTTGCTTCTATGGCAGGCCTGGGCTTCTTCTGCAAAGACTCCCAGATGAGACCATATAACACTCCAGCCCCTTCAGGCTGTCTTTATGCAGCCAACCGCAGTCCTCTCACTGGGTCTGTCCTCTAAACCCCAAGTTTCAGCACCCAGTCCCAACCCATACCAGCAGACGCATGTCTCAGGCTGGGGCGCACAGGGTGATGGCATGACCATCTGTATAGGTCTCTCTCTGTTCTGCCTGCCACAAACTGTTTATTATGCTCTTCTCTGAGCCTCTGAAGCTCTCTTTCTATCCCAGCTGATCTCCCCACAAGTGAGGGAGTTTCCCAGGGTGCGGGAACCTTTCCTCTTTTTCAGCTCCCTCCCAGGGGTGCAGGTCTTGTCCTGCTTCCTCTTTTTTTTTCCATTCATCCTACTTGGTTACATGGAGATCTTTCTTGTCCTTTCAGGTGTTTGAGGTCTGCTAGTGTTCAGTAGGTGTTTTGTGAGAATTGTTCCATTTGTAGAAGTATTTTTTGATGTGTTTGTTGGAGGAGGTGAGTTCTACGTCCTTCTACTCCGCCATCTTGATTGGAGCCCTGTATTATCACCATTTTAAGTGGTGAGAAATATGTAGCTCATTGAGCATTAGCAACTTGTCTCAAAATCATATTATTGGTATGTTATGAGTTGCTCATAGGTCTAGTCAAAGTTACTGATTTAAACGGCAGTGCTTTACTGCCACCTTATGGGTAAATGGGGTTTGTTAAAAGTCCTTCAAGAGTTATTATGGTTAAAGTTGGGCATAGAGTGCCTGTAGCAGATGAAAAATGTATCTTATGAGTCATACTAAGATGTTTGTATTATAACACAAAAAATAGTGCTTTTTAAAACAGATCATATTTAAATCATTATAGAATGGAGGCAGAATTATGTCTGGAAGGAGGGAATGGAGGCTGAGGTAATAATAACATAAAAATAAACCATGAAATGTGATGAAGACTTGGATTAAATACATGTTTATGGGTTTAATTTATACTTGATGAAATAAGGAATATATAGAAATTATATATTGAAATTGAGTTTGAGTGAGAAAGGACTCAGAGTAGTGACATTAACTTTCATTAACTCTAAACACATGGAGGAGCACATTTAGAAAGGAAAAAATAAGATTTATATTGGATAGATTGATTTTAAAAATTCTGAGCCAGTGAAATTAAGATGTTTACTATCTGATACTAAGAAGATGGGTACAGTCTCATGATGTGAAAATGTGAGTTGTAAGTATATATAGGCAACAGAGTAATTATAGCTGTTGAGAGGGATTGTCAAGCAGAGGAGGTGGGGATGGGTAAAGAGAAGATGGCAATGACAAAAACCTGGGACTGATCAACAATTAGGGATTTCAGACAGACAGAGGGATTTCAAAATTCAAAACACCTGCCAGAGAGAGAGAGAGAGAGAGAGAGTGTGTGTGTGTGTGTGTGTGTGAGAGAGAGAGAGAGAGAGAGAGAGAGAGAGAGAGAGAGAGAGAGGGAGAGGGAGGGAGGGAGGGAGGGAGAGGGAGAGGGAGAGAAAGCACAGGCAGTTGTTGTCAAAGCTAGGAACACTAAGGGGGACACTCCTTTCAGTTGACAATGGTAGGGTATTTGTGGAATTGATCATCTTTTAGGGGTTGCACTAAAAGGAAGGAAGTCTTGCATTTAGGTAAATATGCTCACCTCCTTTCCTTTTTTGAAAATGTCTACTGTCAAATAACAGAAAAAAATATTATTATGAAAGTTCTTACTGTTGTGTTTAGCAAATTTAAGTAAACGTGTTATTGTCCTCTGTGGGCGGGGTGGGGGGGGAATTGTATTACTATAGAGCATGATCTTATCTTTTGGAGTCCTTAGAAAAAGTAAAATAATGACATTGTACTCTAGACTTTAGAAGATATCAGAGGAAAACATAAGTACAATGACATCATAAAGATAAAGCTGACTTCTACTTTCAGATAATATGGAGTAAGAGAGACCAGCTATACTTCCTACCTGAAAAGACAAAAAATCAGACAAAATATATGAAACAATGACACTGTCTAGTCAGGCAGTGAAGGGTGCTGATTCCTGAGAGATGGGAAACAAATATGGTAAGCTCTATGGTTGGCCTTGGTTTCTGCATTGTGAGAGATTCTAGGAATAGGAAAGAGGAGCCCCGAGAGGGCAAGTGGATTCCCTGAATTGAGGAGACAGAGCTGAGAGGAGAGAGACCAACGTGGCTGTAGTTTGCAGGACCATGGGAGAACTGGAGAGAAAGCTCAGCAGATTACTGATTTGTGCTTATGTGTGAGGAAACTACCCAAGGCTAAGAAAGAACCACCAGAGAGGATTAGAGATAACAGAGCCCATGTCTCATACAGAGCTGGTAACGGTGCTTGTTCCTATTAGCCAGACCAGAAAACCTTATAACCCATGGTGCAATGAGTAGAGTACTCAAAAGGGTCTTGCTTCAGTCATGAGGAGTAATTAGCCCACTTAGTGAATACTGCACTGATCCCATCTAACTCTTAAAAGCAAAATTCCAGAGGATCACAATATTTCGAAGTAACTGAGCTATGTGTCAGAACAAAGCTCAGGAATATTTCTAGAAATACAAAAATATTCAGAACCAAACAAGGTAAAATTCATAATGTCTAATATCCTAAAATATAATCTATAATGAGAAGAAAAGCAGCAAACCCAGAATGGACACAGATATTAGAATTAGCAGATAGAGCCATAAAAATAGTTATTGTAACTGTATTCCAGGTGTTAAAAAAAGTTAGGAACATGTAAGATATGAATCAAGCTTGTAGAGATCAAAATTAAAATGTTTGAGATGAAAAAGCTACTGAATGGTGTTAATCGAAGATGGATTACTACTGAAGGAAAAACTTTGTGAACATGAAGTCAAAGCAGTAGTGTTGGAAACCAATCCTCCTTGGAGTTCTTGGTGTTCCTGCATGGCCCAGGACTCAGAGCAGTGGAAATTGACACACTATAAAGATAGAGGCTGTCATTTTCCCCAGAGCTATTTGCTTTTCATATTCTAAAGGTGATAGACCCAAGGTGATTGTTTCCACTGATTTACCCTAAGCTCTGTATGGTAGAGACTGCATATTCTGCCAGTTCAGATGGCATCCTTCCCTTGGCGCTTCTGTAACAGATACCCAAAGTGTCAGTGGGAGAAGTCCATTGGCTTCTTTCTAATAGGATGCTGAGATAATTTTAAGAGGACCCTGGAGCCATGTGTCCCCCCATGTAATCAGCATGGTAGTTAAGGTCAAAGAGCCAACAGAACATATAAACAATCTGACAACAGTCTTATAGGATATTCAGAGTCAAAAGAGATATTCTTTCCCAGGCCAGTAGGGAGCAAGCTGCTGAGGAAAAGAGAACATGTTAGTTTTATGTTAGTCTTCTTTCCATATAAAGTATGTGTGTGTGTATATGTGTGTATATATGTATATATAAGAGACAGAGAGAGAGAGAGAATATAACCCAAAGAAGAACATGTCCCTATATGTTTCAAAGGTTAAAATGTGTCAAGAGTGTCAAGAGAACTTAAGAAAAAAACCAATGATCAGGGTCTTCCCTGGTGGCACAGTGGTTGAGAGTCCGCCTGCCGATGCAGGGGACACGGGTTTGTGCCCCGGTCCGGGAAGATTCCACATGCCGCGGAGCGGCTGGGCCCGTGAGCCATGGCCGCTGAGCCTGCGCGTCCAGAGCCTGTGTTCTGCAACGGGAGAGGCCACAACAGTGAGAGGCCCGTGTACCGCAAAAAAACCGCAAAACACCAATGATCAATGGGACATTCATGAATACCATTAATGTAGACCTCTTCTATGGAGAAAAGGTGGGCTGGTGAAAATGTAGGGCCCTGCTGATCCAAGCCAGACATGCATAAATGCCTCTGCTTAAAGGCTGAGTCCGAAAGTGAGATTGTTTAATATGGAAAGTGGGAAACAGGAATGGCCAGGAAGAGCACAACACTCCACGTTTCCTATTTTTTTTTTAATTTTTGAATTTTATTTATTTTTTTATACAGCAGGTTCTTATTAGTCATCAGTTTTATACACATCAGTGTATACATGTCAATCCCAATCGCCCAATTCATCACACCACCCCCACCCCCACCCCCTGGCCGCTTCCCCGCCTTGGTGTCCATACATTTGTTCTCTACATCTGTGTCTCAGTTTCTGCCCTGCAAACCGGTTCATCTGTACGATTTTCCTAGGTTCCACATATTTGTGTTAATATACGATATTTGTTTTTCTCTTTCTGACTTACCTCACTCTGTATGACAGATCCACCCACGTCTCCACAAACGACCCAGTTTCGTTCCTTTTTATGGCTGAGTAATATTCCATTGTATATATGTACCACCTCTTCTTTATCCATTCGTCTGTCGACGGGCATTTAGGTTGCTTCCATGACCTGGCTATTGTAAATAGTGCTGCAGTGAACATAGGGGTGCATGTGTCTTTTTGAATTACAGTTTTCTCTGGGTATATGGCCAGTAGTGGGATTGCTGGATCACATGGTAATTCTATTTTTAGTTTTTTAAGTAACCTCCATACTGTTCTCCATAGTGGCTGTATCTATTTACATTCCCACCAACAGTGCAAGAGGGTTCCCTTTTCTCCACACCCTCTCCAGCATTTACTGTTTGTAGATTTTCTGATGATGCCCATTCTATAACTGGTGTGAGGTGATGCCTCATTGTAGTTTTGATTTGCATTTCTCTAATTAGTGATGTAGAGCAGCTTTTCATGTGCTTCTTGTCCATCTGTATGTCTTCTTCAGAGAAATGTCTATATAGGTCTTCTGCCCATTTTTGGATTGGGTTGTTTGTTTTTTTAATATTGAGCTGTGTGAACTGTTTATATATTTTGGAGATTAATCCTTTGTCCAATGATTCATTTGCAAATATTTTCTCCCATTCTGAGGGTTGTCTTTTCGTCTTGTTTATGGTTTCCTTTGCTGTGCAAAAGCTTTGAAGTTTCATTGGGTCCCATTTGTTTATTTTTGTTTTTATTTCCAATTCTCTAGGAGGTGGGTCAAAAAGGATCTTGCTGTGATTTATGTCATAAAGTGTTCTGCCTATGTTTTCCTCTAAGAGTTTTATAGTGTCTGGTCTTACATTTAGGTCTTGAATCCATTTTGAGTTTATTTTTGTGTATGGTGTTAGGGAGTGTTGTAATTTCATTCATTCTAATTTCATTTTACATGTAGCTGTCCAGTTCTCCCAGCACCACCTGTTGAAGAGGCTGTCTTTTCTCCATTGTATATTCTTGCCTCCTTTGTCATAGATTAGTTGACCATAGGTGCGTGGGTTTATCTCTGGGTTTTCTATCTTGTTCCATTGATCTATGTTTCTGCTTTTGTGCCAGTACCATATTGTCTTGATTACTGCAGCTTTGTAGTATAGTCTGAAGTCAGGGAGTCTGATTCCTCCAGCTGTTTTTTTTCCCTCAAGACTGCTTTGGCTATTTGGGGTCTTTAGTGTCTCCATACAAATTTTAAGATTTTTTGTTCTAGTTCTGTAAAAAATGCCATTGGTAATTTGATAGGGATTGCATTGAATCTGTAGATGGCTTTGGGTATTATAGTCCTTTTCACAATATTGATTCTTCCAATCCAAGAACATGGTATATCTCTCCGTCTGTTGGTATCATCCTTAATTTCTTTCATCAGTGTCTTATAGTTTTCTGCATACAGGTCTTTTGTCTCCCTAGGTAGGTTTATTCCTAGGTATTTTATTCTTTTTGTTGCAGTGGTAAATGGGAGTGTTTCCTTAATTTCTCTTTCAGATTTTTCATCATAAGTGTATAGGAATGCAAGAGATTTCTGTGCATTAATTTTGTATCCTGCAGCTTTACCAAATTCATTGATTAGCTCTAGTAGTTTTCTGGTGGCACCTTTTGGATTCTGTATGTATAGTATCATGTCATCTGCAAACAGTGACGGTTTTACTTTTTCTTTTCCAATTTGGATTCCTTTTATTTATTTTTCTTCTCTGATTGCGATGGCTAGGACTTCCAAAACTATATTGAATAATAGTGGTGAGAGTGGACATCCTTGCCTTGTTCCTGATGTTAGAGGAAATGGTTTCAGTTTTTCATCATTGAGAATGATTTTTGCTGTGGGTTTGTCGTATATGGCCTTTATTATGTTGAGGTAGGTTCTCTCTATGCCCATTTTCTGGAGAGTTTTTATCATAATGGGTGTTGAATTTTGTCAAAAGCTTTTTCTGCATCTATTGAGATGATCATATGGTTTTTCTTCTTCAATTTGTTAATATGGTGTATCACATTGATTGATTTGCGTATATTGAAGAATCCTTGCATCCCTGGGATAAATCCCACTCGATCATGGTGTATGATCCTTTTAATGTGTTGTTGGATTCTGTTTGCTAGTATTTTGTTGAGGATATTTGCATCTATATTCATCAGTGATGTTGGTCTGTTATTTTCTTTTTTTGTAGAATCTTTGGTTTTGGTACAAGGGTGATAGCCTTATAGAATGAGTTTGGGAGTGTTCCTTCCTCTGCAATTTTTTGGAAAAGTTTGAGAAGGATGGGTGTTAGCTCTTCTCTAAATGTTTGATAGAATTCACCTGTGAAGCCGTCTGGTCCTGGACTTTTGTTTGTTGGAAGATTTTTTTTTTTTTTTTTTTTGCGGTATGCGGGCCTCTCACCATTGTGGCCTCTCCCGTTGCGGAGCACAGGCTCTGGACGCGCAGGCTAGCGGCCATGGGTCACGGGCCCAGCCGCTCCACGGCATGTGGGATCTTCCCGGACTGGGGCACGAACCCGTGTCCCCTGCATCAGCAGGTGGACTCTCAATCACTGTGCCACCAGGGAAGCCCTGTTGGAAGATTTTTAATCACACTTTCAATTTCATTACCTGTGATTGGTCTGTTCATATTTTCTCTTTCTTCCTGGTTCAGTCTTGGAAGGTTATGCCTTTCTACGAATTTGTCCTTTTCTTCCAGGTTGTCCATTTTATTGGCGTAGAGTTGCTTGTAGTAGTCTCTTAGCATGCTTTGTATTTCTGTGGTGTCTGTTGTAACTTCTCCTTTTTTATTTCTAATTTTATTTATTTGAGTCCTTTCCCTCTTTTTCTTGATGAGTCTGGCTAGTGGTTTATCAACTTTGTTTATCTTCTCAAAGAACCAGCTTTTAGGGCTTCCCTGGTGGTGCATTGGTTGAGAGTCCGCCTGCTGATGCAGGGCACGCAGGTTCGTGCCCCGGTCCGGGAAGATCCCACATATCGTGGAGCGGCTGGGCCTGTGAGCCATGGCCACTGAGCCTGCGCATCCAGAGCCTGTGCTCCACAATGGGAGAGGCCACAACAGTGAGAGGCCTATGTAGCGCAAAAAAAAAAAAAGAACCAGCTTTTAGTTTTATTGATCTTTGCTAGTTTTCTTTGTTTCTATTTCATTTATTTCTGCTTTCATCTTTATGATTTCTTTCCTTCTGCTAACCTTGGGTTTTGTTGGTTCTTCTTTCTCTAGTTCCTTTAGGTGAAAGTTTAGATTGTTTACTTGAGATTTTTCTTGTTTCTTGAGGTAGGCTTTTATAGCTATAAACTTCCCACTTAGAACTGCTTTTGCTGCATCCCATAGCTTTTGGATCGTCATGTTTTGTTGTTGTTGTTGTTTTTTTAATTTATTTATTTATTTTTGGCTGTGTTGGGTCTTCGTTTCTGTGTGAGGGCTTTCTCCAGTTGCGGCGAGTGAAGGCCACTCTTCATCATGGTGCGCGGGCTGCTCACTGTCACGGCCTCTCCTGTTGTGGAGCACAGGCTCCAGACGCGCAGGCTCAGCAGTCGTGGCTCACGGGCTTAGTTGCTCCGTGGCATGTGGGATCCTCCCAGACCAGGGCTCAAACCCATGTCCCCTGCACTGGCAGGCAGATTCTCAACCACTGCGCCACCAGGGAAGCCTGATCCTTGTGTTTTAATTGTCATTTGTCTCTAGGTATTTTTTGATTTCCTCTTTGATTTCTTCAGTGATCTCTTGGTTATTTAGTAATGTATTGTTAGCCTCCATGTGTTTGTGTTTTTTATGTTTTTTTCCCTGTAATTCATTTCTAATCTCATAGCCTTGTGGTCCGAAAAGATGCTTGATATGATTTCAATTTTCTTACATTTACTCACGCTTGATTTGTGACCCAAGATGTGATCTATCTTGGAGAATGTTCCGTGTGCACTTGAGAAGGAAGTGTAATCTGGTTTTGGATGGAGTGTCCTATAAATATCAATTAAATCTATCTGGTCTGTTGTGTCATTTAAAGCTTCTGTTTCCTTATTTATTTTCATTTTGAATGATCTGTCCATTGGTGTAAGTGAGGTGTTAAAGTGCCCCACTGTTATTGTGTTACTGTCAATTTCCTCTTTTGTAGCTGTTAGCAGTTGCCTTATGTATTGAGGTGATCCTATGTTGGGTGCATACATATTTATAATTGTTATATCTTCTTCTTGGATTTATCCCTTGATCATTTTGTAGTGTCCTTCTTTGTCTATTTATAAACATTCTTTATTTTAAAGTCTATTTTATCTGATACGAGTATTGCTACTCCAGCTTTCTTTTGATTTCCATTTGCATGGAATATCTTTTTCCATCCCCTCACTTTCAGTCTGTCTGTGTCCCTAGGTCTGACGTGGGTCTCTTGTAGCCAGCATATACATGGGTCTTGTTTTTGTATCCATTCAGTGAGCCTGTGTCTTTTGGTTGGAGCATTTAATCCATTCACGTTTAAGGTAATTATCAATATGTATGTTCCTGTGACCATTTTCTTAATTGTTTTGGGTTTGTTTTTGTAGGTCCTTTTCTTCACTTGTGTTTCCCACTTAGAGAAGTTCCTTTAGCATTTGTTGTAGAGCTGGTTTTGTGGTGCTGAATTCTCTTAGCTTTTGCTTGTCTGTAAAGCTTTTGATTTCTCCATTGTATCTGAATGAGATCCTTGCCAGGTAGAGTAATCTTGGTTGTAGGTTCTTCCCTTTCGTCACTTTAAGTATACCATGCCACTCCCTTCTGGCTTGCAGAGTTTCTGCTGAGAAATCAGCTGTTAACCTTATGGGAGTTCCCTTGTATGTTATTTGTCATTTTTCCCTTGCTGCTTTCAATAATTTTTCTTTGTCTTTGATTTTTTTCCAATTTGATTACTGTGTGTCTCGGTGTGTTTCTCCTTGGGTTTGTCCTGTATGGGACTCTCTGCACTTCCTGGACTTGGGTGGCTATTTCCTTTCCTATGTTAGGGAAGTTTTCGACTATAATGTCTTCAAATATTTTGTCGGGTTCTTTCTTCTCCTTCTGGGACCCCTATAATGCGAATGTTGTTGCATTTAATGTTGTCCCAGAGGTCTCTTAGGCTGTCTTCATTTCTTTTCATTCTTTTTTCTTTAGTCTGTTCCGCAGCAGTGAATTCTACCATTCTGTCTTCCAGGTCACTTATCCATTCTTCTGCCTCAGTTATTCTGCTATTGATTCCTTCTAGTGTAGTTTTCATTTATTGTATTGTTCATCTCTGTTTATTTGTTCTTTAATTCTTCTAAGTCTTTGTTCAACATTTCTTGCATCTTCTCGATCTTTGCCTCTATTCTTTTTTCCAGGGTCCTGGATCATCTTCACTATCATTACTCTGAATTCTTTTTCTGGAAGGTTGCCTATCTCCACTTCATTTAGTTGTTTTTCTGAGGTTTTATCTTGTTCCTTCATCTGCTACATAGCCCCCTGCCTTTTCATCTTGTCTGTCTTTCTGTGGATGTGGTTTTTGTTACACAGGCTGCAGGACTGCAGTTCTTCTTGCTTCTGCTGTCTGCCCTCTGGCGGATGAGGCTATCTAAGAGGCTTGTGCAAGTTTCCTGATGGGAGGTACTGGTGGTGGGTATAGCTGACTGTTGCTCTGGTGGGCAGAGCTCAGTAAAACTTTAATCCGTTTGATTGCTGATGGGTGGGGCTGGGTACCCTCACTGTTGCTTGTTTGGCCTGAGGCAACCCAACACTGGAGCCTACCTGGGCCCTTTGCTGGGGCTAATGGCAGACTCTGGGAGGGCTCACACCAAGGAGTACTTCCCAGAATTTCTGCTGCCAGTGTCCTTGTCCCCATGGTGAGCCACAGCCTCCCCTGCCTCTGTAGGAGACCCTCCAACACTAGCAGGTAGGTCTGGTTCAGTCTCCTCTGAGGTCACTGCTCCTTCCCCTGGGTCCCGATGTGCACACTACTTTGCGTGGTGGAGTCTCTGTTTCTCCCAGTCCTGTTGAAGTCCTGCAATCAAATCCCACTAGCCTTCAAAGTGTGATTCTCTAGGTATTCCTCCTCCTGTTGCCAGACCCCCAGGTTGGGAAGCCTGATGTGGGGCTCAGAACCTTTACTCCACTGGGTGGACTTCTGTGGTATAAGTGTTCTCCAGTCTGTGAGTCACCCACCCAGCATTTATGGGATTTGATTTTACTGTGATTGCACCCCTCCTACCGTCTCATTGTGGCTTCTCCTTTGTCTTTGGATGTGGGGTATCTTTTTTGGTGTGTTCCAGTGTCTTCCTGTCGATGATTGTCCAGCAGCTAGTTGTGATTCTGGTATTCTCGCAAGAGGGAGTGAGAACACGTCCTTCTACTCCGCCATCTTGGTTCAGGCAAGACTGGTAGTTCTGAGAATGCTCTTATACCTTCATTTAATTTCTAGATAGCAATTTCCTCTCAGACAAGAGCTGTGAAAGCTTAGAGCACTCTCACAGGGTGTACTTTTTCTATACCAAGTCTGTCTTAGACATGGATGACTACTCTGGTTACAGCTGTGAGAGGAAGCTCAGCTGGTTATTTTAGGCACGTTTCCTAGTAATTGTTTTTTTTTTAAATTGTGAAGGAATATGGAAGAAATTTCTATTGTGTTCTTTGGAAGACAACCAGGAGCCTTTACCTATTGATAGATTATTCCACAGTTTACAGTATCAGAGACCTGATTAAGCCCTGTGTTTGTCTCTGACCTTTGGCTCAAATGTTCATTTTGTTCTATTTCTGAGGCTTGAGACACGGATCTGAGACCCATGTTAAATGAGACTTTCAGAAAAGTTTATTTATTATGGAGAATATGGAAGGCAGCGAATCAATGAGGGGAGAGGTCTACAAGCTCACTAGGGGTAGCTCTCTGTCACTAAGAACACATCTAAGGAGGGGTGAGTTGCAAGAGAAGGATTTTCTCAATGGAAAGATTAAAAAAGGTACTTCTTTCATGTCTGAGTCCACTCAGCGTTTTCCATCATGCAGAAATCTAATTTTTCCCTGAGATTTCCTGAAGGAAGAATCAGAATAAATATTTTATTAATAGAATGTCAGAGCTACAAAAATACTTGTAAAATTATCTATCACCCTTATTTTATATTTGAGGAAACTAAGAGCATAAAGGACATTGATTACAGACAAAAGCCAGGTTATTGGATTTCCTACCCTGTTATCCTTCCATGATTCCAAGATGCCACTGAAGATACTATGACCTATATTATAAGCTCTTTGAAAATAAGTTACTTAATCAGGCCTCAGCTTATGATATATGAGGCATGTCAGTCCTCATCTTACTCTGTCAGTACTCTTACACTTTGGCTGAATTCCTCATTAGTGGGGGTGGCCTGAGGTTTACACATTCCTGTCTCATTGCTCTTTGTGAAAATTACAAAATGATCATTGGGTGGAGGGCTCCAGTCTGGTGCCATGGGGAGAGTTTTTGCCCCTGTGAACTTCACTGTCTTATACAGAGATCAACCCTGAAGCCACAGTTTTGTGAGACTTAGTGTCTAATCACTGATAATCATGTCACATAAATCCAAAAACTAAACTAGCCAGAGGACCCAAAGTTTATAGTCACCTATCCTAGCTCAGAGTTTCAGACACATATGAAGTTGAAGATATCTGAGAGAAGGCAAAAGTACAGTTTGTTTTAAAATCAAAGAATTTTAAGGACTCAAAGGGATATTTAAAGCTTCAAGTGAAAAAAATCTATCAATTGGCATATGGGAATGAGAGGGCTGAGAGAAGAAAGGGCCTAGCAAACACTACTGAGTACAGCGAGTCTGCTTTCTACTCCAGTGGGCTTTGTATTGCCACATGTTCTCCTGAGCAGGGACCGATTATTATCTGAGCAAACTGGAGCAAATTCCTGGCTTCAAGGCTGTTGTACTTGGTAGAAGAGGTAATCACCTTGCACTAAGCTCTTTCATTGTTCTCTTCTTTTCTCCCAGTATTACTCACATGCTCTCAACACACAAGATGCAGGGATTTTCATAGGTTACCAAATTGTTGCCACAGATGGGTTGATATATACCAGGGCAGGGGTTCACTGTTCCATTGAACCAACTCAATCTACTTTCTTATATGGACATTTCACCTGAAATTGAGTTGAAAAGAATGATGTGATTAGAATTACACACACAGACACTCCTGGACTTTACTAGGAAAATCTAAACATAGAATCATATCCTAGTCTGACAAAAGCTCTCTAGCTTCCCCCTCCACAAAGCAAGGGAACCAGAACCCACGTATGTCCATTGGCTAACAATGTACGTGATGCCCTTGTTATCAGGACCTCCTGACAGGAAGAGAGAAAGGAGGCCCGCTATGCTATAGTGGGAAAAGGAAGAGTGCGTTAACAGGACAGATTTGGGAAATTTAGCTTCTCTCTCAATCTCCTTTATTCTCAGACTATTTGACCTGGAATTAGTGTTAGAGATTTTCTGTGGCAACTCAGCTAAGGAAACTGAAGCCCCATAATTGGAAAAGATGCTTCACTGAAATCTATATGCCTTGACTTAAAATATTTATTGCATCTTATCTACTAAAAAAATCTCCCAGCTAACTCTTAGCTTGAAGTTGTGAAACATGAGATCATTTAGAAAAACTCCCTGATTCTGTAGGGA
>NW_006772405.1:124354-145566 GCF_000442215.2 Lipotes vexillifer | reverse complement strand
AGGGAAAACTGAAAACAAAGGAAGGGGCATGTCTCAGTGGGACCAGAACCCATGCCTGCTTGCAATGTTGGTATCAGTGATGGCTTGAGAGCAGTGCCTCCGGGATGATTGAGCTGGACGATGATAGTCTCAGGGGCTCTGTGATTACCATAAGATAGGTAGATAAAGTACCTCTAATACAAGGTGGGAAGGAGTTTGGGCAATTTAGAGAAAGAGGGATCATATTTGAGCTCTTCTCCCTTCTTCCCTTATCCAACACCAGCACCATGGCCAGGCCACCACCATCTATCTGTCACCCAACTACTCTCTCCACTTTCTCCTTTCCTCTGTAGCCTCTAATTTCTGTAATTTAAACGTCCATTGAATCGTATGATTCCTATACTTATGCTCTTTTAATTGCATTTCACTGCACCTAAAAAAGTTCTTCTTAGTATAAAAGCTAAAAGACCCTTTGTGATCTGTACCCTTTTCCAACCTTGCCTTATACCACCTTGCTCTTTGCCATTTTCCATGGTTTTTTTTTTTGTCTTTTTTTCAATTTTGTTTTGTTTTTGCTTCAAATGCTCCATAGTCCCTCCATCTCAGAGTCTTGTGGTTTTTCACGACCACCTCATCAAATGTATTGTCTTTTTCTTGAACCTAAACTCATTCTGCCTTCAGAGCTCAAGTTATGACCTACTTTCTCAGAGAGTTCCCAAAATACAATCCCAACTTTCCATTCCTTTTTAAGTACCTCTAATCAGTGTGTAATAAAGCATTTATACAATTATTTGACTAATTCCACACTCCAAAGAATTATAAGCCCATAAGGGTAAGGTCTGTTTCTGATTAGACTAACCTTTGTGTGTCCAGCACATATATTGGCACTTAGTCTTGCTCTATAAATATGTACAAAATGAATAAGATTTAAAATAGTTCAAACTGAATGAGTATACTCAAATAATAGCAAGAATAATTAGTATCATCTTTAAATATAGCTTTTCTTTCTCTTTAGGGTAGGATATATATTCATCGGGTGAGTAGGCTATGTATTCATCTGCTGTGTAACTATAACATCTGCTGCACCCTCTCCCTCCCTCTCTGTGTTCCAGTCACACAGGTCTTTAATCAGTGACTCAAGTAGGTAAATCTTCCTCACTGCTCTCCATCTGGGTGGCTCCTTCTCACCCTTCACATATCAGATATCCCCATGCCCAAGAAGCCTTCACTGATCACATTGTTGATAGTAGTATCTCTACTTTCAAAAGATATTCTCTATCGTACCATCCTATTTCTTTTATTTATAGAATTATTTATAGAATTTACCATAAAAACAGTCACTCTCTTCCTTTTCTCTGGCTATTTTTGTAAGCTTCATGAGAAAATAAGTAAGAATGAGTAAGGTTATTTTTGTTTATAAATTTATGGACAAGTGGAGGATTACTCTTGCAGGCAACCTTCTTAAGAGGAAAACTCTAGGACTCAACTCTATGAGATTAGAGTTTAAATCCTGGACAAATTCTATAGACTTTTTTGCTGGAGCCATAGCCTCTGACAGGTTCTACACTCTGATCTATGCGTCCCTTGAAGGCCAAGCTGCCCTCAAAACATCTTTCTCACCAGCCAACTCATGAATGTATTTTTTTAAGAAGTAAAATTTTAAATTTACTAATGAGACAAAAGCTTAAAGTGCAAGTGCTCCTGAAGTGGAGGAGTACAGTGATGCAAATCCACATCAAAAAACCAAAACAATCTTTCATTTCACCATTTCCCCCATTTATTAAACATTTATTTTACCCCACAATATATTCAGTGCTCAGAGGTATAGCTGAAAATGAAAAAGGTGTCTCTGTCACTTTACCCTCCTACAAGTTGGAAACAGAATTTGAGGCTCTGTTCAGAGCTTTCCTGTTCCTTCACTTTCCTCAGTCTATATCTTAGAGTTGGCGTTTGCCATTCACAACTCCCGTAGGCATTCTCTGCATATCACAGGGCAGTTGGGGGCATTCTTTCCACCAAACTGTGAGCCCCTCCAGAGCAGAAACCATGTTATGCCCAAGTCTGTGGGCATATAAGAACCTGCCCTGCCCCCTGGCAACCGCCAGTGTCCATATACATTTTCCAGGCACTACCAAGGGCTCTGTGGTATACCTATGACCAAAGCTCAGCTTGGGTCCCAGTTTGGATTACTCTCCTCTGAGCTCCTATACCTACAGTGTACCTGCCACATTCATGTGACATTGAAGAACATCACTTGCCTTAGTAAGGTTCTAAAATAGTAATTCTAAAGAAAACTCAGAGTCTCGTTCCCAGGAAATTTAGAGGAAAATTACCTTAATATTTCCATGTGGTGGCCACCAGTGTGGAGGGCCTGAAACCATAACAAATGAAAATAGTTAAAGAATCTAGTATCTGGTAAGTCACAGCTTAATTTGTTGACAGAATAAGAGAGTTCTATGTAGTACCAAGAAAGCTTGCAATAATTGAAAACATTATTTCATTTATACATATATTCATTCATTTTTTTAAAATGTGGGGTAACTCTTTTACTCCTGGTAGATAATCAGCCGAAGACTATATAGGTGCATCACTGCCAGTCCAGTGTACCAAATAATTTTTTTGATTAACAGTAATTAGCCTGGGCTTGAGAGGATTCAGAGCTGACAGCCAGTATATTAAAGAAATTAAGAAATGCTAGAACTTTAAAGAGATCTTTTAACCCAATCCCCATATCTTATGAAATGCCCAAGAATTCATGGCAGATATGTAAGAAAACTAAGCTCTTCAGTCTTTGAAGCTAGGTCGCTCTACATGACTTCTCTAAAAAAGGACACAAAAGATAATGACCCAGTCAAATATATGACAGAGCATTTTCAAAAGTTCTGAATTTTTGTGATGCACTGTGGTGGAGGCATATTGCCAGTCACTTTCACACGTTACCTCACCCAGTCACCCAAGCCCCTGGTCCCCACGAGTTAGGTCTTACAGTCTGCATTAATAGATGGGAAAGCTAAGGCCTCTGCCCATTGGCCCAGAGCCTTTTTTTTTTTTTTGATCACACTCCATTGTCTGTCTCTCTATATATACAGATATATAAGTATAGTAAAATGATACACTTAATAAAAATATACATACACAAAAATCTCAAAGCATTCTCTTCCAGATTATCATGTCACAGCCCAGCAATCAACCTTACATCCCTGCGCAAAACAGGTACATTACTCACCAGAAGGTAACGTCAAATGTATCACAATAAAGAACAGAAGTGAGCAGAGTACTGGGAAGGATTTGGCCATTTTTCCTCCTGGCATGTCCTTAGAATAATTCTCTGAGATACTGATTCAGGATGTTGCCTTTTGATACAATCACAAAAGAAGAGGTTATCAGGATATTAAGACCACTTCTGAAGTGAATATTCATCTCCAGTTTACGTATTGTATGCTCCTTCTCCGAGAACAAATGCTCAGGAATAGTTAAACTTTGGTTAGTTATAAATAAATGTATAGATCTTAGTGACAGACCTGTGACTACTTAGAAGACAGAAGTAAATCAGAGGTTACTATTTGGGAATGACTGTATTATGTTAGGATGGAGGTATTTTAAGTGTCTTGAAAAGGCACCTTACCTGACGATTCTCTCAAAATTTTTTTATTTGAAAGGATACAAAGACAATGATGAGGCTGCTAGAGGCTTCTAGACAACAAGAGCTTCTCAATAGAGGAAGCAGGTGTGTACTTGGTCATGAAGCAGAGATTGCCTCTTGGGATTAAGACAAAGATTTCTAATACTCAAGGCCTACTTGGCTGTGCTGAGAATCTTCTGACTTGGAAAGCTAAACCCTCTTGGAGCATTCTGAGAGACTGCATAGGGGGAAAAAAAGAAATACTCTATCTCACAGGAGTTCCAAAGCTATTTTCATCCAGACACAGAAAGGGAGAATTCAGTGAGCAAATCCTCCCTTGGGATTGCCTTTCCTTGTAGCAGCCTTTCGGACCCTAAAGAATGGTATATGGAGGTTCCAGGTCCTGACCAAGGACCACATTTAACTCTCCCTTTCTTCCTGATCCTGCAAAAGTGACCTGGTCCTCCCTATGTCCTAGAGGCCTTTTTCTCTGCTCTGTAGCATATGTTGATAGGTAATTGCTGAGAGCCATCCGGATGTGACAAGTATCCCTTGAGCACAGCCAAGGGAACCAGCACAGCTGTTGTCTACGGATGAAGCTCAGCCTTTATAGAATTATAATGAATATTACTAAAGGGTTTGACATTTATTTGATCTGTGTACTTCTTTGTTTGTTCGCATGTGGTGACGGAGGATTAAAACCTAGGGGAAGGCATGTAGAGTCCCTGGGAGATGGTAATTCCCGATGGAAATTTAGTAAAACCCCTTGGGATGAAGCATCAGGGGGACAAAAAGGCCCCTTAACTCCCCCACCATTACCTACTCCCCGTCCTCCAAGATGGGAAAGAGGATCAAGCATGGGAATGTTTAGATTGAAACAGCCCACATTAAAAGAGAAGATGGATATTAATGCTTGGAAAGGGCAACTTATATTTTGCCAGTATGTTTTGCATGAAAGCAACATATATATATAAAAGTTGAATGTCCTCCTAAGCAACCTAAGATTTATGCATAAAAGAAGTTACTTGATAGAAATTGCTTATGCCTTGCTAGAATATAGAAAGTTTTGTGTGAACTAGTGGTAATTTTTTATTAGATAAGAATCTAGAACTATACCAGGAAAATAGTTAGGCCCTTTGAATGCTCAAGGACGGAACAGCCTGTGTGTTTTAAGATTGTATTAGCTCACTGTAACCACAAGACCTGAAACAAAGAACGAAAGTTCTGCCAGACGTTTTGAGAAAAGAAAACCGCAGGGGGACATTGAGCAACCATTGTTATGAGAAGGCTGAAAAAAGAAAGCATTCATAATATTGTGTTATATGATTAGATAATCATTAATGTAACCATGAGAATTTGTTGAAAAATCAATGGTGTAATAAGAGTTAAACAAAATATAAAAAGGGCTTTTTGCGTGGCAATAAAAAAAGGGCAAGCATCTCATCTGACTCTGGTGCGAGTGGATCTTCTTTAATCGCCGACTCTGTCCTCCCTTCGGGTTATCCCTGCACTGCCGAGGCTGGACCGCGGCAGGTAATATACATGAACTTGCCTTTATGCTATGGTGTGATATTTGTTATCTGAGACACTGAAATGTTTCCACAGTACTCCACTCTTCAGGATGTCTGGAGGCTCCTGGCACAATGTCCAGAGCTGTCTGCTTGGCCCGCTCCTGAGACAGTCTATGACTCCATGTTTTTCTAAATACATCCCCATCTCTTCCTGACATCTTCCCTGGATTCTTTTAGGAATGGAGCTTCAACAGTGGAAGATCCAGCTGTACCAGAACACAATGCCAGATGCCCACTCTCCCTACAACGTGTACCCAGGTTGACTCACCTCAGAAAGGAAGTGAGACGTAATGTAATTCTTTGTGGCTGGTGCCTCTCCTTTAAGGAGCATGTGTTAGAGCCTCAAGAGGGGATAGAATAGCTGTGTAGGAGAGAGAAGACACTGATGCATTGTGTGCTGGGCTGAGCAGGCCCTGGGAGGCCAAACATTTAGGATGAGTCAAAGACAAACTCAGCAGGAGGTGTTGGGGAAGGGAGCACAGAGATGCCTACAAGACTTGGGGGGTGGGAACGGATTGCTGGCCAGGGCAGCCCTGGGTGGGCAATCCAAAGAGGCAATAGCAGAAGAAACATACCACAGTAGGAAAGAGCATAGAAGTATCGAATGTCCCACAACAATAATTAGTGCCTTTGGCCGGAATGAAAAATGTGGAAACAGCTGAGGAAGAGAGGAGGTTGCAGTGACAGATGAGGTCTGTGGATGCCATTTTCAGTGGGTCCAGCCTTGTCCTGTAGCAGTCCAAACCTTTGCAGCTTTGTAACAAGGAAGATACCTTATCAGAGCTGGGTTTCCTCCTAATTTCTGAACTTCCTGCCTCTGTGTTACATTTTGTAAAAAGCAGTTCTTCTTATGTCAGGGAAATACAAGTTTAGTCTAGAAAATTCAAAAAGTAGAAATATTAGAAAAGAAATAAAAAGACAAGAAACCTCAAAACCCATAGATAACTGTGAAACATAAGCTGTATTGAATTATATCATTCCAGTTTTTAAAAAAAAATCTATATATATACACAGAAATGAACATATATACATGTTCTTGTCATATTTGATCAAATTTTTGTAGTATATATTGTTTCACACTTTTTTTACTTAGAAATGTACTGTGACATTTTCTTGATCTTTAAATATAGTCATATAGAACATGAATTTAGTTGCCTAGTGTCATATTCTATCACATATATGGATTTTTATTATATTAATATTCTTCCATAGTTGCTCAATTAGGCTGATTTCAATTTCATTATTCTTAACAATACTGGAATGAACAAATTTTTATTTACCTCAGTTAATTTGTCTCATTACTTCATTTCAATAAAAACCTAAAAACAGACCTACTGGAAACTTCCAGAAAGGACCTGGGTCACTTAGAATATGAAAGAAGTGGTTTTCATCCAACCTGTGGGCTCTGTAAGTCTAATATGGAACAATTTGAAAATACCCTGTCACCTTCCTAAGTAAATCAGTCATCTCCCAGTTCAGAGAGGTAGATGCATCCCATTGTTTAGGAAGAATTCTGGACATAAAAGCAAAAGATCAAGTTACAATATTTTTGTCAACTTGAAAAGTAATTTTTCCTCTCTGGATGG
Source organism: Lipotes vexillifer (assembly GCF_000442215.2). Lineage (NCBI taxonomy): Eukaryota > Metazoa > Chordata > Mammalia > Artiodactyla > Lipotidae > Lipotes > Lipotes vexillifer. The sequence continues at coordinate 138,808 of NW_006772405.1, read as the reverse complement.
AATTTTCCCATTTTCACAATGGGGTAATCAAACCTTCCTTAAGGAACTCTTTGGAGGTTTAAGTGAGCTAACATTTAAACAGCTTGGAAAACTGCCTGCCTCTGCTACTGATACGGGCTTTATAGGCTCAGAGCCACAGATTCATTGCATTGTATGAGTATTCAAAGGTAATAATGAGCGTGAAATTACTTCCCACCTGATAATAAATAGTTTACATTTTTCTTAACTTCGCTTTGTTACAGACTTTTTTTTTTTTTTTTTTTTTTTGCCGTACGCGGCGCTCTCACTGTTGTGGCCTCTCCCGTTGCGGGGCACAGGCTCCGGACGCGCAGGCTCAGCGGCCATGGCTCACGGGCCCAGCCGCTCCGCGGCATGTGGGATCTTCCCGGACCGGGGCACGAACCCGTGTCCCTTGCATCGGCAGGCGGACTCTCAATCACTGCGCCACCAGGGAAGCCCAGATTTTGTTATTAGCAGGGTATCACTGGTTAAATGAGTTCCCGTAGGCCTTGTACTGTCTGGGATTCTGGTTTGTCAGGAGTTGTATGGGCACTGGAAATACAGCAGTGAAAAAGAATGGCATATTCTTTACCTTAATGGAGCTTATACCTTGGCAGGAGAATATTATTAAACAAATAATTACTCGTGGAAGGCAGACTTGAGGAAGGAAATTTTTTTTTCTTTTTCTTTTTTTTTTCTCTGTATAATTTTTTTTCCACATCTTTATTGGGGTATAATTGCTTTACAACGGTGTGTTAGTTTCTGCTTTATAACAAAGTGAATCAGTTATACATATACATATGTTCCCATATCTCTTCCCTCTAGCGTCTCCCTCCCTCCCACCCTCCCTATCCCACCCCTCCAGGTGGTCACAAAGCACCGAGCCCTGTGCCATGCGGCTGCTTCCCACTAGCTATCTACCTTACGTTTGTTAGTGTATATATGTCCATGCCTCTCTCTCGCCCTGTCACAGAAGGAAATTTTAACATTTGAGTTTCCTGACTTGTGACATTCCAGTATGAATCATGGCCCCTCTGATTCTCACCCATAACAGCAATGAGAAATCAAACAGTAATTTCCACAGATCCAATATATTGACTAGGTAGAAGTGAAGCAAACTTTCCTAAGATAAAAGGAATTGCATATTATCAATATGTGACCCTGTTTAATAGCTGCAAAAATAAGATAACAGAGAGAGGTCTACAAACAGTATTTAATCCTGTAGATTAAATACATAGAGGAAAATACATAGAAGAAAAAGAAAAACGTAGGAAAAAAATCAAGCTAAAATATTTTTAGCTTTTCCAAATTCCTCCAAATTCCAGTTGAACTAATATTGGGAGAGGAGAGTAAATAAGACTGAGGGATCACATCTTCCTCAAGGAATCCTTAGTCTTTGACTTCCTCGTCATCTCTTATACCCATGGTTGAATTCCAGAAGCTGCAATCTGGGGCTTTGTTCCTAGACGTCAGGCTCCTATTCCTAGCTATGAAATAATTCAATTTGTATGTTCCAGTGTCACCTCAAACGAATATTTTCAAAAACCAACTCCTCACTCTACAGTCCAAAGCAGATTCTTTTTTTTTTAAGTTTATTTTTTTTTATCGAAGTATAGTTAATTTACAATGTTGTATTAGTTTCAGGTGTACAGCAAAGTGATTCAGTTATATATGTGTGTGTATATATATATATATATATATATATATATATGTATATATAATAATACATATATATATTCTTTTTCAGGTTCTTTTGCATTATAGGTTATTACAAGTTATTGAATATTGTTCCCTGTGCTATACAATGGGTCCTTGTTGTTTATCTGTTTCGTATATAGCAGTGTGTATCTATTAATCTGAAACTCCTAATTTATCCCTCTCCCACCCTTTCCCCTTTGGTAACCATAAGTTTGTTTTCTGTGTCTGTCTGTCTCTGTTTTTTAAACAAGTTCATTTGTATCATTTTTTTTTAGATTCCATTTGCAAGTGATATCATATGATATTTATCTTTCTCTACCTGACTTCACTTAATATGATAATCTCTAGGTACATCCATGTTGCTGCAAATGGCATTATTTCATTAATTTTATGGCTGAGTAGTATTCCATTGTATACATGTACCACATTTTCTTTATCCATTCATCTGTCAATGGACCATTAGACTGTTTCCAATTTTGGCTATTGTGAATAGTGCTGCTGTGAACATAGGGCTGCATGTATCTTTTTGAATTATAGTTTTGTCCAGATATATGCCCAGAAGTGGGATTGCTGGATCATATGGTAGCTCTATTTTTAGTTTTTAAAGGACCCTCCATACTGTTCTCTGTATTTGCTGCACCAATTTGCATCCCCACCAACAGTGTAGGAGGGTTCTCTTTTCTCCACACCCTCTCCAGCATTTTTAATGATGGCCATTCTGACTTGTGTGAGGTGATAGCTCATTGTAGTTTTGATTTGCATTTCACTCATAATTAGCAATGTTGAGCATCTTTTCATGTGCCTGTTGGCCATCTCTATGTCTTCTTTGGAGAAATGTCAGTTTACGTCGTCTGCCCATCTTTTGACTGAGTTGTTTTCTTTTTTTGTTTTGTTTTTGATATTAAGCTCTGTGAGCTGTTTGTATATTTTGGAAATTAATCCCTTGTCAGTAGCATCATTTGCAAATATATTCTCCCATTTTGCAGGTTGTCTTTTCATTTTGTTCATAGTTTTCTTTGCCATGCAGAAGCTTTTAAGTTTAATTAGGTCCCATTTGTTTATTTTTACTTTTATTTTCATTACTCTAGGAGACGGGTCCAAAAACATATTACTGCAATTTATGTCAAAGTGTGTTCTGCCTATGTTTTCCTCCAAAAGTTTTATAGTATCCAGTCTTACATTTAGGTCTTTAATCCATGTTGAGTTTATTTTTGTATATGATGTTAGAGAATGTTCTAATTTTTTTCTTTTACATGTAGCTGTCCAATTTTCCCAGTGTCACTTAGTGAAGAGACTGTCTTTTCTCCATTGTACATTCTTGACTCATTTGTTGAAGGTTAATTGACCATAGGTGTGTGGCCAAAGCAGATTCTTACCACCTTTAGGGATGTGAAAATCCTTCACAGGATTTAACCTAAGACTGCATGTTCTCCAGTAGAAAGGAAAGTCAATTCCACTGCCCAAACCATAGAACTTTCACAGTCTAATCCATTCTTTAACCAATTATAACTCCACCACAGTACTAAGCTGCCATTCTTTAGGTCCTCAGAGCTATCTCTCCATCACAGGAAAGCTACCACACAAGTGATCAGTCCCACCGTGGACCATAGGGGGAAGTCTTTCTCTTCTCAGGGTTTTTTATTGAAGCCACAGGACATTGTCCAGGCTTGCATATCTGCCTAGGAAAATTTTGTTTAGACAAAAGCAGAGTTTATGTAAGTAAACTCACTTTTTCAATTTATAGGTTAAAAAAGAAAATTATGTAATTATTGTATAATTACATATATTTTTAAAACATAGGTTATATAATGTACTCTACAATATATCCACTCTACAATATGTAGACTTTGTCATTGTTGTTGTTTATAGTTAAGCAAATTATTTATTATTACAGGATCAACACCCATGTGCCCACCATTCCAGTCATGAGCTAGAATGACCGTCATCCTAAAAGTCTCACATGTGTTACTGCCTGAATATTTGTATCCCCCCAGAATTCATATGTTGTAGTCAATCCTCAATGTGATGGTATTAGGAGGTAGAACTCTTCAGAGATGATTAGGTCATGAAGGCATAGCCCTCCTGAATGGAATTAGTGCCCTTATGAAACAGTGTCCGGAGAGCAACCTTGCCCCTTCTACCATGGGAAGACACAGCAAGAAGATAGTAGACTGTGAACCTGGAAGTGGGCTCTTACCTGACACCAGATCTTCTGGGGCCTTGATCTTGGACTTCTAGAACTGTGAGAATATAAATTCCTATTGTTTAAGTCACCCAATCTGTGGTATAGACAGTTCCCTACTTATGATGGTTCAAATAACAATTTTTTGACTTTATGGTGATGTGAAAGCAATATGCATTTAGTAGAAACTGTACTTTGAAATTTGATCTTGAGCTAGTGATAAGCAGTACAATACTCTCTTGTGATGCTGAGCAGTGAGCCACAGCACCCAAGTCAGCCATACAGTCACCGGGGTAAACAATCCATATGTTGACAACCATTCTGTACCCATACAACCATTCTGTTTTTCACTTTTTCAGTATTCGATAAATTACATGAGATATTCAACACCCTATTACTTTATAAAATAGGCTGTGTGTTATATGATTTTGCCCAACTGTAGGCTAATGTAAGTGTTCTGAGCCCATTTAAGGTAGGCGAAGCTGGTAGGTTAGGTGCATTTTCAACGTATGATATTTTCAATTTATGATGGGTTTATCGGGATGTAACCCCATCCTAAATGGAGGAAGATCTGTATTTTGTTACGGCAGCCTGGCATACTAATACACTAGCTTATTATAGGACTAACAGCACCCTCACTCACCCTCCACATTGATGCCAGAGTGATATTTTTAGAAACCAAATCCGATCTTGTTCAAATATTTAACTGATTCCATCAACAGAAAGCCCCCTCATGACCCATGCTTATCTCTCCAGTCTCATCTGCTCTGCCTTTTATCCCAGCTGAATTTAAGGACTGAAGTCCCAGTGTTTCCTGCTCCTGAACATCCCTGTGCCTTTGCTTCTCATATTTATCCTACTTTGCATGACCTTTACCCACTTCATCCATCAGACTGACCACTACTTCTCCTTCAAATATCAGTTTACTTTTGTAACAGTTCCATGGCCACATTTCTCTCCCTCACCCACCACAATGGGTTAGGTGCCCATCCTTAACATGAACTGTCTTTACTACCACAACCCCATGTTTGCCGTTCTCTTATAGTATCACATTTCAAACTCTATTAAAATTATTGACTTTCCACTCACATAGCTCTTTACCCCTAAATTATCTCTACATTTGTGTTCTTGAATATTTTTCATGCTTTTTAAATAACTTTTTTACTGTTATTAGTGTTCTTAAGTCCCTAATGTTCTTTTTCTTAACCTGCTGATTAGTTGCAGTATTAGAAAATAACCACATGTATATCAATCTGACCCAGTTAAGGGCTACGAATAAAGTTTGTGGAGTCTTCCTCTGGGTAAATAAATTATACTTCAGGTTTTCTGTTTAGGCTGGCCAGGTGTCTTATCTATGACTACTCATAGTCATGGATAATTTCTAGAATACATGTCTGAAAATACTTTTTCTCGATGAAAGTGAGAAATTGTTAAAACATTTTATATTAAGAATAAATAAAATTTCTGTGTATACTTACACATTCATCATCATGAAGTTTCCTGAGTTGAGATCCTTTCTGTCTGGAAAAGTAGATTTTATTGAACGGGTCATACAGTTATTTGATATTTCATAATCTACAGAGTAAAACATAGTCATATGTCATTTTGTGTTGTCTGACCTGAACTAAGAATGAAGAGTGCTGGTTAATATTCTACCCTAGTTAGCTGATATTTACCATTAACATCTTTGATAGATGATCATTTTGCAAACAAATAAAAATATAAAAAATAAGATCAACATTAAAAGGAGACTGGGCACTTTTAAAATAGTCCATGAATATTCAGATGGAAATCAAAAGCATAATATAGTGTGCAAACATTTTTGCAGTTTTATTTATTTAATTTTATTTTATTTTTCTGGAAAGATGGGAGAGTGCTTTTTTCTTTTCTTTTCCTTCATTTTTTTCCTTTTCTTTTTTCTCCTCCCCTCCCCTCTCCTCTCCTCCCCTTTCCTTTCCTATCTTTCATTTCCTTTACTCTTTTCTTTTTTGTCTCCAAACTTTTAAGGAAATTTCTATAAAATCAGTAGTCAACAGAACAGAGGCCTCAGTGGACATACATGACAAAAAATGCAGTCTTCACACAAATCATTTAGGAAAGTCACTAAACAACCAAACAGCTACAACCCACAACAAGTGACAACTACAAACACAGGGAGGTGGAGATAATCCTGATTCCTTATATATTTCTTATGCCATTATAATATTCAAATTGTTCACATTCAACAAAATATTATGACGTATGCACCTCTGTTTTCTTGGTACTGGTCTAGGCCCCAGCAGAATAAAGAAATCAGACAAAAATCCCTGTCCTTGTGAAGTTGACATTTTATTATATAACTATTTTTATTCATTAAGATATTATTTTTTCAATATTTTATTACAGTAGTTTTCAAATACACACCAAAGTTGAAAGAATTTTGCAGTGAACCCCCTTATGTCTACCTCCCAGGTCTACCACTGATGTCTGACTATCCTTGTCCTATCATGTTTCTCTCTATATAGTCACCTTTTTTTTTTTTTAACATCTTTATTGGGGTATAATTGCTTTACAATGGTGTGTTAGTTTCTGCTTTATAACAAAGTGAATCAGTTATACATATACATATGTTCCCATATCTCTTCCCTCTTGCGTCTCCCTCCCTCCCACCCTCCCTATCCCACCCCTCCAGGCGGTCACAAAGCACGGAGCTGATCTCCCTGTGCTATGCGGCTGCTTCCCACTAGCTATCTACCTTACGTCTGGTAGTGTATATATGTCCATGCCTCTCTCTCGCTTTGTCACAGCTCACCCTTCCCCCTCCCCATATCCTCAAGTCCATTCTCTAGTAGGTCTGTGTCTTTATTCCTGTCTTACCCCTAGGTTCTTCATGACATTTTTTTTTCTTAAATTCCATATATATGTGTTAGCATACGGTATTTGTCCTTCTCTTTCTGACTTACTTCACTCTGTATGACAGACTCTAGATCTATCCACCTCATTACAAATAGCTCAATTTCGTTTCTTTTTATGGCTGAGTAATATTCCATTGTATATATGTGCCACATCTTCTTTATCCATTCATCCGAAGATGGGCACTTAGGTTGTTTCCATCTCTGGGCTATTGTAAATAGAGCTGCAATGAACATTTTGGTACATGACTCTTTTTGAATTATGGTTTTCTCAGGGTATATGCCCAGTAGTGGGAATGCTGGCTCATATGGTAGTTCTATTTGTAGCTTTTTAAGGAACCTTCATACTGTTCTCCACAGTGGCTATATCAATTTACATTCCCACCAACAGTGCAAGAGGATTCCCTTTTCTCCACACCCTCTCCAGCATTTATTGTTTCTAGATTTTTTGATGATGGCCATTCTGACTGGTGTGAGATGATATCTCATTGTAGTTTTGATTTGCATTTCTCTAATGATTAATGATGTTGAGCATTCTTCCATCGAAAAAGAAGATATGAGATAATATAATCAATACCATCTCAGTCTTCAGTCTCTGATGGTTTTATTAGGGCATGAATTTGCATATCCTGAGAGACTTTATTTTGGATGACACTTGCTATTATATTTGTAAATTTTCAGAAGGTCTAGAAAAGAAGGAGGAAAATTATAAAAAGGAAGAAGAGCTTATTTCTTTGAGTATTCACTCTGTGTCAGCTGCTTAGCTAAGGTTTGACATGTTTTATCACAGTGAATCCTAAACACTATTATAATTTCTGTCTTACTGAATACAAAGTGTGTAGCAGATTGGGTATTTGCCTAATGTCACAGATCTACTAACTGCAGCCTGGATTCTAATCCAGATGTCTGACACCAAAGCCCATGATTTTAACTACTAATCAGAAAGGAGTGAATTCAAGTTGTTGGAATGAAAAAAAAAATTGTTGGAATGGCTGGTAATAACCATTCTTAAAGTCTCCTAGAAGCTGAGATGTTGTTTATAGTGAGGACTTAATATTTAATGGGTGGGGCTGGTGGTGCTGAGGATTCCAACTAATTCCAACTCTGCATTTGGGTGTTCATTCTCTTCCCTAGACTTCTCCGGACAGTCAGAGAAGCAACATGATTCTCCTCTGGGGTATGAAGGATAGATCAGTCTTATAACAGTGTCCATGGCTAACAGTCCAAATAGAGGCAGCTGTCTTCTGAGTTTCCACTAAGTGATAAGAAAGATGTAACACAGGAGATTCATGAAACTTTGACCAAGAATACATTTCCTGCCTGAGACCCAGTTTCCTTAAATGTAATGTGGGAATAAAAATGTCTATATGTAACAGCTAATCTGAGGGACATTGTATACTACAAATGAGAATTTGGCAGGATAGCAAAGAAATATATATGCATATATATCCTTACATATAGCTATTTTTTTCAAAACAAAGCAATGTCCAAAGAGTACTGGAGGATCATGACAAAAGGTAAGATTTGTCAAACCATGTTTTTAAAAACCAAGCAGATTTTGGCCAATGTGAATTTTGTGATCGTAAAACAAAAGCAAAACAGGGCTCCAAACTGAGTACTGTACTTATTGATTTAGCATACAAAACATGCATTGATTACTGTGAATTTTCTGATCTATGCCACATAATGGTCTCCATTCCCTTGTGCATGCAATCCTGGCACTTTTTCTGTTGTATTTGGTGCAGTCCACCTGTAACTGGAAGAAAAATAATACCCGACATTCTCTTCCTTCAGTTCTGCGTCATTTTCATATTGAGATGGTAAAGAGGGAGAAGAGAGTGGAAAGAGTACTAGTCTCTTCATCTTTTCAGCAAACATGTCTAGAAGATCTTTTATGGACCAGGTGCTGTGCTGCAAAAATAAATCAGACCTAGAATAGTCCTTAAATGAGAATTAGCAGTTTAAGAAGGAAATACTAATCTCTCTTTTTAGGGTTATAATGAGAGCCCAGTGGGATAATGAATGTGAACAATACTGAGAAAAGTTTAAAATGCCACCAAAAGGTAAAACTTTACTTTGCTCTTCTCCTTTTGCAAGGAGATTCATTTTGCAACCTTTAAAGAAAGAAACACCACCAGGAAAGTACAGTAGGAACAGTTTTACATCCTAGGGAATTATTTCAGCCCACTGTGAGTCAGTTTATCTACTTTCATGACTCATTTACACATTAGCTCTGATTCCATTTTTCCCAAGAGCATGCCAAAAAGGTACTCACCTCTGTCCCTATTGCTTGATCGCCAGAAGAGAGTAGGATGAGATTCATTTCGAGAGAATGAATTGGAGAAATAGTAAATTCCACAGTTAGAAATGCGAAGCTGAATTCATTGTTTCATTGTTCACAGTAACTAAAACCCATTTCCCAACATCCCTTGCCCAGGCCAGACCTAAAAAAGGTCACTTCTTTACTTAGGGCCAACTCGGGGGGAAGTCAGAGATATATGATCCTGACCAAAAAAAAAAAGAAAAAAAAATGAGGTGGTGGGAGGAATCTCTGGTCATTAGAGAAAGGGCTGTCCAGGAGATCCTGTGGGCATGCCCAGGGTAGAGTTGGGGTTATGGTCTCAAAGTTGTATAGGTGGTTTCTGAAAGGCCAAGTCAGAAACCTGAGAGATCCCAATGAAGAACTGAGCAGAAAGCTCTCAATCCTTTTATTCTTCTCAGTCTCTTCCTCTTCCTCAAGGTCTGATTCACCCCCACTCTGCTGATTAGACCAATCCAAATAGATGTCTTCTAAATTTTCTTTTGACTTTAACATTCTATAATTACTGAAGGCTGAATATGTTGCAGTTAACGTAAAAGCATGAATATTAAAAAGGAATCCTAACTTACCAGGTGGAGTGACAGCCCATGTAGTGGCTGCCAGACCAAGGATGACAAAAGCAGTGATGCTCTTCATAGTGATGATGAATGAGGGTAGTAGAGAGATGCTGCTCTGAGGCAAGAAGTTCAGAGAGAAAGAGAGAAAAAGCAGTCTGCCAAATACACATATATATACTCTGGGCAGGGTCCCATCCTCATTAAAATTGGCCTTTGCAATGATGATTGGCTATTAATCCAAGCTAGGGTATTTATTTCATTTGTCGAGGAGAGCTTCCTTATTATCTTGAGCTACAGACAGTTGGAACAGTTACATCCTGAAACTCATCTACCAGAAGGTGTTTTACATAATAACCCTTTGATCGCTCAGCAAATATAATGGTGTGGCTATATTTGAGAACAAATAAAATCATAGGTGTAGTAAAGAGCAAATAGACATTTAAATGACGTGTAAAGGGCATTAAGATTATATTAGATGCAGGAAAGTTGAAAAGGATCATAGAAGCACATTTCTTTAAAATGTACTGTAGTAGACAACATTAATAGCACTGTAAACCTTGCTTTTCTAGAGCATGAACACACTTTACAATATTTTATGAAGGCTTGTTAAATGATTAACCTTATGAAATAAGAAGAGTAGCATTATTGCTATTCTGCAGATGAAACAACAAAATCAAAAATATTAAGTATATTCTTTTGGGCTTCCCTGGTGGTGCAGTGGTTAAGAATCCACCTGCCAATGCAGGACATGTGGGTTCGAGCCCTGGTCTGGGAAGCCCCACCCACCAGAACATAGGCACCGGTCCCTTCCACAAGGAAGACTACACAAGGCACTAAGCCAATCTCATCCACTGGGGGCAGACACCAAAAACAATAGGAACTACAAACCTGCAGCCTGCAAAAAGGAGACCCCAAACCCAGTAAGTTAGACAAAATGAGAAGACAGAAATATGCAGCAGATGAAGGAGCAAGGTAAAAACCCACCAGATGAAACAAATGAAGAGGAATAGTCAGTCTACCTGAAAAAGAATTCAGAATAATGAGAGTAAAGATGATCCAAAATCTTGGAAATAGAATGGAGAAAGTACAAGAAACGTTTGACAAGGACCTAGAAGAATTAAAGAGCCAGCAAACAATGATAAACATACAATAAATGAAATTAAAAATTCTCTAGAAGGAATCAATAGCAGAATAACTGAGGCAGAACAGATAAGTGACCTGGAAGATAAAATAGTGGAACTAATTACTACAGAGCAGAATAAGGAAAAAAGAATGAAAAGAACTGAGGACAATCTCAGAGAACCCTGGGACATTAAATGCACCAACATTCGAATTATAGAGGCCCCAGAAGAAGAGAAAAAGAAAGAGTCTGTGAAAATATTTGAAGAGATTATAGTTGAAATCTTCCCTAACATGGGAAAGAAAACAGTCAATCAAATCCCAGAAGCGTAGAGAACCCCATATAGGATAAATCCAAGGAGAAACACACCACGTCACATATGAATCAAACTATCAAAAATTAAATACAAAGAAAAAATATTAAAAGCAGCAAGGAAAAGCAACAAATAACATACAAGGGAATCACCATAAGGTTAATAGCTGAGTTTTCAGCAGAAATTCTGCAAGCCAGAAGGGAGTGGCAGGACATATTCAAAGTGATGAAAAGGAAAAACCTACAATCAAGATTACTGTACCCAGCAAGGATCTGATTCAGATTTGACAGAGAAATTAAAACCTTTACAGACAAGCAAAAGTTAAAAGAATTCAGCACCATGAAACAAGCTTTACAACAAATGCTAAAAGAACTTCTCTAGAAAGGAAACACAAGAGAAGGAAAAGACCTACAAAAACAAACCCAAACAATTAACATGGTAATAGGGGCATACATATCAATAACTACCTTAAATGTAAATGGATTAAATGCTCCAACCAAAAGACATTAGACTGGCTGAATGGATACAAAAACAAGACCTGTGTATATTACTGTCTACAAGAGACCCACTTCAGACCTAGAGACACATACAGACTGAAAGTTAGGAGACAGAAAAAGATATTCCATGCAAATGGAAAGCAAAAGAAAGCTGGAGGGCTTCCCTGGTGGCGCAGTGGTTGAGAGTCCACCTGCTGATGCAGGGGATGCGGGTTCGTGCCCTGGTCTGGGAAGATCCCACATGCTGCAGAGCAGCAGGACCTGTGAGCCATGGCCGCTGAGCCTGCGCGTCCGGAGCCTGTGCTCTGCAACGGGAGAGGCCACAACAGTGAGAGGCCCGTGTACCACAAAAAAAAAAAAAAAAAAAAAAGCTGGAGTAGCAATTCTCATATCAGACAAAATAGACTTTAAAATAAAGACTATTACAAGAGACAAAGAAGGACACTACAGAATGATCAAGGGATTGATCCAAGAAGAAGATACAACAATTGTAAATATTTATGCACCCAACATAGGAGCACCTCAATACATAAGGCAAATGCTAACAGCCATAAAAGGGGAAATTGACAATAACACAATCGTAGGTAGGGGACTTTAACACCCCACTTTCACCAATGGACAGATCATCCAAAATGAAACTAAATAAGGAAACACAAGCTTTAAATGATACATTAAACAAGATGGACTTAATTGATACTTATAGGACATTCCATCCAAAAACAACAGAACACACTTCCTTCTCAAGTGCTCATGGAACATTCTCCAGGATAGATGATATCTTGGGTCACAAATCAAGCCTTGGTAAATTTAAGAAAATTGCAATTGTATCAAGTATCTTTTCTGACCACAGTGCTATGAGACTAGATATCAATTACAGGAAAAAAATCTGTAAAACATACAAACACATGGAGGCTAAACAATACACTACTAAAAAACCAAGAGATCACTGAAGAAATCAAAGAGGAAATCAAAAAATACCTAGAAACAAATGACAATGAAAACACGACGACCCAAAACTCATTGGATGCAGCAAAAGCAGTTCTAAGAGGGAAGTTATAGCAATAAAATCCTACCTCAAGGAAACAAGAAACACCTCAAATAAACAACCTAACCTTACACCTAAAGCAATTAGAGAAAGAAGAACAAAAAAACCCCCAAAGTTAACAGAAGGAAAGAAATCATAAAGAAGTAAATGAAAAAGAAATGAAGAAAACAATAGCAAAGATCAATAAAACTAAAAGCTGGTTCTTTGAGAAGATAAAATTGATAAACCATTAGCCAGACTCATCAAGAAAAAGAGGGAGAAGACTCAAATCAACAGAATTATAAATGAAAAAGGAGAAGTAACAACTCACACTGCAAAAAAACAAAGGATCATGAGGGATTACTACAAGCAACTCTATGCCAATAAAATGGACAATCTGGAAGAAATGGACAAATTTTTAGAAAAGCACAACCTTCCGAGACTGAACCAGGAAGAGGTAGAAAATATAAACAGACCAATCACAAGCACTGAAATTGAAACTGTGATTAAAAATCTTCCAACAAACAAAAGCCCAGGACCAGATGGCTTCACAGGCGAATTCTATCAAACATTTAGAGAAGAGCTAACACTTATCCTTCTCAAACTCTTCCATAATATAGCAGAGGGAGGAACACTCTCAAACTCATTCTACAAGGCCAACATCACCCTGATACCTAAAACAGACAAAGATGTCACAAAAAAAGAAAACTATAGGCCCATATCACTGACAAACATAGATGCAAAAATCCTCAACAAAATACTAGCAAACAGAATCCCAACAGCACATTAAAACGATCATACACCATGACCTAGTGGGGTTTATCCCAGGAATGCAAGGATTCTTCAGTATATGCAAATCAATCAATGTGATACACCATATTAACAAACTGAAGGAGAAAAACCATATGATCATCTCAATAGATGCAGAAAAAGCTTTCAACAAAATTCAACACCCATTTATGATAAAAAACTCTCCAGAAAGTAGACATAGAGGGAACTTATCTCAACATAATAAAGCCCATAAATGACAAACCCACAGCCAATATCGTTCTTAATGGTGAAAAACTGAAACCATTTCCTCTAAGATCAGGAACAAGACAAGGTTGCCCACTCTCACCACTATTACTCAACATAGTTTTGGAAGTTTTAGCCACAGCAATCAGAGAAGAAAAGGAAATAAAAGGAATCCAAATCAGAAAAGAAGAAGTAAAGCTATCACTGTTTGCAGATGACATGATACTATACATAGAGAATCCTAAAGATGCCACCAGAAAACTACTAGAGCTAATCAATGAATTTGGTAAAGTAGGAGGATACAAAATTAATGCACAGAAATCTCTTGCATTCCTATACATTAATGATGAAAAATCTGGAAGAGAAATTAAGGAAACACACCCATTTACCACTGCAACAAAAACAATAAAATACCTAGGAATAAACCTACCTAAGAAGACAAAACACCTGTATGCAGAAAACTATAAGACACTGATGAAAGAAATTAAAGATGATACAAACAGATGGAGAGATACACCATGTTATTGGATTGGAAGAATCAACATTATGAAAACGACTATACTACCCAAAGCAATCTGCAGATTTAATGCAATCCCTATCAAACTACCAATGGCATTTTTCAGAGAACTAGAACAAAAAAATTCACAATTTGTATGGAAACACAAAAGACCCTAAATAGCCAAAGAAATCTTGAGAAAAATGGAGGGAGCTGGAGGAATCAGGCTCCCTGGCTTCAGACTATACTACAAAGCTACAGTAATCAAGATAGTGTGTTAATGGCACAAAAACAGAAATATAGATCAAGGGAATAGGATAGAAAGCCCAGAGATAAACCCAC
>NW_006772405.1:117379-124208 GCF_000442215.2 Lipotes vexillifer | reverse complement strand
CTCCCCGGCCCAGGGCACGAACCCGTGTCCCCTGCATCGGCAGGCGGACTCTCAACCACTGCGCCACCAGGGAAGCCCCGGTCACCTTATTTTTGATAAAGGAGGCAAGTAAGTGGTACTGGGAAAACTGGACAGCTACATGTAAAAGAATGAAATTAGAACACTCCCTAACACCATACACAAAAATAAACTCAAAATGGATTAGAGACCTAAGTGTAAGGCCAGACACTATAAAACTCTTAGAGGAAAACATAGGCAGAACACTCTATGACATAAATCACAGCAAGATCCTTTTGGACCCACCTCCTAGAGAAATGGAAATAAAAACAAAAATAAACAAATGGGACCTAATGAAACTTCAGAGCTTTTGCACAGCAAAGGAAACCATAAACAAGACCAAAAGACAACCCTCAGCATGGGAGAAAATATTTGCAAATGAAGCAACTGACAAAGGATTAATCTCCAAAATATACAAACAGCTTATGCACCTCAATATCAAAAAAAACAAGCAACCCAATCCACAAATGGGCAGAAGATCTAAATCGACATATCTCCAAAGAAGATACACAGTTTGCCAACAAACACTTGAAAGGATGCTCGACATCACTAATCATCAGAGAAATGCAAATCAAAACTACAGTGATGTATCACCTCACACCAGTCAGAATGGCCATCATCAAAAAGTCTACAAACAGTAAATGCTGGAGAAGGTGTGGAGAAAAGGGAACACTTGCATGGTTGGTGGGAAATGTAAATTGATACAGCCACTATGGAGAACAGTATGCAGGCTCCTTACAAAACTAAAAATAGAATTACCATATGATCCAGCAATCTCACTGCTGGGCATATACCCTGAGAAAGCCATAATTCAAAAAGAAACATGTACCACAATGTTCATTGCAGCTCTATTTATAGTAGCCAGGACATGGAAGCAACCTAAGTGTCCATCGACAGATGAATGGATAAAGATGTGGTACATATATACAATGGAATATTACTCAGCCATAAAAAGCAACGAAATTGAGTTATTTGTAGTGAGGTGGATGGACCTAGAGTCTGTCATACAGAGTGAAGTAAGTCAGAAACAGAAAAACAAATACCATATGCTAACACACATATATGAAAGCTAAAAAAAAAATGGTTTTGATGAACCTAGAGGCAGGACAGGAATAAAGACACAGATGTCGAGAATGGACTTGAGGACATGGAAAGGGGAAGTGTAAGATGGCACGAAGTGAGAGAGGGCATGGACATATACGCACTACCAAATGTAAAATAGCTAGCTAGTGGGAAGCAGCTGCATAGCACAGGGAGATCAGCTCAGTGCTTTGTGACCACCTAGAGGGGTGGGATAGGGAGGGTGGGAGGGAGACGCAAGAGGGAGGGGATATGGGAATATATGTATATGTATAGCTGATTCACTTTGTTTTACAGCAGAAACTAACACAACATTGTAAAGCAATTATACTCCAATAAAGATGTTAAAAAATTCAGGGTTCAAGAATAATGATCTAAAAATTCACTACCCATGTTCTTCTCTTTCTGGAAATACTTATATGAAAAATTAATCTGGTCAACAAACTAACATGACTGCATTTCCCTTTCACCATCTACTCAGTAACTAAGGATTTAAAAACCGTGTATAGAATTACCTGAAACTCAACATCATCACAATACATTGCCCAAATCAAAAAACCCTTCACCAAATCCACACCCATCTCTATTACCAGTTCCTTAACAGGCTCAAGGTTTTTTTTTCAAAACTAATTGATTAGGTGTGATTCTGGGGCAGCCAGCCTTTAATGTGGACATGCACTGCACAGGAATTCCTAGCAATCCCCAACATGGGTCCCACACAGAGTAGATGTCAGTTTCGATCAATAAGTGTATATGTACAACATTATCTGTTTCTTTTTCTCTAAATAAAATTATGTCTGACTGAGGTCTTCATTCTGCCTAGATTTGGAGAGATTTGGTCTCATTCATTATTGGAGTTTATGAGGATCTGAGATGCTTAAGCAGTGCACGGAAAATGAGAACAGGCCCTATTATCTCTGAACAGGCATGGTTGCTGCCTGCATCTCAGCAGTGCAAGCCAGCCTTAAATGGTTCCCCTCACTGAAGCTGCTCCATGATTCTGTACCACCCATGAGACAGGGTGATTTTTGACTGAGATTGAGAACCCCATGAATCTAGTTTTCAGCAGATACTTTGTATAGTCATACGCTCAGCAGTCTCTTCCTCTTCAGGAAGCTGCCGGGCAGCAGTCTTGGTCAGTGTTAGTCCTCCGTCCTTTTGATTTCTTTTGAAAATTTAATTTCTTCTGCTTTGGTTACTTTCTAAAGTACTCATGCCATTAAGAGTAATTTTTTGCCCCTTTTTATGTTTTTGTCCAGTTTATTTCAAATATCCTGTAAAGTAAAAATACATACCTTTTTCTTCAAGCTTTGTGATAGAGAGTGAAGGACAGATAAAAAGAAAACTAGTTAATGGCTTTTAACTACTGCCTTAGTTGTTGATGCTGTGTTATTACTTCTTGTTTGACATATTGACATTAAAATGACTATGTCAAAATTCCATTCATCTTTAGAAACCTACCTTGTGCTTCCAGATAAGTGCTAACCTGGGGGTAAACAGCTCCACCAGAAATTCTTCAGTGGGTACTTATAACTGGAGGTTCTCCAACTACCTACACCTCTCCTGGGTGCCTGGGAACAGCCTCTGGGTAGGGACAGATGGGGCATTTCCTTCGTGAATCATCCATGTCTGTCTTGTGACCAGAGGCCAGGACCTAAGCAAATATCCTTTGTGAACAAAACTTGTCAAAGCTCATTTTTAGAGATCTTGGCAATAGGAGTTCTGGCAAGTTTCTAACTTAAAATTTAAGGAGCAAAGTGGATCCAGAGATGAGAATATAATAGCTGGCAACTTTCCATTTTATTACTGCTCCCAGGACTTCTTTCGTGTTAAGTCAAGCCATTAGAATTCACTTTTCATTGCTAATCCCATTACTCTATGCTAAAAAATCTGCATGTGTACTGTCTCCTGCCACATGATCCATAGATTTGAAAGTGAAGTATTCCACAGATTAACAGACGTGACTGTTTCTGTAGATAATGGACAGTTTTCTAGGATCATTTGATACAAAATCCACCCTTTTGTCTGGAAACATAATCAGATAATTTTATTTACATGAAAAGCATGGAACTGTGGTTCATGAGGCCAGAGGGAGTGGTGTAAGGGACATGAGATTAAAAACCATTTACTTGAATTTGTATTTCTCCTTTGCACTCATCTGGGTAAGCTTAGAAAAATCACTTCCCCTCTGTTGGCTTCAGGATTCCCATATACTAAACATGCTGGATAAATCATCTCTAATTTTCTTCTAGCTCTGTCAACCTGGGAGTTTATCAATCTGAAATAAAATAACCTTTCCCTGATCGAGATTTTCTTTATAACTACATATCATATATTTAGCTGATAAAGAGCAAATTAATTAGTTGAAAGTTACAATAAGGCTAATTATAACAATACACTTCACAGCATATTTTTTTCTGGGCTCCTACTGCTTTTGCATTCCTCTTTAGCTGCAGCTTTTTCCAATATTTCTGAGAAACATGAATCTAGCCTTCATCTGGGGAGGAGATACGTTTTATAAGTTCATATTTTCAGGTAATTTTAGCTTGTTTCCAACCATCAGTGCCAGCAATTTTTAATTTGTACCAGGAAGGGACTTTTTTTGAAAACAAAAGTCCTTGTAGGCTTTATGTCATTGACCATAGCTGAGAGTACATGTTTTAAATTTTTTTTTAAGTCTCTTAAGGGTCTAGCTTTAGTCAACAACTTTTAATAAGCAACACTCCATGCTAGGTATTTTGCTAGGCACTGGAAATAAAAACGAGAACATTAAACCATCTCTTCTCTTAGAGAATTCACAGTCTAGTGAGAGAAATGGACTTGGAAATAAGCAACTAGGAAACAGTGACAGCTGGTAATATAGGTGTAAGGACAGGGTGTTATGGGAGCATAAGAAAGGAATAACTAATTCACAGAGGGGAAAGAAGTCATGGAAGGCTTCTAGAAAAAAGCTACACCTTTAATGAGGTGAGAAAAAATTATTCTAGAGTTTGAAGGAATGAACCTTGTGAGATGGAAGGAAAAAGCGGGAGAAGGACCAGGGGTGGATAAAGAGGATATGTTAAGAGGAGAGGACATAAAGGAACAAGTTTAAGGAAACTATTCAAGGGTATAAGGGAAAGGGGACTGAGCCTGAAGAGGTGGACAGAGGCCTTGCATGTCAGGAGGAGTTTGGTGTTCATCTTGGGGGCTAGAGAAGCCACTTAAAAGTTTCATGCTTATTACTATCAAATTTGGATTTCAGATCATCACTCTGCAGTGGAGAATGCAATGGATGGGAGAAGGCTGAAGCAGGGAAATCATGTATAAGGCTGCTTCGGTCAATCATGAAAGACTGATGATGGCTTAAACCAAAGATTTAATAGACTTAGTGATTAACTGTACAGAGGATAAAAGGTATCTGGGAAGATAATGCCTGGGTTTCAGGTTTTTCTCGTTTTACTGTGTTTTAGTGCAGTGTGGCTGCTTAGTAGGAGTTTTCAAAAAAAATTAAAATGGGGAATTAAACAGATCTGTGTTTTGAAGAGGTCATTTGAAGATAAAAAAAAAAGAAAGCTGTAAAGGATGGAGACAAGCAAGTCTGTTAGGCCATTGAAAAGTCCACTGAAATGAAAAAGAGGATCTAAAATTCATTAAAGAAAAAAATAAGGTAAAAAGTAAATGTCTTTAGGTGAGAAAGATATTTACAAGGACTGTAACAGATAAGGATAGAGTGCCTGGAATAGCCTGGAGGAAGACAGCTCATCATCCCTCAAAATAATTCAGAAGGAGCTACTGTCAAGTGAAAAGTCCATCAAGGATGATGAATGTTTTAGGAGATTTTTTTTCTTGGGTCTGATTTTCAAATGACCAAGTCTTTCTTTCTATTCTCCCTTCATGCTTGAAGAATGATTTATAGTCACATATTATTTATATTTAACTTTAATCTCAATACTGGAAAGAAAAAGGGATTTGTGTGCCAGGATGGTATCAGAGAAAGAACAAGGTGTCTTGTTATGCTTTTTACTATGAGGGAAACAAGTATTATCCATCATTGGTAAAGGCCACAGGGAGTGCTATTTGAGGGCACATTCCCTTCATTTACCATAATCTAACTGTGCTATATATATGAGACTGGCCTTGGTCAAAGTCAACCAGCAAGGCCACAAAGAGTATTGGATTGGAGTACAAATGTGCATTTTGAATGTGCTTTTCTCATTTGTAAGCACTTATTAAATGTTTAGAAATGTCAGCATTTATTATCTTCTATTATTATCATAGAATAAGAAGTGTGGTTGGTGTTTAAGTGTACAGAAGGGAGCAAAGAGAAGACAGTTAAGTTACAAAGAAGAAGGACAAGGGAGATTTTTTTTTTAATTGAAATATAGTTAATTTATAATATTGTGTTAGTTTCAGGTGTGAAGCAAAGTGATTCAGTCATTATCTATCTACATCTATATCTATCTAAATAGAGATATATTTTTTCAGGTTATTTTCCATTATAGGTTATTGTAAGATAGTGAATATAGTTCCCTGTGCTATACAGTAAATCCCTGTTGCTTACCTATTTTATGTATAGTGGTTTGTATCTGTTAATCCCATACTCCTCATTTATCCCTCCACCCCTCCCATTCCTCTTTGGTAATCATAAGTTTGTTTTCTATGTCTGTGAGTCTGTTTATGTTTTGTATATAGATTCATTTATATTCTTTTTTAGATCCCACATGTAAGTGATATCATGTAACATTTCTTTCTCTGTCTGACTTCACTTAGTATGCTATTCCGTAGGTCCATCCATGTTGCTGAAAATTGCAATATTTCATTCTTTTTATGGCTGAGTAATATTCCACTGCATATATATACCACATCTTAAACCAGCCATCTGTTGATGAACACTTAGTTTGCTTCTATGTCTTGGCAATTGTAAATAGTGCTGCTATGAACTTTGGGATGCATATATCTTTTTGAATTAGGGTTTTCATCTTTTCTGGATATATGTCCAGGAGTGGATTTACTGGATCATATGGTAGTTCTATTTTTAGTTTTTAAGGAACCTGCATACTGTTGTCTGTAGCAGCTGTACCAGTTTACATTCCCACCAACAGTGTACAAGGGTTCACTTTTCTTCACATCCTTGCCAACATTTGTTTATTTGTGTTCTTTTTGATAATAGCCATCCTGGCTGGTGTAAGGTAATAATCCATCGTGGTTTTGATTTGCATTTCCCTAATAATTAGTGATGTGTTGAGCATCTTTTCATGTGCCTGTTGGCCATCTGTGTGCCTTCTTTGGAAAAATGTGTGCTTAGATCTTTTGCCCTTTTTTTGATTGAGTTTTTTTTGATATTGAGTTGTATGAGGTGTTTGTATGTTTTGGAAGTTAATCCCTTGTCAGTTGCATCATTTGCAAATATTTTCTCCCAGTTGTCTTTCTGTTTTGTCGATGATTTCCTTTGCTGTGCAAAAGCTTTTAAGTTTGATTAGGTCTCATTTGGTTTTTTTTAATTTTATTTCTTTTCCTTGGAAGCCTAATCTACGAAAATATTTCTACGATTTATGTCAGAAAATGTTTTGCCTACGTTCTCCTCTAGGAGTTTTATGGTGTCATGTCTTTGTGAGTTTATTTTTGTGTATGGTGGGAGGGAATGTTCTAATTTCATTGATTTACATGTAGGTAAAGAGACAGATTCTTTTTTTTTTTTTTTTTTTTTTTT
>NW_006772405.1:100821-117353 GCF_000442215.2 Lipotes vexillifer | reverse complement strand
AGGGCCTCTTACCGCTGTGGCCTCTCCCGTTGCGGAGCACAGGCTCCAGACGCGCAGGCTCAGCAGCCATGACTCACGGGCCCCGCCGCTCTGCGGCATGTGGGATCCTCCCAGACTGGGACACGAACCCATGTCCCCTGCATCGGTAGGCGGACTCTCAACCACTGCGCCACCAGGGAAGCCCCAAGAGACAGATTCTTAACTATAACTGAGTTACAGCCTACAGGTCAAACTTGGCCCACCACCTATTTTTATAAATACAGTTTTATTGGAACATAGCTATGCATATGAATTTACATAATGAAAATTCATTATATTAACACAACAGCAGCATTGAGTGGTTGTGACAGAGGTTGTTTATCCCATAAAGTCTATCTGGCTCTTTAGTGAAAAAGTTTTCTGACCTGTAGTCTATACACGTGCTCTCTGTACTTGTTTCTGAAGCCTTGAGAGAGAGAGGGAGACTTCAGGTGAGTTCCTGACATGAAAAAATAAGGAGTTTGACAGTGGTACTTCTATGAAAACCCACATTCTGAAAGTGGAATCTGAGGTATAGTTATAGAGAAATGCATAAGTCTGTGGTAGCGACCAGGAAGAGGTGATAGAAATAGTCTGGCCTTCTTTAGGTCCATCTCAGGATCATTTGTCACTTCCTGGTTTAGAATTTTAGGGCTGGTTTGTGAAACATCAGTAAGATGGGTCTGGTTTTCATTTACCTCCCATTCGGATGTCAAGATATAACTCAGGAAGCAACTCAAAAATCAGTTTACTTGATAGTTAATACAGCTATTTTGTTGTGACCATTTTGACACAGATGACATTTTATATTTGCCTCCAGATTGTGTCTCCAAAATAAACAACTTACAGTTGTTTTTTTTTTTTAATCCCAAGTAATGTGTTCAACACATTCACACTCTTAACCCCAATCCCAGAGCCTCAGTCCGTTCCCTGCTTTATTTTCCTTGGTTCTCATTTCATCTCTGACCTCTGTCCCCTACTTCACCCTTGACTTTGACTAGGTCCCTGGAATTTTCTCCATTCCTGTGTCTCATCCCGTTCTAGACCACCCTATCCTTCACCTCACCATATCCCTGAGCCACACTTTCTCCCTGGTGCTCAGAATTATTATCAAGGGTTGCTTAAGTCTTGAGTGTGAGAGAACGTAGTCTTTTGTGCATATTACCTGATAATCATAATCAAAAGAATAATAATGAAGGTAGTACAGGGGGGTTGTTGTTGTTATCTCAATAAAATATTCAAAATGACATAAAGTGATTACTTCTCAAAAATCATATGTCTTGGCCAGGAAAGTGGTATTTCTGGATTTCCTAGAAATAACCAGGAAGGAGATACAATCTCAGATGTTATAGTATCTGTAAACCCATTCTGTATGTCCTGGAATTACCAAAGAAAATAGCAACATTGTTTTCTCATTTTTTTTTTTCTGAAATGGCTCTGTGTTTTCCTGCTTGAAAAATGATTTAGAAGTCTTCTTTCTTTTTTCTTAATGATAACATAAAAAGAAAAAAAAACACCGTAGGGAATGATTTATCTTCACTCAGTTAAAGAGGACAAAGATCATAAAATCCTACTATAATGGGCCAAGTGGCAACTTATCTAAAAGAAAAAGGGCAGAGGAATCAATACAAAATTAACTCCCCAAATCCAAGTCGGCCTGCCATTCCCGGCACAGTTCTAGAGCTGAGAACAACTAGAAGCATGGTGGATTCCCCACAGCTTCCTCCATCTACAGTGTGTTCAGCATTAGCCTGGAATCTGCAAGTGAACAATATAACTAGATACTGTCACAGGACACCGGTAGCAAGGTCCTGAGCATGAGAGTGTTTCAGCATTGAGGCAGGAGCTTACACGTGTTCCATCCCACCGCTATCTAGTGCTTATATTCTCTGGTGGATTTCTCATGTGTATTAGGTCGTTGCCTAGTTTAATAGCCTCTAGCTATAATACATGTAGCTCTTGAGCACTTGACATGGGGCTTGGTAACTCTTGTTGCCTTGGTCTTCGCCCAGACTATGTATGTGTCCAAGGCCCTGATACAGGAAATTATGCATTATTGATTCATATCTGGTTTGGCTTTATATAGCTGTTGGCTGCCTGGGAACCCCTACATCCCCACCTCTCTTCTAGACATTGCTTTACAACCATGACAGCAACCTGAAGAAAGCATTCTCCGTCCACCTATAGGCTTAGAAAAACCAAAAGGTAGAGTTCATTCAGCTTCTGCAAAAACAAGTTCCTATTATCCAGGCAGTGACAAAGAAATCCCAGAAATGGCGTTCTGCAGGGTTTACTTTTATTGAACAAGCAGTTGGACAGACAGCATTGTGATCAGGAGGTTTCCACAGCACAGACTGGGTGAAGATGTCTCTGTGCCCTCAGATCACAGAATCTAGGAGGAAAGAGATGGAAAAGACTGAAAGTCAGTGAGTCCATTCCCCCAACAGCTGTATTGTTTTCTATAGTAAATAAGACGAGCTCTGAAGAATTCTTTGTATTCTTTGAAGGTATGCAATTTAGAATTGGAATACACATTTTCCCTCATGGCTTTCACCAACTCTTTCATCATTTGACCTACAAGAGAAGATGGGTAGGTTAGATGTTATAAACTCAAAGACATTGTAGAAATAAATGCAGGCTATACATTTATGATGGTAATAACATAGTCAAAGAAATCCATAGATTCCTGCATTCTGCTAAGAATGCACAATTTCAAATCACTTTCACATTTTATTCAGTTGATTCAGTGAGTATTTATTGAGTATCTAGTATATACTACCTGTTCAGGTGGATACAAAAATGAACTCTGCTCTTGATTACATGAGACCGTCATGGTAATGAAAAAAGGAAGGTGTCATTCACATCTTTTCACAAAGGAATAAATTAAGCTTCAGAGAAGTTCACTGACTTGCCAAGATGTCACATTTGGTCAGGACTTAAGTCTAATTCCTCTAACAATTAATGCTTTACTATTATAGTTTGTTTTAGGCCATGAGATTTTAATCAGCTGTCTTCCTGCCTGACTCATCCATGTAGTTGTATATTCTTGAAATCAACATTTAAAACATTAAATCAACATTTAAATTTTTTAGAAAGGTAACTGCATCTTGTCTGCTGGTACTACTTGGAACACTAGCAGCATTATTATCCCAAACTCGAACCTCCATTTTAGTTCTCACATTAACCCCATCAGGCTTCCTTTGATTTGAGTTGGCAAGCTATGGTCTTGTTGAATCCTTGAAAATCTTTGTCATGGAACTGAGAATAGTCATTTATTCATCTCAGAAAATAGTACTGGTATTTTTCTTAACAAAGGCATTTCCTTCCAGTGTAGCTAATCTTTATTTAATTGAGATAATGCCTTTTCTAGAGCCCTTGGTTTTCAGAATCTCCTGACAACTAAAGGATGGTGGCAGAGCACAAGAAATGAAGTCAGGGCTACAGTGGACCCTGAACAAATACTGATTAACTTTGGTAAATTGCAGGATTTCTCCCAGGCTGATTTTCTGTAAAGTGGGAAAGATAACGATCCCTGCCCTAAATACAGATTTACTGTGAGGATGCAGAAGGAAAGAGCAGATAAAACTCCAAAGAGTTATATAAATCTTAGTAGTTACTTTATAATGAAAAGTACCTCTTAGAATAGGAAGTAAAAGTAGGATTTTCAGTCTATTTTTCCAGGAAAGTTGTGACTGCCAGGCCTTTTATTCATTCTTGGGATTCCAGACTCTCTTAGAGAATCTTCTACAGAGGAACAAGGTTTAGGCAATAGTTTCCAGCCTCCAGGATTTACACCCATAATGGTTATCAGAGCAGTGCTGAGCCATGGCCCACCCATGTCACCTTGGGGTATCCAATATCACATAATTGAATCATACATCAGGAATTGAACCCATGCCCAGGACACCTCTTGCTCTAATGATTTGTTCCATCAGATAAAACCATAAATAATTCCTGTCATTAATAATGCCTGTTATATAACTCTAGCGGGGGAAAAAAACACCCCAAAATGAAAGGAAGGAACTTGCAAAACCTTTTGTTCTTAGTTCTGGCAAGATGCTTCATTATTTGAATAAATACATCTTATTAGTATTATTCTATGTCAAATTCCTCATAAAGTAGTTTTCATCATGGTGTCTACATGAGATTACAGCAAGGCATAAGGTGTGGTCTGTAAGACTTGCATAAAGATTACTTTTACCTCCCTGTTTGAGATGTATGTGACCAGGTATGTTTTTAAGATGGGGAGACAGGATATTCTGGCAATAAAATGAGAAGCAGACCACTAACAGTTTATATCTAATAAGATAAGAAGATAGCCAACACAACATAGGGACTAGAGCAAAAGTTTTATTAAAACCTCTCTTTATATATGTGTAATGCCCAGAGTAGATAAATGACTTTTTTAACCCACATGAGAAAACAGTGAAGGTCTCCTGACTTCATTCCAGTACCTTGCCTCCTACCCTGCGTTCCAGCTGCCAGTGTGAAACCAGGGACACCTAGCTTATAGCTCTTGTTTTTCCACTTTCCCATATCAAGGCTTGCTGAGTTCTTTTGAATATGGTCTCACCTAGTATTGCTTAAGATCCTCAAGTCTGGCAGAACTGTTTTGAATTCCATTATTGCCAAAGCTTTCTGTGGCAGTGGAATAGAGTAAAAACAGTTGTGAATAATAATAACTAGCTATCAAATCTTAACTTATTAAAATATTGTTTGTTTTATTAAAGATAAGTATATTTTAATACCAAATATAACTTTATTAAAATTATTTAAAAGAAATAAGCATTGTGCCAGGGTCTGTTTCTCTACATTCATACTTTAGGCTCCTAGGCCTGATAATAATAATAAATGCCATTGCTTTTTAAACACTGGGCCAAATGCTTAAAAGTATTTATTAAATATTTTCAATAACTCAGTGAGAGCTTTGGTTTACATATTTATGTGATTTGCCAAAGGTCTCGCATATGAAAAACATCAGAAACTCTGAACCCATATTTATCTGGTAACAAAAAGTTTTCTCTTATTTGAAAATTCCTAGTTTCTTTCCCAGGTCACATATCATCTTGCCTGAGGAAGAGATTCCTCAAATGCCATCACCAGGGAGAATGTTAAACTCAACACAGTAGTCCTCCTTACCCTTGGGATATATGTTCCAAGATCCCCAGTGGATGCCTGAAAGCACAGATAGCACCCAACCCCATATATACTATGTTTTTTTCCTATACATACATACCTCTGATAAAGTTTAATTTATAAATTAGGCACAGTTAGAGATTAACAACAATAATAATAAAATAGAACAATTATAAAGTTATGTGAATGTGGTCCTTCTCTCTCTCTCTCTCAAAATATCTTATTGCACTGTACTCACCCCTTCTTCTTGTGGTGATATGAGATAATACAGTGCCTATGTGATGAGATTGAGGTGAATGACATAGGTACTGTGACATAGCATTAGGCTACCATTGACCTTCTGAACAGGTCACAGGGAGGATCATCTGCTTCAGGTAATCCATCAAACTATGACGATGTTGATGGCTGGACGACAGGAGCAGATAATGTCAATGGTTGGGAATCTTTGATAGCTTAAGGGGTTTTTTTTGCCAAAAACTTTTGGAAGGGCATTGTAATCGGAAGGTGTCACTCTTTTTTTCTAACTCATCAAAGTGTTGCTGCAAAGGTTGTAATCCTTTGGTGATCATACGGGTGACTTCAATGCTGTGTTCCGTCCAAGGATCGTATTCCATAATTTTTTCCTTTAATATCTGTGCAATTTGAAACACTTTGGCAAATTTTGGTAATGTTCACATCGCTGGTTCTGCTTCAGTTTCTTCATCTTCCTCTCCCTCTGTAGCTGACTCAGTAAGTTCTCCCAGTCCCTCGGTCTTTAACACTTCTCAGTGGCCTTCAGTATGTTCTTGCACTTCATCAATCTCCTTTTCCATCAACTTGTCTTGCCCTGTGAATGATTTTCCTAACTTCTCCATTGATCCCCAGGAAGCCTTTACAATCATTCACGACTTCATAAATTTTTCCAGCAGGCATTTACAGTTTCTAGGTCTCATTTATCCATTGCAGCTTTGAGGAATGTTATTGTGTCAGCAATAGTGAATGATTTCCAGCAGTGCATTTTGTCCAGATTAGGGTCTGCATCAATTGCTGATCAAATGTAATCAAATACCAGGCAGGTGTATGTGACCTTGACAAATTGAATGATGCCCTGGTCAAGGGGCTGAAGTCATGAGGTTATATATAGAAGCAAAAATACAACCTTGAAATTTTCATTTTCATAGCGAATAGATTCAGGATGGCCAGGTGCACTGTCTAGTATTAGTAGGACTTTAAATCCCAAGCCTTCCTCTTCCAAGTATTTTTTCATTTCTGGGTTGAAGCATTGGTGGTATCATTCCATAAACAAGATGGCTATCACCCATGTTTTCTGATTATGGTGGTATCAGAACACAGGCAGATAATTTTTGTTTTTGAGAGCAAGTGGGTTCTTCACTCTGTACACTGTGCCTGGCTTAATCATATGCCCTGTGGTTTGTACCAGAGTTAATCTGTCTGTCCATGTTTTATGCCTTGGTGCCTCCTTTGCACTTTTATGAATGCAGGTTCTGTTGGGTATCTTCTTTCAGAGGAGCCTCATTGTAAGTGAAGACTTGTTTTGTATGACATCCTTTCTCTTTAATCAACCTTTTCAACTCTGTCAGAAATGTGGCAGCAGCTTCTTCATTGGCAGACGCAGCCACTCCAGTAATTTTTATATTTTTCAGTCCAAATCTATTCCTGAATCTGTGTAACCATACTTTACTTGTAGTAAATGGCTTGGTGTCACTAATTTCACGGCATCCCTTGCCGGAGTCTTGGTAGAGGCCTGATGCTTTCTGGCCCAGCACCTTGCCGCCAGTCAGAACACATTTTCTATTCATGTCTTCCACCCACAAATCTAATGCCTTTTCCATCTTAACTAAGCACTTATCACACAGTGTGGCTGTAACTTGTGCACTTTGAGGTGGAGCAGCAAAACTAACATAAATTTCTTTTTCCTTCTTCACAATTTCGTGGATAGAAGATTCATTCTTACCAAAGATCTGAGCACCTCAGCACACAATATTTTTTTCCCCCTTATTAAGGTGAGAACTTTTACTTTGCACATAGAAGACCTTTTTGGCTTTTCTTTGGCATATACGAATTGCCAGTGTCACTACTCTTGCACTCTGGGGGCGTTATTCATTCAAATAAGGGTTATTTGAACAAAAGACTGTGATGTCATGACAGTTGATCCGATAACCTAGATGGCTAGTAAGTGACTAAGAGGTGGGATATGCTGGAAAAAGGGAAGATTTACCTCCTGGGTGAGATGGAGCAAGACAGTGCGGGATCTCATCACGCTACTCAGAACAGCACACAATTTAAAACTTGTGAGTTGTTTATTTTTGGAATTTTCCATTTAGTATTTTTGGACCTTGGGTAACTAGAACCATGGAAAGCAAAACCTCAGATAAGGTGAAATTACTGTAACGTGTGTCATAACATCCTTATAGGGATTTAAATGAAAAAGGCAACTTTTCATGTTGGTAAACAGTTTAATGCAAAGTATTGATACGAGGATATAAGGTTTAAGTCCACTTCTTTCAGTATCTGACCTCGCTTGGTCTCTGTCTCATCTTTGTATGGCAGATCACAGGAAATAAAATCAACTCTGCAGAAGTGTTACATTATGTACATTGCTCATAAACAGTCTGTCATTGATCCCAGTAAACTGTAAACATTTAAAAATGTTAACTACTATATGTTTATTCCCACATATTTCAGTAATCACTTATCTTCACAATGAAGATGTGACCAATTCTGGGGTTATCTAACCTAGTATCATTTCCCTGGCCAGAGAAATGTCGATCACTCAGTTCAAGAGAACAGAAGCAGAACCACCTGGTTCTGACACTGTAATCATGAGCACCGGTGTACTTACAGATGCTGGCAGGCTGAGAGGTGTTGTTTCTGGGTTGCTCCTCTCCCCACACCTTCCTTCGCTGCGTATGCGTGTATTAGTTTGGCGTATTCTAAAACGGAAGAGGAAGTTTCAAAGACGGGAAAACTCAAAGTTATAAAGAAGAAACAAAGAGACAAAACACAACCAAGGATCACTATGACATTTGGGCATCAAACCAGAACTGAAATTAGGGGTAGGGGCCGGGATCTGCATTCAACTGTTTTCCAGTAGGCATCATTCAGGTTCATTCTCTCTCTTCTGACTGAGCCCCAGATTTGTGTTCCAGGCCTGGATCTATTTCATCACATTTCATTCTCCTGTACACTATACAGTCATGGAATTGTTGAATGTCAGAAATAAACCTGGAGATCATCTAGAGCAAAAGCCATTATTTTATAGATGGGAAAACTGGATCCCAGAGAGAAGTTTGACTTTATTGGATACCTATAATGTGACTTGGGGATTATAAAATAGAATATATTTTGTAAAATGTACTTTATATAAATATATATAAATTCTATATGTATGTTATAAAATATAACAATATATGATCATAGAGTGTGAATTTTATATCAATAGTTGGAAAGAATCTTGAAACATGAATTTTAATGCCTTTCTCGTAAGAAATATTATATAGCAAACATCTACTTGTTTGCTCTGGTGATAGGAAACTCACTGTCTATCAGGACAGTTCATTTTGTCTTTGAACATTGTGCAAGTTGAAACTGCTTGCCTATAACTTCCTCTAAGACCATGGAAACCAATAATGTTCCATCTTGCCTGGGATAGCCTGAATCTTCTCTTCCTAATGTATACTCACAGTTCTTTAGCTAAACAATCCTTTATCAATATTTTTATTATGGGCATTTCTGTAATTTCTGAAGCTCCCTTGAGTAAACTTACTGTGGGTTTATACAGTTAATGGAATGCTTGTAGAGCACTGGATGGATAATTTAGGGCCTGACATTTATAATAAAGAGAAGTTGAAGGATTTCTGGGGTGAAAATAAGACATATATAGCAACAGATTCATGAATTGGTAGTACTCATTCCTTAAACATTTAAGAATTAAGATTCCTTAATCATTAAAACTCTGTAAGATCCGTGGATAGATCTCAAGAGATTTATGTGCCCACAGATATTATGCATACAGATTTTTAATGTTTCATCATTTTCTTTTCCTTTGTGGAAAGAGGTAACTTTCTCTATATTATCAAAGGAATCTTTGATCCCCAAATGTTTAACGAACTACTGCCTTGGATATAACAGTAGTGTAGTGGAGAGAAAAGAAAACTGTCTCTAGACCCAAATCAACAAGAT
Source organism: Lipotes vexillifer (assembly GCF_000442215.2). Lineage (NCBI taxonomy): Eukaryota > Metazoa > Chordata > Mammalia > Artiodactyla > Lipotidae > Lipotes > Lipotes vexillifer. The sequence continues at coordinate 108,017 of NW_006772405.1, read as the reverse complement.
TCAAATCCAGTCTGATCTACTTCCTAGCTTTGTCATTTTAAACAAATTACCTGGACTCTCTGAGCCTCAGATTAACCATCTGTGCAATGAAGATGATACCACTCTGTAGTGAGCAGTGAGGATTCAGTGAAACTGTGAATATGAAAGTGACTTACTTACAGATATAACACATAAAGCACTCATATTCAGATTTTAGTCTATGTATATGAACTGCAGAATGGCTCTTGCTTTTGTGAGTTAGTTGATTTAAAAGGAAGTAAATGTAAATTCAGATATTTTCCTGGGATTGAAAAGCAGGATATCAGTCCCATCCTCACATTCTGGGCCTTGCTTACAGTGTTCTAAGAAGGAGAGAATGAACATATACGGACTGCAATGTAAGTCTGAGGTGGGGTGGGGTAGAAAAGTCAAGATTTGCCACCATGCCCTTATTTAATAAAGCTGGTCCAATGAAGGCTGGAAACAGGCGAAGAATGTGAATGGAGGTGAGAGTAAATAGCATTCGAGCAGAAAAGCAACCACAAATCTACAACCAATAATTAAAGTATTAAAACAAATTCCTGGTATTTAACTGAAATAAAAATCGCAATTCTTCCCAATAATCCTGTGAAGTCAGCTGGCCCAGAGAACTATCTCAAGTTTTCCAGGGAAGAAAGTTAATCTCAGAATGATGAGATAATATGCCTGCAGATAGATTGTAATAAATTGAGAATAGGTCTGCCGGTTGCTCCAGTGTGCTTTCTTCTGCATGATAGCACTTCCTGCTCCAAGAAGACTTGGAGAGGATGGGAAATCTGTGACTATCAGGTAGTCATAAGGCCATTAGAGATTAGAGGCTGGGCTGACTCTGTATCGCAATGATTTTCAACTTTTTTCTCTTTACACGAAGGGTAGATGATGTTCATGCTCCCATGAGTGCACATGGGCTTAGATTTTCCCTAATTATTGTAACCCCACCACTTTTTCCTTTCTCTTCCACTCAGTAAACTATATGAACAGTTTTATTAAAGGGATAACCTTAAATCCTCTCTATTTTATGCATGAATAAGATCATTCACAACATTTGAATTTTAACTGCTATGATTAGTAAATTGTTTGCAACACACCTCACATTCATATCAGTACACTGCTGTGGGTCAACACTGTCATCAAGCGCCTCTACACTGGAAGATGGACTCATTGGACTTGTATACTTACAGATTTTCATGACAGAGCCTGCAAGGATTGTTGTATGTCTGGCCATCATCACCACAGACAGGCTGTAAATCCTTTGGACACAGGTAACCCATCCTGGGTAATACTCGGTAGTGTCTGCACATCTCAGAGTTCTGAACAAGCAAAACATAAAGCACATTTGCTCAATGGCACTCGAGAGATAGGAGCTTGGGGAAAACCTCTTGATTTCCTCAATCGTGTATGAATAAATGGTTAGTAAAGGAACTGTAACATAGGTTATACAAACTCACATATTCGTTTCACACCACTGTTAGGTAGATTTAACCTCCTAGATTGGCTTCTTTTTACTAGGGAAGCAACTAAACCAAGGCACAAGGAAAAGTGAAGCAATAAGAAAACAGAAATCCTACATGATACTGGGCACAGATAAACTGAGGTATGCCCATAGGAAAAAAACTACCATGCAAGAAATAATATCCCTTTTTTTTTTTTTCTTAAATGAAGACACTGGTTATATACCATCTAGAAAGGAGAGACTCAGAGGTAAATGCTGGGTAACCATATGGGTTTCTGAGTCCCAGCTCTGCCACTAGTTAGAGGAGTGATTTATCTGACTTCTCTGAGCCTTAGTTTCTCATTTGAAAAACATGAATAATAATAGCTCTTGCCTCATTTGTTTTAGGAAATCAAATCAGATAATGCATTTATATGCACACGTAATACAGTGTTTGGCATACACTAAGTGCTCAGTATATGATAGTTGTCAGTATGTTTCCCAAGGTAAAAAATACATAGATTTTTCATGTAGAAGCAGGAACATTATTTGTTCTTGGTGGTCTTTTGGAAGTGTGAGTTTAATAATGATGATGATGATGATGATGATGATAATAACTTTATTAATCTTAAAGTAGGACCAAAGGGAAAAAAAACACAGAAATTTTAAAAATAGGATTATGAAAGACTTAAATTCAGTGGTGTCAGTAATTACATTAAATATTAATAGGACCAAGTACTTCAGTTACAGAACAGACATTATCAGACTGGAGAAACAAAATGACTCAACTTATAATATTTACAAGAAGTATACTTTAACTATATCTTTTTTTTTATAATAACTATTTTTAACATCTTTATTGGAGTATAATTGCTTTACAATGGTGTGTTAGTTTCTGCTATATAACAAAGTGAATCAGCTATACTTACACGTATATCCCCATTTCTCCTCCCTCTGCATCTCCCTCCCACCCTCCATATCACACCCCTCTAGGTGGACACAGAGCATGGAGCTGATCTCCCTGTGCTATGCGGCTGCTTCCCATTAGCTATCTATTTGACATTTGGTAGTGTATATATGTCAATGCCACTCTCTCACTTTGTCTTAGCTTACCCTTCCCCCTCCCCATGTCCTCAAGTCCATTCCCTACTTTTGTGTCTTTATTCCTGTCCTGCCCCTAGGTTCTTTAGAACCAATTTCTTTTCTTTTTTTAAGATTCTCTATATACGTGTTAGCATACAATATTTGTTTTTCTCTTTCTGACTTACTTCACTCTGTATGACAGTCTCTCGGTCCATCCACCTCACTACAAATAACTCAGTTTCATTTCTTTTTATGGCTGAGTAATAGTCCATTGTATATATGTGCCACATCTTCTTTATCCATTCATCTGGCAATGGATACATAGGTTGCTTCCATGTCCTGGCTGTTGTAAATAGAGCTGCAATGAATATTGTGGCACATGACTCTTTTTGAATTATGGTTTTTCTCGGGGTATATGCCCAGTAGTGGGATTGCTGGGTCATATGGTAGTGCTATTTTTAGTTTTTTAATGAACCTCCATACTGTTTTCCATAGTGGCTGTATCAATTTACATTCCCACCAACAGTGCAAGAGGGTTCCCTTTTCTCCACACCCTCTCCAGCATTTATTATTTGTAGATATTTTGATGATGGCCATTCTGATCGGTGTGAGGTGATACCTAATTGTAGTTTTGATTTGCATTTCTCTAATGATTCTTTAACTATATCTTTATATTTCAACCAGTAGGTTAAAAGTAAAAGGATGGAAAATATATACATGCAAACACTCATCACACAAAAGGTGGTATATCTATATTAATATCCCACAAAGTAGAATTTAGGACAAGAAGTAATAGCAGAGATAAAGAAGAGAATTTCTAATTATAAAATAATAAGTTCAGTAATTAACAATCCCAAACATTTATGTACCTATAGTTTCAAAATATATGAGGCAAAAATTGACTGACTGAAGGGAGAAATAGGCAAATTTGCAAACATAAATGGAAATATTAACATACTTCTTTTTATAATTGATACCCCAGACAAAAAATATCAACATATAATATTTGAAAAACAAAATTAACCAGCTTGACCTAAATGATATTTATAGACCTCTATATCTGACAGCTGCAGACTATACATTCCTTTCAAGTGGACATGAAATTGTTGCCAAAACAGACCATATGCTGGGTCATTAAGCCAGTGTTGATAAATTTCAAAATTGAAGTCATAAAATGTAAGTTTTAGGATCACAGTGGAATAATTATAGTAATAAATATGATAGCTATAAAATTCCTCAGTATTTAGAAATTAAGCAACACACTTCTAAAGAACTCATGACTCTAAAGTAATCATAATGGAATGTAGAAGTGTTTTGAACTGAATGATAATGAAAATACAAAATATCAAAACTCAGTAACTAATGCAGTGATTTGAAGGAAAGTTTTAAGTAAATACATAAAAAGTTTTAAAATCAATAAACCGCCGTTTCAAGAAACTAGCAAATAATAAGCAAATTAAGCTCAGAGGAAATAGAAGAAAACAAATAATAAAGAAAAGAAATTTATGAAATAGAAAACAGAACAAAGCCAAACATTGGTTGTGTGAAAAGATTAATAAATTGATAAACTATTTACAAAATTGACAAAATGCAAGAAACACACATTAGCAATATTAAAAATAAAAAGTGGTACACTATATAAATATAGATATTAAAAGGATAATGTGGAAATGTTATTAATAACCGTATGCCAATAAATTTGACCACTTAGACGGAATTAACAAATTCCTTGAAAACCACTTTCTGAGAAGAAATAGAAAATGTAATAGTAGTCTGTCTGTTGATAATTATTTCCGAGGTATAAAGAAGTATTTTCTAATTTGTTTTGTTAAATAATTCAAACATCTAAAGGGACTGTTTTAGACTCTGGTGAGTTCCATATCAATAGAGATAATTCAGGGAGAGTTTAGACAAGCCCCTTCTAAGAATCACTGGTAAAGGTAGAACTGAACCAGGTATATCCTTAGTATTTTTCAGGTATCTGCTGCCCCAAGGTTGAACTACTAAAATAAAGGATTATAAAGAAGCAACAAAGACAGAATTATGCTTCTCTTTTCTTACATAGCACATCAACTCTGAACAAATTCTCCACCTCCAAAATAGACCTAGGATTCATCCACCTCTCATGACCTCCACCACTACCACCATGGTATAAACCAGCCTCTGTGGATTACTGCTGTGGCTAACTAGCTGTCTAGCTTTTGCTCTTGTCCTTCTGCAGTGTATTTTCAATTCAGCAGGCACAGTCATTCTTTCAAAACATAAATCACATCACGTCACTGCTCTTTTCAAAACCTTCATTCAGAATAATAGCTAACGCCTTTAAAATGGTCTACAAAATCCTACATGAGATGGCCTCCTGTTACTTTAATGACTGCCTCCTTTATAACTGTCTCTGTGGTCACTCTGTGTCAACGGTACTGGGCTCCTTGCTGTACTGTGATCCCTCCCTCAAGGCTTTGCTGTTCCTCTTCTTGGAATGTTCTCCCCTCACTTACATGTATGGAATTGATCCCTTTAGGAGGTGCAAATGTCACCTTCTCAGAGAGCTCTTTCCTGTACAAGCTACTTAAAATTGTATCCCAGCATTTACTATAGCATTTTTCTACTTTATTTCCCCCTTGCTATTACATTTTATTTATTCACATCATCTATGATCTGTGTTCTTCCAGTATAAACTCCGTAAGTGTAGAGAGTTCTGTCTGTTTTGTTTATGGCTGTTGTTCTCATATGCACAGTAATGCTTGGAAAATAGGAGGTGCTTAATAATTATTTGTAGAATGCATAAATGATAGCTAAATAAATGACAAAATGAATAATGAATGTTGTTCTCTTCCCCAAGAGAAAGCTCAGCTCAAAACCAGGTTATTCAGGAGGAAGCATGATCGGGTTTCTGGTCTGCTGGTGATATCTTATTTCTTGATCTGGTGTTAATATCACAGATATGATCACTTAGTAATAGCTGTACACTTATGATATATACACTTTTTCTATATGACTATTATACTTCAGTAAAATGTTTTTTTTTAAATAACACATTTTGGGAGGGATAAATTGGGAGATTGGGATTGACATATACACACTACTATATATAAAATAGATAACTAATAAGAACCTGCTGTATAGCACAGGGAACTCTACTCACTACTCTGTAATGGCCTATATGGGAAAAGAATCTAAAAACAAAGAGTGGATATGTGTATACGTATAACTCATTCACTTTGCCGCATACCTGAAACTAATACAACGTTGTAAATCAACTATACTCCAATAAAAATCTGAAAACAAAACAGATTTTATTATTCACAAGAGCCAAGATACACACACACACACACACACACACACACGCACACACGCACACACACACGCACACACACAGAGACAACGGAATATTATTCAGTCATGAGAAAAGGAAATCCTTCCATTAGTGACAACTTGGATGAATCCTGAGGGCATTGTGCTAAGTTAAATAAGTCAGACAAAGAAAGTCAAATACTGTATGACATCACTTATGTGGAATCTAAAAAAGCTGAACTCATAGAAACAGAGAACAGAAGGGTCGTTAACCAGGGGATGGTATTGGAGAAAACGGGAGACATTGGTCAAAGGGTACAAGCTTTTAGTTAAAAGATAAGTTTTGGGGCTCTAGTATATGGTATGGTGATTATAACTAATAATACTGTGTTATATACTCAAAGTTGGTGAGTGGATCTTAAATATTCTCACCACAAAAAAGGAATGGTAATTATGTGAGGTGATGGAGGTGTTAGCTAACACTATAATGGTAATCATTTTAGTCTGTAAGTCTATCAAATCAATGTGTTGTACACAAATTTACATAATGTTATATGTCAACTATAGCTTAATAAAGCTGGGGGGGAAATAGCAGATTTTGTGAATAGCTCTTCTCCATGCTTAGGGATCCCTAGTATAGTGCCTAATTTACTAGAAATATGTAATTAGTATGTATTTCACTAGTGTAGCTCATCTATTATTCTAATTGATTTGGGAAAATAATTAGATAAAATTCATGTTTGATACCTTTCTTTCTTCTTTTTTTGGGTCATGAGATTAGGTGCTAAAGTCTCCCTTCTAGGACCCAATTCAAGATTGCACTTTGTGAATGAATATAATTCATGCTCTCATATCTTCTTTACTTCTTTCTACTCCTGACCTTGGCAAAGCTCTAAAAATGCAATCCCATTAGGCTCAATGTAAATATAATAAGTATAAAATTACATATTTATATTTACATAAGTATATAATCAGTATAAGTAAGTTCAGCATAGCATTCCAGGCTGTTGGGAAACGGACTTGGTTTGGAGGGGGAGTGGGAGGAAGTTGGGTGAAGAGCCTTTCTGGTCTGCTGAAAGAGTATTTCTTCTTGTTTGAAATTCCTAAAATAGATATTTTAAAACTGGAAAAAGAATGATCAGTATTAGAAATAGAATAGATGTCCAGTAGAGATCATTTGAAGTTGTACAATAAAGTCTTTTCTCAAAGCCATTCATCTACCAAAATGCATAATTCCCAACATGCTTTTCAAAAATGAACATTACTGTTTCATTTTGTGTAGTCAGTATAGAACTAATGAAAAGTTGCCTCATTAATGGGAAAACTTTCCTGGGGAAATTTCACTATTTCACTTTTCTAATTGAAGTCT
>NW_006772405.1:65264-100811 GCF_000442215.2 Lipotes vexillifer | reverse complement strand
GCGGAAGAGATTGTGCTGTTGTCATATTCTTTGTGCTGCTATTGTAAAGCCCTGAACCTTATTTTTAAAACCCCCAATTGAATACAAGATGGCACTAGAATGCCAAGTCAACAATTTATCATCTGGAGCTCCAAGCTTTTGATACTTTTTTTTCTTGTGTGTAATTTTGGCATCTATTTGCTTAATTGTTGTAAAACTTCAGAAAAAAAAATCCACTCGATGATAACAATAATTTGACAATTACCACTGTTCCTGCAAATGTGTGGTAATTGCATCAGAGTTGCTCTTAGGGCATTGAATTCCATGCTGTTTCTTTGACGTTCTGGCCATGTCTTTCTTGTTTATCATTATATCCACAATGACTGGGACAGAGTAGGCATTCCATAAGTATTTGTTGAATGAATCAGTCTTGCAACCAATCATCCAAATTTAAGTATAAGCACATCTAACATATATTACCTCTTTTCCATTGTTCTTTTCAACTGTGTTTCTCATGTAGTCCTGCTCTTTCGTTTTTCTTTTGGCTGCTTCCCTTCCCCTTGAAGAAAAACATGAGAAGAAACGTTTCAACTAAAGTGAACAAACACCTCAGGTGTGCTTTAAAAATAGTTGTCATTTTCTCAAGCTGATGAGAAACGATTATTTCCTTTAAGACTCACAATTAAAGGCCCATTTTTGAAAAATAACTCACAGTTTTTCCTTACACATAGCACACAGGTTGCCATGTGTCTTGCCATTTAGACCCTGGACAGGGTCACTTTCTCGGGTGCAAGTAAGTCGTCCCTTTTTCATTTGACTTCTAAACTCATCACATACATCCTGAAAAGAAGGAAGGATTACATTGGAAATGGCTATTTTCACATAGTATTTGACTGAGCTTGAAAATTGGAAGATTTTGACTCAGGAGTTGGGCAGCCACTTAACCTTGCTGTGGGAGGCTCTGTAACAGACCACGAAGGTGTCCAAGTTATAATTCCTGGAACCTGAAAATATGTAGCCTCACATGGCAAGCAGGAATTAAAGTTGAAGATGGAATTCAGGTTGCTAACCAGGTGACCTTAGAATGGAGAGATTATCCTGGATTATCTGGGTGGGCCCAGGGTAATCACAAAGATTCCTATGAGTGAAATAGGAAGGCAGGAAAATCAATGTCAGAAGGATGCAGCTTAAAAAAAAAAATCAGCTGGCCTCTGCTGATTTTAAAGATGGCCACAAGCCAAGGAATGCAGGCACTTCTAGAAATTAAAAAAAAAAAGGCAAAGAAATAGATCTTCCCCAGAACCTCCAAAAAGGAAAGCAGCCCTACTGACACCTCGGCTGTAACACAGTGAGACCCATTTAGGACTTCTGAACTCCAGATATGTATGATGATGAATTTGGGTTGCTTTACCACTGTTGGTAGTAATTTGTTACAGCAGCCGAACCTCATTTTCCCCATCTATAAAATGAGGTTGAAAAAAAACTTAGTTGACCAGGCTATTGAGATACTTAAACTACTATTTATAAAAGTGTTTTATAAAGTGTTAGACCGAAAGATTTCCATTTGGTGTTAAATTTCTACACTGAAAAAGTTATCAGGGATAGATATTCCCATTAATGATGACTTCTGATGTTCTGAGGGCAATATCTTGACTGGCAACATTGACAACCTCTTTCCACATTTTTGATAGTTAAGTCATGACTTACAGAAAGGCCATTCTTGTCAAAACCTAGTTAATGATTCACCTTTCCTAATGCTGATTCATTCCCATTTGATCTGTAGCCAGAATTCTTATTTTTTTCCTTTGCTTCTCTTTGCCTGGAAAAGAAAAGAGTCAGTAGTCATCTTGCAGACACATACTCAGATTTGGAAGGGGCCTTAGAGTTTATGTATACTAAACCACCTCCTTCACAGAGAACCTCTCTGCACCTCTCACAGATGGACAGTGACTTTGGTTATTAAGAAGCTCCCTCATTACAGGGTAGATATTCTAGGCAGATCAAGTCAAGTTAATCTCAGAGTCTCCTTTATTTGTATCCAAGTTCATCTCCCTATAGCTTTCATCCTTTAGTCTTACTTCACATTCTCAGGAAAACACAGAACAAGCCTGCTGAATCCATTACCTCTTCCTGATATTAATCCTTTAGATATCTAAAGGCAAGTTTCAGGTCTCCAAGTCCGCCTTCCTCAGTTCTTTCACCTTTTTATCATAAGTTGTGGTTTTAATTCTTTACCAATTCACCATTCTTATTTCTCAATTTGTAGGTCAATCTATTTATAGTACCATTTCAATTCATTATAATATCATTGGAGCCCAAGATAGAAAGAAGACAAGTGATATAGGAAGTACCTTAGGATCATGGTTTTTTGGGTTTTTTTTTTTTTTAACCTTTCACCTTTCTGATAAAATATTTATGCCAGTGGTTCCTAAGTTTTCATGTACATTAAGAATCAGCTATGAGATTTTTAAAATCAGATTCACTGTCAATCCCAACAATTTTACTGACAAGATCTACATTGGGATTCAGTAACCTGATGTTTAACAAGCAAGCCAGGTGATTCTGATGCAGTTGACCCAAGATCCAAATACTGCAGAACTCTAGTACACGTATTTCTCCTTCCAAGTTTCATTTGGTAGTGTATATATGTCCATGCCACTCTCTCACTTTGTCCCAGCTTACCCTTCCCCCTCCCCGTATCCTCAAGTCCATTCTCCAGTAGGTCTGTGTGTCAAACGTAAAATAGATAGCTAGTGGGAAGCAGCCTCATAGCACAGGGAGATCAGCTCAGTGGTCTGTGACCACCTAGAGGGGTGGGATAGGGAGGGTGGGAGGGAGGGAGACACAAGAGGGAAGAGATATGGGAACATATGTATAACTGATTCACTTTGTTATAAAGCAGAAACTAACACACCATTGTAAAGCAATTATACTCCAATAAAGATGTAAAAAAAAAGTTTCATTTGGCTTTATGCTTAAAAGAAACGTTTATGAATGTATATAACATGAATGTGTGTGTGTGTGTGTGTGTGTGTGTGTGTATTTTGCGGAGCTCCCTTTTCGTATATAAGAAATAGGGAAGTGGTGGTAAATGTATCCTGAAGATTCAAACAAATATAAAGTCATGAAATCTTAATCAAATACTAGGAAAAAGAGACCACCTGATTCAGTCTGGTGGAATTCAATCTACAATCACAGCTCTGCTCAAAAATCTCCAGTGGCTTCTGATCACACATAGAATAAAATCCAGTGTCCTTCTCTTGGCCCAAAAAAGCCTTACATGATCGTTCCAAATTAATTTCTGCAATTTTCCACGCAGTAATCTTGAGACATAATGACCTCCCTCTCTCTTTCCTGAGCTTGAGAATTTCATATATATCTACAGAAACTTGCATTGGCTCCTGCTCTGCCTGAAGCTTTCTTCCTTCAGATGGCCAGCTGGCTCATTTCACTCCCTTTTTCAGGTCTCCCTTACTGTCAGGCTTTCCCCAAACACCATAAAGTAGCACCTCCAATCCCTTCCTGTTGCCTTACTCTGCTTTCCTTATCTTATCAACACCTGGTCTTGTTACGTAGTTTTTTACTTCTTTGTTTATAATCTGTCTTTCCTATATTATAGTTCCATATGGCAGGAATTTTGTCTTGTTCACTTGAAGAGCACCTGTCCGTGGAGAGTGCCTATTATATAGTAGGCAGTCAAAAACCATTTATTGTCAGATGAATGGGTTCCAAAGATTGTAAAATTATTTGATTCATGTTGTTAAATACTTTGTTATGTTTTTAAATATTTTGTTACCTGGACTACCAGGTAAGTATCTTTTTGTTTTGTTTTGTTTTTTGGGGTTTTTTTTGTGGTATGCGGGCCTCTCACTGTTGTGGCCTCTCCCGTTGCGGAGCACAGGCTCCAGACGCACAGGCTCAGCAGCCATGGCTCACGGGCCCAGCCGCTCCGCGGCATGTGGGATCTTCCCGGACCAGGGCACAAACCCGTGTCCCCTGCATCGGCAGGCGGACTCTCAACCACTGCGCCACCAGGGAAGCCCCAGTTAAGTATCTTATAACACAGATGACATGGATTGTATCAGCAAAGTTTTATCTTAATAATTGTTTGCATCTGAGATTCATCATTTGTTCCTTCACAAAACTACCCACTATTAATATGTGATGCAGAAAGAAATAGTCATATGTGAAGAGCTATGTCAATTATGTACATCATACCTACAAAGTATGAGGTGTGCAAAGGGGCAACATAGGGTAGCGTAAGAGATCATAATAGTCATTCTTTTATTGCTATTAATGGTGACACCTGTTATTTGCTGAACACTAATGACAGTGCTAATAGTGACCATTCACATTTTTTTGTGCACCTCCTTTGTGCTAGGCACTGTGATAAGAGTTTTACATAGTTTTTCTCATTTAACTTTCAAAAGAAACATCATGTGGCTACTATGATTATGGCTGCCCCACTCCCACTATAAATATGAGCAGATTAAAGCCTAGGGACGTGAAATAACCTGTCCAAGAACGCGGAGCTGAAATAACCATATGATGCTAATACCCTAGCACTGCCCCATTCTGCCACGCTGCTTCTGTTAAAGAATTTTATGACATGGAATAAATACTAGGCTGGTATTCAGAAGAACTGGGTTCTAGTTTCAGCTCTGAAGTCACTCCCCCATGAGACCTTGTACTTAAAAAAAAAAATTCAGTTTTTCTCATCTGTAAAATGCAGCATTTGGAATAACTAGATTTTATCACGTGGCCTGTAGTACCACAATCACAAGATTGTGATTTTGTTTTCAAGGAGGAAAAAAATGGGTGTGGAGAAGAATTAAGTGCTCATTAAATGCATATCAATTAAATACCATGATTAATAGCACTGTGATATATGCATCAAATTTGAGAACTATTAAGTACCCATCAAGGTTACCTAGAAAACTACCTCAGAATACAGATGGGACCAATAGTGGTTATGTTACTTGCTGCAATAACACAAATCAAGAGTGGCTGAGTTGGATCATTAAGCACTCCAATCAGTACCATTCACCAAAAGAAAATAAATAGAAGGAACAAACCCTGGATTGTGCAATAAATGTGTCCCATACATATGACATGAAGCAACCCTCTTAAACTATGTTGGTTAACTATTCCAAATGACCGTTGCAAACCCTCCTTAGGATTTAGGCATGATGTGTTCTAAAGAGCAGTTATCTACCATGATGACACAGTTCACAGAATTATGATAGAAAATAGAGTAGGAATCAGCCACTGATTAGCTGCCCTTACTAGGGCTCATTGTTCCTTAGGGGATGCAAGAGAAAGAGATAATATTTGAGAATTAACAAAAAGGGTAGTGTTCACGAAAGGAGCTATAGGCAAATGAGAAATAACCATTAATTCAGGAGGAATATGTGGCTATCTTTTAAACATGCAGGTTGAGAAAATTACTTACAGTTTCTCTTTACACATGGCACACTTATTGTTGTATGATTTGCCATTTTCATTGCATACAGGATCAATCTCCCGAGTACAGCTGAGTGCTCCATTTCTCATTTGTTCCCTGTACTCAGCACATTGGTCCTGAAAGGGAAGAAGAGAGCAGGCCTCTTGGATGACTTGGTCTGTTGTATTGTTATTAAGTCTGTTAAATGATTTGAGTAAGAAGTTCTTGTCTATGTCCTCTTATAAGGCATATGTAACATCTAGGATTGCTGTCTACAGAAGAGGAGGGGCTGGAATCATCCATATTCTAAGACATCTGTTGTCATGGGTAATGTTGCTTTTAAGGTTCTACAAAGGGAAATTATAAAGCTGGTTGGGATTTAATCGCACAAATCAAGGGTAAGCAAACTATAGCCTACAGGACTAATCTGTCCTGCTGTCTGTTCTTACATATGAAGTTTTATATATAGAACTTGAAACGCACCCTCACTCATTCATTTAAATATTATTTATGGCTGCTTTCCCACAACAGTTGCTATTCAACAGAGTTGAAGAGTTGCAACAGAGAACGTGGGACCCGTAATGCCTAAAATATTTGCTATCTGGCCTTTTACAGAAAAAAAAAAAAATTGCTGACCTCTAATTTAGATAGAAGGGAGAAAGAAGTGCTGGGAGAAAGCACAGAATCATGCAAAATGCCAAGGAAGACAGGCTTGAGCAAATTATGAAGATAGAAAAAGGGTCTTAACAAGTCTATCATTTGAGAGTGAGAACTCAGCTTCCTACAGGAGAAAATATGGAAAAACAGAAAAGCCAAAATTTATCGAAGGCAGTTATTGGGCCTGAGTCAGATCTGGAGGCAAAGAGATAGTCTTGATATCCCCAGGTCATAAGAATAGAAATAAGGTGGCTGTGATCTCAGGCAGTTGTGTTCACATGTCTGAGGAGTGAGCTTACATGCAACACTGTCATGCGGACACTTAAAAAAAAAGTCTCAGGAAATGTGCTAAACACTTGCCTAAATTATTTTATTGTATCCCCATAAGAGGAGTGCTAAGTAAGAGAAACTAGAGTTGAGTGAGATGAAGTGATTTATTCAGTGCTTTGCAAGTCCAAGTGGCATGGGTAGGATGATACCTCAAACTACCTGACTCGAAAACCTGTGCTCTTTCACCATATTATCCTGCCTAGGAACAATAGAAAATATACCTCCAAAAAGTGGCTCCATTCAGGGAAAGAGAGGGAAAGAGAGAATAATGAAAGGAAATGAAGAGCATGTGATGCTGATGTGGAACATCTCCACATTTATACCACTTACTCTCCTAGGATCACTTATTGGCCTGAAAGCTAGACGATATAAAGATGAGTCAAGAGACTGGGGTCTGGTATTCATGTTAATTATTTCCAAGTTTAAAGAAGTCAAAGTGAGCCCTAGAGAAACTAAAAATTGCTCAGATATTACTCTACAGTCTTAAGGGGAAAATCCCCTGTCCTTCCAAGGATGCTTTCCAACTCAGCACTACATACATTCATAGCCTTTGACCATAGGGTCTGCCAGGGTCCCAGTGCCATTGAGTTGAGCCCACTCTGGTTATGGAAATTAGAGGCTGCTCTCACCTGAGCTTTCCCTCTTCTGCCACGTTTGCAACCATGCCTTGCAGCTTTTCTCTGATCTTCCTTTTCTTTTCTCTTTCTTTCTTCATCTTCTTTCTGGCTGGAAATTGGAAAGTGGGAGGTAGGGAATAATAGATTACAGAGAGTGGAATGCACTTCTGTGAGTTTCTCATCATATGACCAGATTAGATTTGTATGGAATTCACCAGCAATTATTGAACACCTATTACATTGCAGGCCCTCTTCTTTGAAAATATCAATAGAAAGATGAATCATGTCGCATCCTTTTGCCTGGAAGAGCTCTCATTGCAGTAGAAGAAAACCAGCATTTACGTAACCTCAAGCAAGACTAGGTGAGCAATTAATTAGCATTTTGTAAATGCTCATGTGAACCTCCAGCTGGATTTCTCTCAGATGCCTCATGTTCAAAAGGTCCCAAGATAATTATCTTCTCTGCCAAATGTGTTCTTCCTCCTGGATTCCCTTTCACAAAGAACAAAACATTGGAGCCATCCCTAACCGCTCCCTCTCCTTCAGCTCGCATAGCTGTTGCCACAGGACATTGGTTTCACTTTCACAGTGTCTCCTATGTTAACCCACTCACCTTCTATTCTAGCTCCCTTGCTCTAGTTACCTCTCACTGGATTATTGTAATCCCCGACTACCACCAGCGGTATTCTGAATTTTAGTCCCTTCCTCTTTTCTCCTTTTTACTGCTGACATATGAATCTTCTGAAAGGAACCATATTTACGCCACTTACTCTCCTAGCTGAAAAATTTTAGCAGCTTGCCACTGTATATAGAATTGACTTCAAAATCCATGATCTGGCATTCACAGTTGGTGAAGTGGGTAAGCTCTAACTAAACTAAAATGATTTGCTCTCTTTATGTACATACAGTACAGTTTCTTTAATTTTAGATTTTACCTACGCTGTTCCTTCTTCCTCTCATTCCTTCCCATACTGTTCACATATGGTCCAAATTACTAGATCTAGTTCTATTCTTCCATAAAACTTTCTATTAATGCTCCCTTTCCTAAACTACCATAACACATTGTATATATCATTTTTCATTTAGCAATTCCTCCTTTGTGTTATATTAATTTATGCCCATGTCTAAACCTTACTGAACTACATGATTTTTGGTAATACTGTTTCATTCAACTTTGTATAACCAACCGTTATATATACATTGTACATGTTCAGCAAATGACTGTTAATGACAAATATTTTAGGTGTACTTCCAAACTTTGTGTAAAGCTATTTTTAGTTTCCTAGAAGTGTGATTTTTTTTTCAAAAATGCAGGTAGAGGCGTTAGATTGATAGTAAAATCTGTGTATGTTCTTCCCGATGGGGATTACAAAATAATCCAGAAAAGGGATCCATCTGACAGCAAAGGGCTTAAGATTTTATCAAGAAAGATGGTGTCATCATTGTAAGGTGCTACCCCAGAACTAATCGAGAATGTAGTGTAATAACTTAGTCATCTATTGCCTATTTCTAGAATTGTGAATCTTAGCCTCTGTAAAGAGAGATTCACCCCAAAATGCTTTAGAGATCATCATTTGTCATTTTTACATGTAAGGAAAGGACAAACACAATCTATATTATCTTCCCAGCTCTTTGCCTCCCGGCTCTGCCACCCACAGCATGGGCTTCCTCTGTGCACTCACAGGAGTGCTTTGCACATGGCGCACTTGTTGCCATGGGTCTTGCCATCTGGGCCACGCACAGGATCATTTTCCCGAGTGCAGAAAAGACTTCCATTTTTCAGAAGGCTCCGAAATTCACTGCATGTATCCTAAAAGGAGGAGAAAAGGCAAGAGCTTGGGTATTTTCTTGGAAATTACTTTGTTGGGTCCCTACTAAGTGCTTCCTGGAAAAAAAAAAGAAAATGACCTATAAATGTTTCTTTCTGGCAATTGTTTTGTTCAATTCCTAGTAAGCACACAGGACTTACAAAGAGGTTTCTGTTTCTTTTTCCTTGAGATATAGCCTCCAAATCCAGACTGAACCTGCAGTCACACACAAGCAAGAACCTCTTAATAAACTGGGTTCTCTGCAGACTGGTCACAGTCCTTAGTCAAGATTTTATTGTCCCTCTCTATTATATTATAATGCAATAAAAACACTGCACATGGCATAGAATTTTAAAGAACTAAGGTTTAGGTAGAACTTTGAAGTTCTACCTAAACCTTAGGTAGGTGCAACCGTCTGTACTACGTCTCAATCCCCTTTACGTCATGCCTGCCAAAAAGTGGTCTAATTTGCACTGGAACACCTGCAGTGATGAGTTCGTTACCCTCCAGATAGTTCATTCCAAAATTTCTTAGATCATTCCCACAGATTAGCCGTAGTGCTACTTTGGGAGGATCTTGGAAAATATCTAGATCTAATCAATCCTATAGGATCCTTACTCTTAGAGTTTTATTTTTCTAAGATGTCACTGCATGGGATGAATACGTTCTTTCAAACCAGTAAGCAAAGTCAACGCATTTTACTTCCCTCAGAAAAACTGAGGATATTTTTCTTCCTGCACACAGAAAGTCCTTCATGTATGTGGAGAAAGCTTTCTTGTCCTTCTCCATAGCTCCCTATGTGCTTTTCCAAGAGCAAAGCATCCCCAGATACTTCAGTCTTTCTGTTCCAATCTGTTTCCGTCATTTGCACCATTTTGCATTCTTAATTCTTCCCCTTTCCTAAAGAATTTAACATAATATTCCAGGTATGTCCAGACAAGCCCAATATGTTGACAGCTATGTAATATCATTAGTTAGAATTCCATTCTGTCACCAAGAGACCTTGGATGAGGGGGGGTCTTGCCTCTCTGTGCCTCAGTTACCTCTTCTATACAATGGAAATAATGATAGTATCTATTCCACACAGTTAAAATAATAATGGCCAATATCTATTAAGTATTCAGTATATGTGAATTGTTATGAGAACAATGTGAAATAATGTATATCTACTATATCTACAATGACTGACATCTAGGAATTACTCAGTAAATTTTAGCTTCAGAGTTATGAGGAATTGAGATAGAATAAGCAAATCACTTAAGATCATAATTAATTACTGGTGGCAAGTAAGATTGACTTTGTGTTTTTTTCTGTATCTTTTAGTTCAAGTCAAAACTCAGTGAGGACAAGAGTGAGTTTTTTCCTAGCTTTCCTTCAAGGTTCACTGCCTGATTCCCTAACTGGTCATATTTAGCAAAAGAAATATGATATGAGAGGATAGTTTATGGGTAGTAGCTAATGTGAAATCAGAAATCGTCTGATACTGAAGAATATTTTCTTATTGATGTTGAAAAGGGAAGCATATGAGCTACTCATATTATTTTTAAATTCAGGCTCACAACTGTAGGAAAAATAAACAAACCAATCATACAGAATTCCAAGTGATAACTTCATTAGAGATTATTTTTAATATCAATAGTTTTTGATGGGGGCAAGGAAATATCCACAAACCTGGAAAAATCTACCTGGAGTCAGTCATTTCGAAACCAAGAAAATATTACTGGGGAAAGTTGCTCTTCTATTTTTCTGCCAACTGCTGACACCAGAGATAATTAAAGTTAAAGCAAGGAACACACCTGGTTTTACCAAACGTGCTCATCCAAAGCTACATAGTGTGTTAGGAATAATGCTAGATTTGGTGTCAGGAAGTCTAAGTTTGAATTGTTTCTGTTTTGCAACTGTGAGAACTTTGAAAAAGTATGAAGATTCTGATACCAGTAGTCTCACTACCTTTGTAAGCAAGTTCTTCCTCCTTCTGGATTTTAAATCTTCATTTAAAAATAGGGCATGGAGTAAATCAGAGGTTTGCAAACTAAGCCCGTGAGCAAAATCTGGCCTACCACCTTTTTTGTGTAAGTAAAGTTTCATTGGAACACAGCCATGCCCATTTATCTGCATATCATCCATGGCTGTTTTAGAGCTACAATAGCAGAGTTGAGTAGTTGTGACAGAGACTGAATGGTCACAACCTAAAATATCTACTGTTTGGCCCTTTAAGAAAATTTTATCAACCCCTGGACTAACTAAACCTTGAGTTCTCTCACATAGGCCTTCAGTGATTCCATGAGTTATTTTTAAAGAGAAACTGCAAAACCGCGTTGTGGTATGAAGCTTCCAAGATACCTACCTTTTCAGCTTCTCTCTTAGGTCTTCTGGATTCAGCTTCTTTTTCTTTTGCTTCTTGCTGGCTGTAAGAGAAAGGCAGGGGGAACAATCATTCCTAGTACCCAATACATATTATCCTAAAGGGGAATCTCTCTTGATAGATATATTCCATTACTTCTACACCTATACCAACTTAGCTTGGGAGTAGAAAGGTAAATGTACACCTCTCCATATTGTTCTTCTTGTTTTTAGTGTTGCTTAAAGAGTAAGACACATATGCCATGGCCAGCCAGTAAATAAATTTTCACTACTCTGTTTATTTTGGAAAACAAAGATATAGGCCTTCTCCTCAGAAAGCAACTAGGATACTTAAAAAATGACTAAATATTAGCAAATTTTTAATTTGCTAGCACCCAGTGATTACATCTTTGGATTATTCATGACAGTATGTATGCAGAGAACAAAAATTCCAATCCTTATATGCCATTAACTCTGGAGGAGCTTCCTCTTAGCACATGGTCCTCCCTTAATGGCAATTCAAGTACCTTTCAGAACACTGAGAACACTACAAAGAAATGCACCAAGTATATGGCTTTGTAAGAGTAAATCCCCAAACTCAGTGCAAAGATAGCCATCTGCCTCCTAGAAAAAACCTTCAATATCATCTCTCTTGCCCACCACAGGCCTGTCTTCTCTGACACTCAGGAGGAGCAGTGACTGCAGCTCTACTCACAAGAAGGCCGCACACATGAAGCAGGTGTTGCCATGGATTTTCCCATCTGGGCCCTTGATGGGGTCATTCTCTCTGGTGCAGGGAAGACGTCTGTTCTTCACAAGGTTACGGTATTCACTGCACAGCTCCTGCCAAGTGAGGGAGGGTTTAAGAATCAGGTAACTAGGGCTTCCCTGGTGGTGCAGTGGTTGGGAGTCCACCTGCTGATGCAGGGGACACGGGTTCGTGCCCCGGTCTGGGAAGATCCCACATGCCATGGAGCGGCTGGGCCCGTGAGCCATGGCCGCTGAGCCTGCGCGTCCGGAGCCTGTGCTCAGCAACGGGGGAGGCCACAGCAGTGAGAGGCCCGCGTACCACACACACACACACACACACACACACACACAAAATAGAATCAGGTAACTAAATATTGAAAGCTTCCTCCACATTACCCCTTTGAAAACTATGATATAATGTCCCAAACATAATGGATGCATCAAGAAGACGATGCAGAAGGTTAGTATTAGCCAAGACGCTGTTCAGAGGCCTAGGTCACACATTGTTTGGAATATGAGATTGCTGTCACTTATCTAATTATAAAACCTTCAATTTACTCGAATATTATTCTGCGCTAGGCACTGTGAGAGATACAAAAAAGAATGATTTATTGTCACTTCTGTAAAGCAATTTGTGGTTGGCCGAATAATAGCTCCTGCCCCCAAATTTGTCCAAGTCCTGATATCCAGGACCTGTGAATATATTGCAGGGCAGGGGGGACTTTGCAGATGTGTTTAAGTTAAGGACCTAGAGATAGGGATATTATCCTGGATTATCCTAGTATGCCCAATGAAATCAAAAGGGTCAGTCCTTAAAACTGGAAGAGTGAGACGGGAGAGAGTGAGAGGGAGATATGATGACAGAAGAACAATTAGAGATGGAATGTTGTTGGCCTTGAAGATGATGGAAACAGTCCAGGAGCCAAGGAACATGAACGGCCTCTAGAAGCTAGAAAGAGCAGAGACATTCATTGCAGAGTTCCTGGAAAATGAAGAAAATATGTTCTCAGAGTGGTTTCCTATCCTCCCTACACTTTTGTCTATTATGAAGAATAAGTAATGCAGAGTAAGAAGTAAAAAGAAAAGTGATTACATGTAGCAGTAAGTCAGTAAGCATTTAAAAGTCTTCTATCGGGGCTTTCCTGGTGGTGCAGTGGTTAAGAATCCACCTGCCAATGCAGGGGACACAGGTTCGAGCCCTGGACTGGGAAGATGCCACATACCACGGAGCAACTAAGCTCGTATGCCACAACTACTGAGCCCACGTGCCACAACTACTGAAGCCTGCACACCTAGAGCTCGTGCTCTGCAACAAGAGAAGCCACTGCAATGAGAAGCCTGCGCACCACAACGAAGAGTAGCCCCCCCACTCGCTGCAACTAGAGAAAGCCCATGTGCAGCAATGAAGACTCAGTACAGCCCAAAATAAATAAATTAATTAATTAAAAAAAATAAAAAAATAAAAGGCTTCTATCATAGACTCAGAATTGTGATGTCACTATAGTGGATCTGTAAATATTTACCATCAGCATTCTTTTGAGGGTGCTTAAATATTGGTGCAGAAGAAGGCTGATAAAATTGGTGGAGAGCAATATAAAATATATATGTTTATGATGTGTTGCACATCACAGTCTATAAAAGCTAGGAAAGATCAAGGTGAGGAGATTCAACAGGCCTGGAAGGGGAATCTTCCTGGAAAAACTGAGAATACACATACAGAATAAACCCTAGGAAAAACACACCAAGGCACATATTAATCAAACTAACAAAAACGAAATTCAAAGAAAAAACATTCAAAACAGCAAGGGAAAAACAAAATATAACATACAAAGGAATCCCCAGAAGGTTATCAGCTGATTTTGCAGCATAAACTCTGCAGGCCAGAAGGGAGTGGCTGGGTATACTTAAAGTGATGAAAAAGAAAAACCTACAACCAAGATTACTCTACCCAGCAAGGATCTCATTCAGATTTGATGGAGAAATCAAAAGCTTTTCAGCCAAGCAAAAGCTAAGAGAATTCAGCACCACCAAACCAGCTTTACAGCAAATGCTACAGAAACTTCTCTAGGTGGGAAACACAAGAGAAGAAAAAGACCCACAAAAACAAACCCAAAACAATTAAGAATGTGGTAATAGGAACATACATATTGATAATAACCTTGAATGTAAATGGCTTAAATGCCCCAACCAAAAGACACAGACTAGCTGAATGGATACAAAAACAAGACCCATATATATGCTGTCTACAAGACACCACTTCAGACCTAGGGACACATACAGACTGAAAGTGAAGGGATGGAAAAAGATATTCCATGCAAATGGAAATCAAAAGAAAGCTGGAGTAGCAATACTTGTACCAGATAAAATAGACTTTAAAATGAAGACTGTTCCAAGAGATAAGGAGGGACACTACATAACATCAAAGGATCAATCCAAGAAGAAGATATAACAGTTACAAATGTCTATGCACGCAATATAGGAGCACCTCAATACATAAGGCAAATGCTAACAACCATGAAAAGAGAAATCGACAGTGACACAATAATAGTAGAGGACTTTAACACCCCATTTACACCAATGGACAGATCATCCAAAGGACAGATCATCCAAACAGAAAATAAATAAGGAAGCACAAACTTTAAATGACACAATAGACTAGATAGATTTATTGATATTTATAGAACATTCCACCTGAAAGTGGCAGAGTACACTTTCTTTTCAAGTGCACACACAACATTCTCCAGGATAGATCACATCTTAGGTCACAAATCAAGCCTCAGAAAATTTAAGAAAACTGAAATCGTATCAAGCATCTTTTCTGACTATAACGCTATGAGATTGGAAATCAATTAAAGGAAAAAAAACTGTAAAAACCACAAATACATGGAGGCTAAACAGTGTGCTACTATATAACCAAGAGATCACTGAAGAAATCAAAGAAGAAATTAAAAAATACGTAGAAACAAATGACAAGGAAAACACGACAACGCAAAACCTATGGGATGCAGGAAAAGCAGTTCTAAGAGGGAAGTTTATAGCATTCAATCTCACCTCAAGAAACAAGAAAAATCTTAAGTAAACAATCTAAACCTACACTTAAAACAACTAGAGAGGGCTTCCCTGGTGGCGCAGTGGTTGAGGGTCTGCCTGCTGATGCAGGGGACACGGGTTCGTGCCCCAGTCCGGGAAGATCCCACATGCCGCAGAGTGGCTGGGCCCGTGAGCCATGGCCGCTGAGCCTGCGCGTCCAGAGCCTGTGCTCCGCAACGGGAGAGGCCACAACAGTGAGAGGTCTGCGTACCGCAAAAAAAAAAAAAACCAGAGAAAGAAGAACAAAGAAAACCCAAAGTCAGTAGAAGAAAAGAAATCATAAAGATCAGAGCAGAAATAAATGAAATAGAAATGAAGAAAACAATAGGAAAGATCAATAAAACTAAAAGCTGGTTCTTTCAGAAGATAACAAAATTGATAAACCCTTAGCTAGACTCATCGAGAAAAAAAGGGAGACGATGCAAATCAGTAAAATTAGAAATGAAAAAGGAGAAATCACAAATGACACTGCCGAAATACAAAGGATTATAAGAGACTACTACAAACAACTATAAGCCAATAAAATGGACAACCACAAAGAAATGGACAAATTCTTGGAAAGGTACAATTTTCCAAGACTGAACCAGGAAGAATTAGAAAATATTAACAGACCTATCAATATAAACAGTAATGAAATTGAAACCATAATTAAAAATCTTCCAACAAACAAAAGTCCAGGACCAGATGGCTTCACAGGTGTATTCTATCAAACATTTAGAGAAGAGCTAACACCCATCCTTCTCAAACTCTTCCAAAAAATTGCAGGGGGAGAAACACTCCCAAATTCATTCTACGAAGCCACCATCACCCTGATACCAAAACCAGAAAAAGATATCACAAAAAAAGAAAACTATAGACCAATATCACTGAAGAACATAGATTCAAAAGTCTTCAACAAAATACTAGCAAACAGAATCCAGCAGCACATTAAAAGTATCATACACCATGATCCAGTGGGATTTATCCCAGGGATGCAAGGATTCTTCAGTATACGCAAACCAATCAGTGTGGTACAGCACATTAACAAATTAAGGAATAAAAACCATATGATCATCTCAATAGGTGCAGGAAAAGCTTTTGATAAAATTCAACACCCATTTATGATAAAAAAACTCTCCAGAAAATGGGCATATAGGGAACCTATCTCAACAGGATAAAGGCCATATATGACAAAGCCACAGCAAGCATCATACTCAATGGTGAAAAACTGAAAACATTTCCACTAAGATCAGCAACAAGACAAGGATGTCCACTCTCGCCACTCTTATTCAACATAGTTTTGGAAGTCCTAGCCATGGCAATCAAAGGGAAAAAAAGAACTAAAAGGAATACAAATAAAACTGATACAAGGAATACAAATAAAACTGTCACTGTTTGCAGATGACATGATACTATACATAGAGAATCCTAAAAACACCACCAGAAAACTATTAGAACTAAGCAATGAACTTGGTAAGGTTGCAGGATACAAAATTATTGCACAGAAATATCTTGCATTTCTATACACCAACAATGAAAAATCAGAAAGAGAAATTAAGGAAACACTCCCATTTACCATTGCAACAAAAGGAATAAACTTATCTAGTAATAAACCTAAGGAGGCAAAAGACTTGTACTCAGAAAACTATAAAACACTAATGAAAAATATCAAAGATGACAAAAACAGTTGGAGAAATATACCATGTTCTTGGATTGGAAGAATCAATATTGTGAAAATGACTATACTACCCAAAGCAATCTACAGATTCAGTGCAATCCCTATCAAACTGCCAGTGGCATTCTTCACAGAATTAGAACAAAAAAATTTTACAATTTCTTTGGAAACACAAAAGAACCCAAATAGCCAAAGCAATCTTAAGAAAAGCAGAGTTGGAGGAATCGGGTTCCCTGACTTCAAACTATACCACAAAGCTACAGTAATCAAGACAGTATGGTACTGGCACAAAAACAGAAATATAGATCAGTGGTACAGGATAAAATGCCCAGAGATAAACCCACACACATATGGGCACCTAATTTACAACAAAGGAGGCAAGAACGTACAATGGAGGAAAGACAGCCTCTTCAATAAGTGGTGCTGGGAAAACCTGACAGCTCCATGTAAAAGAATGAAATTAGAACACTACCTAACACTACACAAAAATAAACTCCAAATGGATTAACGACTTAAATGTAAGACCAGACACTATAAAACTGTTAGAGGAAAACATAGAAAAAACACTCTATAACATAAACCATAGCAAGATCTTTTTTGACCAACCTCCTAGAGTACTGGAAATAAAAACAAAAATAAACAAATGGGATTTAATTAAACTTAAAAGCATTTGCACAGCAAAGGAAACCATAAACAAGACAAAAAGACAACCCTCAGAATGGGAGAAAGTATTTGCAAATGAAACAACAGACAAAGGGTTAATTTCCAAAATATACAAAGAGCTTATGGAGCTCAATATCAAAAAAACAAACAATCCAGTTAAAAAATGGGTGGAAGACATAGACATTTCACCAAGGAAGATATGCAGATGGCCAAGAGGCACCTGAAAAGATGCTCAACATCAGTAATTATTAGAGAAATGCAAGTCAAAACTACAATGAGGTATCTATCACCTCAGGCCAGTCAGAATGGCCATTATCAAAAAATCTAGAAACAATAAATGCTGGAAAGGGTGTGGTGAAAAGGGAATACTTGTGCACTGCTGGTGGGTATGTAAATTAATACAACCACTATGGAGAACAGTATGGAGTTTCCTTAAAAAACTAAAAATAGAACTGTCATACGACCCAGCAATCCCACTATTGGGCATATACCCTGAGAAAACCACAATTCAAAAAGAGACATTTACCACAATGTTCATTGCAGCACTATTTACAATAACCAGGACATGGGAGCAACTTAAGTGTCCATCGACAGATGAATGGATAAAGAAGATGTGGCACATATATACAATGGAATGTTACTCAGCCATAAAAATAAATGAAATTGAGTTATTTGTAGTGAGGTGGATGGACCTAGAGTCTGTCATACAGAGTGAAGTAAGTCAGAAAGAGAAAAACAAATACTGATGCTAACGCATATATATGGAATCTAAAAAAAAAAAATAAATGGTACTGATGAACTTCGTTGCAGGGCAGGAGTAAAGATGTAGACATAGAGAATGAACTTGAGGACACAGGGTGGAAGGCGGAAGCTGGGGCGAAGTGAAAGTAGCATTGACAATATATACAGTACCAAATGTAAAATAGTTAGCTAGTGTGAAGCAGCCGCATAGCACAGGGAGATGAGCTCGGTGCTTTGTGATAACCTATAGGGGTGGGATAGGGAGGATGGGAGGGAGGTTCAAGAGGGAGGGAATATGGGGACATATGTATGCATATGGCTGATTCACTTTGTTGTACAACAGAAACTAACACAGTATTGTGAAGCAATTATACTCCAATAAGGATCTATTTTTTAAAAAAAGAAAGACATATCTGAAACAAAGATATGGGGGAGAGAACAAATATGAAAGTATGATGCCTGGAGAAACTGACACCTTTCTGGGAGTTACTTGATAAAGTCCAGGGATGGGGAATGCATATTTGAAACAGAAGAGTAACAATGGGAGTGGAGAGGAGGAGGAATGTGTTAAGACCATTTGAAAAATCTAACAGGATTTAGAAACTGATCAAACATTATGGATAAAACAAATTTTCAATTCTGAATTACTAATAAAAAGATGGTTCCAGGTAACAGAAAGTTACTAGGAAAATGAATCAGTTTAAAGGCAACCTTTTAATCTGTGTCAACTTTTCCCCCCAGATTATTAGGCTTATACTTTTGCAGCTGTTGTTAGGAAATAGAATAAATAAAGGTAAACCTTGTGTAAGGCTATGTGAGAGTAATCCTACATCTATGTAAAGACAGACTTTGCTCTGCTACTTATAAAATTGTAAAATTATAGAAATGTGAAGTAGATTAAAAATAATTAGAAAGTCAAAGGATTTAATTAATAGTCATAATTGAAAGTGAAAATACTAGTATTCCTCCTTAGCTGGGTGCTGACAAAGATCAAATATGATAATATATGTGCACTTTGTTTTGTAAATTCAACTAATGTGAATGATAGGGTTGTTGTACTCTCTCTTTAAAATAGCTAAGAGGTAGGAATAATGTAACCTGAAATTAGCAAATTGTAAAAATTGATAGTAATAACCTGTGCCTGACAACAGAAATCTTAAGAAAAGCCAAATAAGTTAAACTCTACTTTTTATGAACTAAACCTTAAATTTTGAATTATCATGAAATAAAATTGATACTCAGGAAACTTGTACTTAAACTTTTTTTTCCAGGTTAAAGGTTATATTTATTCATTTTTTAAATTAATTTTTATTGGAGTATAGTTGATTTACTATGTTTGTTAGTTTCTGCTATACAGCAAAGTGAATCAGTTACACATATACCTATATCCACTCTTTTTTAGATTCTGTTGCCATATAGGTCATTACAGAGTATTGAGTAGAGTTCCCTGTGCTATATAGTAGGTTCTTATTAGTTATCTGTTTTATATATAGTACTATGTATATGTCAATTCCAGTCCCCCAATTTATCCACCCCCATTTCCCCTTTGGTAACCATAAGATTGTTTTCTACATCTGTGACTATTTCTGTTTCATTTCATCTGTTTCTGTTTCATAGGTTGATTTGTACCATTTTTTAAGATTCCACATGTAAGCGATATCATATGATATTTGTCTTTCTCTGTCCCATATAAAACAGGAAAACACTTATGCTAATGAGATATCTAGAATGTTATTGCAGAGAAAAAATGTCAGGGTATATATTAGAATTTGTGAGAAAATTACCTTTGCAGTTTCTCTTTTAGCCTTTGCTCTTGCTCTTTCTTCTTGTTGACTGTAAGAAACAGGAAAAAAAAAGACAGAAGAATCTTAATACAGTAGTATAGATTCTTAATGTTCACAGGTTGATCATTCATTGCTTTGATTATTCTCAAGCAACTCCAAAGATCCACTCATAGTAGGTGTAATTTTATTGGGTAATAATTAGAATGATTTACCACACCTCAAGAGAATGGTGTTCAAGGGAAAACCCCTTAATTAATGAGTAAACCTATTTAGCTTCCCAGCAAATATCCTGGAATAGGACTTTCTTATTTGCTGATTCTTTTACATCTGCAGAAGGTTCAGAACTCTTTATAAAGTGGTGATATTTAGCTTCTGGGAGGCAGTATAGCATGGTGATTAGGAAGAAAGTTAAGAAGAAAGACTCTGCAGCCAAATAGAATAAGGAACACAAAAAGTGTCTTAACCTCTCTGTGTTTCCCTCATCTTTAAAAGGGGAAATGGAGTGGAGGGATAGAAGAGGTAATAATACTTCTCTCATAGGACTGTTGTGAGCATTAAATAAGTTGATACATGTAAGGCAATTAGAATTAGTATCTGGTACATAATAAAGTGATTGATAAAAGTGATCGTTATCATCAGCATTGTAAGCATTATTGAAAGTGAACACTCCAAAAACAGGCATATTGGGCTTCCCTGGTGGCGCAGTGGTTAGGAATCCGCCTGCCAATGCAGGGGACACGGGTTCGAGCCCCCGGCCAGAAAGATCCCACATACCACCGAGCAACTAAGTCCGTGTGCCACAACTACTGAGCCTGCGCCCTAGAGCCCACAAGCCGCAACTACTCAGCCCACATGCCACAACCACTGAAGCCCGTGCTCCTAGAGCCCCTGCTCCTAGAGCCCGTGCTCTGCAACAAGAGAAACCACCGCAATGAGAAGCCCATGCACCGCAAGGAAGAGTGGCCCCCTGCTCACCACGAGAGAAAGCCCATGTGCAGCAGCGAAGACCCAACACAGCCAAAAATGAATAAATACATTTTATTTATATAAATAAAAATAAATAATAAATTTTATTTATATAAATAAATAAATAAAAGCAACAAAAAACAGGCATATGATGAAAATGAAATGAGAGTAATAGCTGTTAACCATTTTGGATGAGTAACAGTGTTAGAAATTGAGTTTAATATACTCAGTCTGCAGCATAATTAGATCTATAATGCAGATAATTCAATCATGTTGTAGAGACAAAAATAATTTGCTAAAACGTTTTCATACATTAGTCAACGTAAAAACTGCTCATTGATCAACTTAAAACTTTTTTAAAAGTTGAAAGCACTATTTGTATATGATATTAAAGTGTTTAAGAAATGACTATGGAGGGAGGTATGGTTCTTAAGAAAGGCAATAGCCTTTGCTAACATATCCATAAAATATGAGGCAATAAAATTTTAATTGGATAAGGAATTTTTATATTGATGGAACAAACTAAAATAGCTCCAAAATTGTGGGGTTTCTTATACTTCTTTATATGGATACTGATCCAAACTTTACTGTGAGTCTAAGTTGACTATAAAATTTAAGAAGCATTTTCTTTTCATAATGGAAACTTGTCAGAGGGAACAGCAGAGATGACCACTAGGTGGCAGACTTACTTCCTCATCTCTGAAAGATTAAGGTAAAGAAAAACAGACTGAAATGACCGTAACAGGCAGATGTTACTACCAGAAGTTGATAATGGTTTTGCTAAATAATTATACCCTGTCTACACCCTACACTGAGAAAGCTTATCATTTTCTTCATCTTTCCTGGGCTGAAATTTCCATCATTCTCATCTTCTCTGGGCCTTAATTTTTTCCATCTATAACTTGGGATAATACAGAACCCATTTCATACAGTTGTTGTGAAGATTAAATGAGATTGGGTAGCAAAACCCAAGTATATGTCGATTATATGCCAATAAATGTTGGTTATGATAATTATATGGTCATCGTCATGACTTCCATCTAACAGATTTTTTAATGCTTCCATGGCTCACTTACACTATGGGACAAATCTGCTGGGTTGTATTGCTCTCCACTAGGGAAGACGGAATGACTGAATCCTTTCAGAGATTCTGGGCATATAGAAAATAGAGTATCCCTTGGGACAAAGACTTAAGGAATACAGTAGACTCTGGTTTGAGAGCACATACCATGTTGTCTATTCTAAAGTCATACTTTAGTCCCCTGTAAATGGGGTATTCAACTCCTATACAAAAAAATCATCATTCCTGAAGCAGCCTTTCTCTAACTATTGCAGAGTCCCTCTTCATGTTGTGCCCAAATCTGTCTCCCTATATCTCTCATCAATTTTAATTCTGTTCCTTGAGGTCACACAGAACGAGCAGAAAGAAAAATCATGAACCAACACAGAACAAAAATTCCTAAAATTTGCCATGCACCATAATGATATCAATATACTACATGTAATCTCATGCATTTCCTCTTTCAGCTGATAATCCTTCAGAAAACTAAAAGCAATTAGTATGGTTATCATAGAGTATTCTCTTCTCTGAAAAAAGGATTCTGAGTTCTTTCTGAAATGTCCTGAAATTATTCTGCCTTTTTTATATCACAGTAGTTATCATCTGAAAGCTCTCCACTTGGTTTTGGAGTTTCTTGGGTGTCTGTCTGTTTTTTAGTTCATTTAAATGTGACACACAAGAAGAGGAAAACTGGGCTTCCCTGGTGGCGCAGTGGTCGGGAGTCCACCTGCCGATGCAGGGGACACGGGTTTGTGCCCCGGTCCGGGAAGATCCCACATGCCACGGAGCGGCTGGGCCCGTGAGCCATGGCCACTGAGCCTGCGCGTCCGGAGCCTGTGCTCCGCAACGGGAGAGGCCACAACAGTGAGAGGCCTGCGTATCGCAAAAAATAAAAAAAATAAAAATAAAAAAAGAAGAGGAAAACTACACTGAAGTTTTACACTGAAGAGGAAAACGCATTATTCATAATTGTTGGAAAACTGCCCTTAGCAGTTCCCTGTCCCCACTGCCTCAGAAGCCCCAAGCTCTACTCACAAGAGAGCCTCACACATGAAGCAGAGGTTGCCATGCACCTTCCCATCTGGGCCCTGGATGGGGCTGTTCTCTCTAGAGCAAAGAAGTTGTCCATTCTTCATGGATTTGTGGTATTCCCTGCACAACTCCTGTGAAATCAAGGAGGGAAGTTTGAGGTGTTGAACACGGGTTGGATCAGATTGCAAAAACTGCTGAAGTTTATACTTTTTTCTTAAACTGCGGTCAGCACTTAGCAAATTTTAGAATAGTTCTTAACTTTGAAGACGTGAATATTTTTAAATGATAAAAGTTACAGACCCTCAACCTAGAAATAGTCACATATGCACGTGTACATGCACACATATAAACAAATACACAAACCACAAACTGTATCAATGTTTCATACAGTTTAAGGGAATTTATGGGTTCCCTGAATGCCATCTATGGATCCCAGGTCCATATGCCTCTGACTTGTTGAAGGTTCCCTCACCTCAAAGGAAGATGTATTCTCAGATTGCCTTTTATTTTTTGATTCACCTTCCCTCTTTTTCTTTTCTTTTTCTTCTGCTCGGCTAAAAAAGAGTGATTTAAAAAGAGAGGAGTAAGAATCATAGAATCTCCAGATTGAAAGTGATCTAAAATACTCAAATATCATTCAGTTATTACAGTTATATATATTATGAACCACGTATGAACTGATGTACTGTTTGGCATATTGATATGTTTGCTAGTGATCTGTCGTGTTTTCAGATGATTCCGTATCCCACTCTGCAAGGGTATGATCCTTGTTTCATGTCATTTACACTTCCACGGGAACTCAACCAGTGATTGATATGCAGGAATCATTCTTTGACAATTATGACATTGTGCAAAAATGTGTCACAAAAAAATGCCATTGATAAGAAACAAACACAATTTAAGAAACAAAATAGAATAAAGCTCCAAAAAAGAGAAATGAAGCAGAAAGGACAAAACCCTCCCTCATTTTCCCAGCAGCAGCTCTACTCACAAGATAGTCGCACACATGGAGCAGGTGTTGCCATGCATTTTCCCATCTGGGCCCTTGATGGGGTCACTCTCTCTGGTGCAAAAGAGTTTTCCATTTCTCACAAACTTGCGGTATTCACTGCACAGCTTCTGCCAAGATAGAGAAGGTGATTTGGACACACGTTTTATTCCCATTCAGAGCAGAAGTTTGAAGCATCTACATTGGTAGAAACTAATCTTTGAGCCCAGGATTTTAGTTGTGTTTCTCTCAAATATAAAATTCAATTGAACAAAAAAAACCTCGTGATTTGCTAAGAGATGGAAACAAATAAGACATAATAGGATGTATAATAAAAGAGGTAGATAAGTAAACTCCACTATAATCTAAATAGAATAAAATAAGTGCAAACATACAGGTACAAGAAAATCTGAGAACTCAGAGGTTGGGACCATGAAATCTGATTGTGGAAATCAGGGAAGATGTCAGGGAACTAGGATACTTTGAGTGAGACTTTGAAGAGTAAATAGGATTTTCCTGGTTGAGAAATGGATTGAGAAATACACATTTTAGATTGCTAAAATAAGCTGAGAAGCACATGTCAGAAACTACATGGCCTATAGCAGAACATGAATTTCTGAATGACGGTAAGGAGCCAAATAAGAGAGTTAAGGGGATTGAAATGCATCCTTTAGTTGATAATGAGTTATTTGTGCATTTTAAGAAGAGCAGTATTATGATCTAGTTAATATTTTGAAACTTTACTCCAGCTGTGTTAGGGAGGATGGTTGGATAAGAAAAAGAATAGAACTTAGAGGGAAGATGAGGAGACTTTCATCATCTAAAGAAGTTAACGGTAACTTAAATAAAGCCATGAAAATGAATATTGTAATATTTCAAAGGTAAAAACTATGTTTTCTGTGTGTGTACAATGTATTTTGAACCCAACTCAGATGTGAAATTTCAAAAATTCACACGTAGAAAATATACACTAAGTGTCTCAGGAAAGTGGTAAGCAAAAGCTAGCATAGTCTGTAAATGATGAAACTAGAACTAGAAATCATTTTTTTTCAGACTGCAAATAAGTTCTTTTTACTGTACAGAGTTAGTCTCTGAAGCAGCAAGAATTGATCAACTCCCATATCATTCATCTCAATGTCATCTCCAGATTGAAAGGTTAAGATTTTCTGGGGATTTTTGCAGGGCAATATTCCAGCCTTCAGGCTCTTTGAAGTGTGTTCAAATTACAGTCTACTCACTGCATGTGAGCCTGCTTTTCCAGGTTCTCTTTTACTTCTTGCTTTTGCTTCAGCCTTTTTCTTTTCTTCAGCTTTTGCTTGGCTGAATTAGAAAAAAAACAAAACAAAACAAAAAAAGGACAGATCCATAGGACCAAACACAGTCAATGGTTTCTCCACATTTCTGCATTGCTAATCTGTCCTCCCTCCTCAAGAAGGAGCAACTTTGCCCCTTTATCACTACATACTAATGAGAAGCAACAAAACAGCCCTCCAGTATAAGATACCGTAACTTCTTCATAGTTTCTGCATAACACTGAAATAAAGATAGCGTTACTTGTGGATTTGGGAGACTTTCTTTCTGTAAATTACCATTTTTGGCTGTGGTCAGAAAAGGAACATCATCAGTGTTCATCAAGGAGATATCAAAATTAGTACCATGGGCTTCCCTGATGGTGCAGTGGTTGAGAGTCCGCCTGCCGATGCAGGGGACGCGGGTTCGTGCCCCGGTCCGGGAAGATCCCACATGCCGCAGAGCGGCTAGGCCCGTGAGCCATGGCCGCTAAGCCTGCACGTCCGGAGCCTGTGCTCCGCAACGGGAGAGGCCACAACAGTGAGAGGCCCCAACAGTAAGAGGCCCGTGTACCGCAAAAAAAAAAAAAAAAAAAAAAACTAGTACTGCGGTGACATTACACCTGGAGCCTGAAAGTGGCCTTAATAAAGCACATTGACTGGTCTCCTTGTTTCACAGAGACAAGGTGAGGTGGTGAGGGCTTTGCTTATAATCTCAGGATATGACAACTAACCCAAATTTCTCCTCTCAAGTCTATGTTCTGTCTACCACGTCGTGTATGCCGTAGCTTTATTAATTCAGTTTACATGTATTGCTTACTCATGGCTGTGTTATCTGTAAGAAAATGTAGGATGGGTGGAAAAATTTTAATAATTTCCATACACTGATAAACCAAATGAGCCTAAATTTGCTTTGTACAATGGAATTGCATGGTATGTACAGTTAACCGATGGTATTTCAACCATACCTGGTTGTCAATCAAATTACAAAAGACCAAAGATTCTAAATGGAGTCAACTACTTAATCTGAACTCAATCAGATAAACTGAGTACAGTCCCAAATTTTGAAACCAAACTCAGTTATAACTTACTGACAAATGTCACATTATATAAAGTAACATTTACTGTAATTTAATAAGAGTTCATGGGCAACTTCAATAATCAATTTCTGCAGTAAGTGTTAACTTTGGGTCTTCGCCTCTCTGGAAGATGAGATGCCTATAAACTTGTACAACAGGTTCACAATATGAAGCTTCAGCAGTAGGGAGAATTTGATAATTTGCATAAGTCAGGATGTTCCAGTGCTAAGAGAATGAGTGTCGGGGGTACCAGACATCTTGGCATAAATGCTCTAGGTACTTATTCCCAGCTCTATTACTTACATTCTCCATGTAACTTCTTGAACTCCCTTCCCAGTTTGCCCATCTATGAAACAAGCTAGTTCTATTAGATTACTGTAGGATCCCTTTTCTCTTCGACATTCTAAAACTCTGTACTCACTAGAAGTCTTGACACATGGAACACAAGTTGTCATGCATTTTCCCATCTGGGCCACGAATAGGGTCATTTTCTTTGGTACAGAAAGGGATTCCATTCATTGCATGATCCTGATACTCACTGCAGAGTTTCTGAATAAAGAAAATGAGACAGTTTAGATATGGTTCTCTATAAACTTTAGATACTCTTTATCAAAGATATTGGAAAAGAGGAATTAAGGATAAAAAAATAAAACATTTAGGATGTATAACTGTCCAAAAATTTTGTGATATTTCTCTTCTTATAAGATTCATCCATTTGGGGCTTCCCTGGTGGCGCAGTGGTTAAGAATCTGCCTGCCAATGCAGGGGACACGG
Source organism: Lipotes vexillifer (assembly GCF_000442215.2). Lineage (NCBI taxonomy): Eukaryota > Metazoa > Chordata > Mammalia > Artiodactyla > Lipotidae > Lipotes > Lipotes vexillifer. The sequence continues at coordinate 73,764 of NW_006772405.1, read as the reverse complement.
GTTCGAGCCCTGGTCCGGGAAGATCCCACATGCCGTGGAGCAACTAAGCCCATGAGCCACAACTACTGAGCCTGCACTCTAGAGCCCACGAGCCACAGATACTGAGCCCACTTGCTGCAACTACTGAAGCCCGCACACCTAGAGCCCGTGCTCTGCAACATGAGAAGCCACCACGATGAGAAGCCCGTGCACTGCAACGAAGAGTGGCCCCGGCTCGCTGCAGCTAGAGAAAGCCTGTGCGCAGCAACGAAGACCCAGTGCAGCCAAAAATAATTTTAAAATTAATTAATTAAGATTCATCCATTTACGTGTTCAACAGATAAGTTAAAGGGATTAAATATGAATGTGATTTAGCAATTTTATGTCAAGTGAAAAGGATAAGGAATTGCAATATAAAAAGCTAAGGGATATGACACATGTCTAAATTAAGTGTGCACTAGCATATAGGAAAGAATGATCCAAGGAAGTTCAGAGAAGAGCTTATATTTGAGTTATATCTTTAGAATGTGCCTAGGAGAACAATGTGGCAAAAAAGTCCTCCAGGAGGAATTATGATATGCAAAGACACAGAGGCGTAAAAGAATATGTTATTTTGAGATAATCTATTACAGTCAGGAGTATAGTGGCTAAAGAATTAGCAGGACACAAAGAGGAAGGTTTGGGAACTGGTTAAAAGGAGACCTTGAAGATAAGTCAAAATCAGACTACTAAAGTTTGAAAGGACTTTGGACTTTATTCTTAGGAAATGGAAAACAATATTTATAGCAGAGAAGGACCTAATCAAATCTTTGTTTTAGAAAGATTATCCAGTCGGATGTGTGGAGGGTTTAAGTGACTAAAGACTGAAGCTAGGGAAACTATAGAAGAGAAGGAAGGAAGGGAGGGAGGGAGAGAAGGAAAGAGGGAGGAGGGGAGGAAGGAAGGAAGGAAGGGAGAAAAAGAAAAGGAAGAGAGAAAAGAAGGAAGAAATTGAAAGTGAAAGATAGGATAGTTGAGGGACATTTAACAGCTGAAATTAAAAGGACTGTGTAACCTAGGATTGAAGGAAAGAAAGCAGTTGAAACAGGCCTTAGCAATTAAGATATAGTTACATGAAGGCAGAAGGTGGACTACGGGAATGAGCTATTTTATGAAAGTGAACTACACTTCATAGAAGGTGGGATAACTCTAAGAAATAAGTTAAATAGGGTCTCTTTAATGGAGTGAAATGGTCCAAATACACTCTAGAATACCTGTAAACATTAGATTTTCATAATGCCATTGGTTCATGGAAGTATTTCCTACTCTGAAAACAACATGGAAGAATAATTGAATCTTGAAGATTGAGGAAGATGTTGGCTAGAAGTATAGAGAACAGGCAGGATGCTAATGTAGCAATGCAAAAGAAAGCTATTAGGTATCTGTGCTAAGATGGCAGCAGTGGAAAAAAGGGAGATGACTAGTTAAGAGGTGTTTTAAAAGAAGAATGTCATATGATTTTAAAAGGATCATATTAAAATTTTACATTGCTATTGCTTTCAAAATGAAAACCCCCAAAACAACTGTCACACATTTGAAGAATGTATATCAACTTTGAATTCAGATAAGGCTTGATATATCACCTTCATTCAGGAGTATAGAACTGTTTTTACTAATGGGCCTTAATTTCCTCCAAATAGAGCTAAAAATTGTAATGTCATAAGTATTCTAAATCTTATAAAATAGTAACTAAAAATTAGTCTCCAGAAACCCATTAGTAGTGGAGGAAAAATAAATATTGAAAATGCATTCTAGAGTAAAGTACACACACACACACCCTACGAAAGTCGTAACTGAATTGATCAAACTAATCCTCACCTCAGTTTCTCTTTTAACTTTTTCTTTAGCCTTTCTCAGGTGTTCATCTGCTATATTTTTTTCTTCTGAAAAATGCTGTTTGCTGGAGAAAGAAACAAAAATAAGGAAGTGAATATAGATGTTTTGAATCTTCAAGCTATAAAATAGTCATTTAGAGGCAAGTGGAAAAAAACAGCTAAGTGTTCCTGAGTTTTAGAACAAACATTTTCAAATCACCCTAAAGCCCCTTATTAAATTGAAATCTTCACCATTTCCCCAAAGAACCCCTTTCATTTTGCCTTTAAGTTTGCCATTTCCTTCCACTGTAACAATCTTTTTTTTCCTTTTTCTTTTTTGTCATCTTCCCTTTTAAACCTCCCCAGCTTAAATTCTACCTTCTTTAAGAAGACATCCCATACGTCAAAGTGGAAATGAGTTCTACATCTTTCAGTGTGTTTTCATACTTGGATATTCTTCTCTCATAGGATAGTTTTCATTCTGTCTTGCAATGTATGTGTGTGTGTGTGTGTGTGTGTGTGTGTGTGTGTGTATCCAAGGATTATTTTTGCTATTAGCCTTAAGCTTCTTGAGAGCAGGGATCTTTGTCCATACATTCATTCATTCACTTATTTATTCAACATTTGGTTAGTAATTATTTTTCGGCAAGCACTGGAAAGCACTCTGGGCAGTTTACAGTATAAACACATACCCTATCTTCTTAGAACTTACAGACCAGTAGAGAAGAGTGACAGTCAACAAATAGTACTAGAAATAATTATACAAATACCAACTATGATGACTATTATAAAATAAAATTATCAAGTGTTATAAAGATTGAATTTAATTAGTGATTTTAGGAGATTTCATCCAAGGAAGGATAATCTTGAAATGCGAACCACAGAAGAGACATTAGCTGGCCAAAACAAGAACTGGCGGTCAGAAAGTGTAGGAAAGAGCTCATAGAGTTCAAGGATCTAAAAAAAAATGTGATGAGACCTTTCCTGAGCCATCTTTATAAATGCCATAATTTATATGTTGTGGGATTTGCTCTTCCCCCAGGGTCAGATGTCCAAGATGAAAAGATAGAGTTAATCCAGTTCACAAACGAACATGGATTTTTTTGTGGGCATCCCATCTATTCTGCCACAATGGGGTAATTACTGAAGGAAAAGAATCAAAGTCCTAGTGCCTGCTTTTAACCCTCATTCTGTACTATAACTAGGTCATAAAAAGGCCTACAAAGGTCATGGGAGAAAATGTTAACAAGTATTTTGTAATCCAGTCATCCTACTGGAAATTAGAATCCATTTGTATTAAAAAAGAAATATATAGCATTAGAGCCTACTTATGAGGTGGTATTATGATTTGTAGAGGACATAAAACAGCTCAAAAATTCTCAACAACAAATATTCCCGTGAACATTGTTCTTATTCATCATTTTAGTCACTCTCCACTTCACCTTTTGAGTAACTCCAAAGAAACCACATCTATACTTACAAAATTTCAGCACACAGGGCACATTTGTTGCCATGCATCCTGCCATCAGGGCCACGGACTGGCTTACTCTCCCATGTACAAGAAAGTGTTCCATTCCTCACTTGGTTTTCATATTCCTTGCAGAAATTCTTTAAAAAGACAAGTAATTACATTTAGCACTTTTCTATTCTTTAATCTAGAAAATGTGCATCATGGATTTATAGTCAAAGAATGTCATATCTAGAAAGTGTTGGTGAACACACACAACATATTAATGAGAAATAGTAATTACATTGTCAAATTACTCGGTACCTGTATATACTATGTCATGTATTTATTAAAAGGTAAAAGAGCCTAGGAAAGAATAAGGCTGAGCAAATACTTTCTAAAATCAGTTTTTGTTCACTTGCAAATCTATGGAAAAAGATAATAGATAAAAGATCTGTCATGAGGTTCCAACAAAGACATAACAAAACACAGCAGCCAAGACAAAACAAAAGTGTTGCCAATGAGCAGAATATAGAATCTGTAAGATGAGATACTTAAGAGCTACTTAATATGGAACAAGTCAAGAACAATTTACTTAGTTTGCAAGGAAAAAGGAATAAGACGGTATCCAACAGCATTATGCTTACTCTATTTGTTTTCTCTGTGGATCATTTTTATATATACTCTGCCACCTTTATCAATGTTCATTTCTAACACTGCAGGTGGAAACCTCAGGAGTGAACCTAATTTTCCTTCATTACCCACTTAGAAATGCAGACCATCAAGACTAATCTTCATTTAGAAAACCTAAAAAGGTTGTGACTTCCTCCCAAAATTCAGAAGAGGTTTATACACACAAATTTCCTGATTGATGCTTGAATTCAGTATTTTCAAGTTTCTCTCTGTGTTTTGAAAATTCTATTTGATAAGGGCCATATATATGTGTGTGTGGGTATGTGTGTATACAAAAGTTATATTTAATTATATATGATAAATATATAAACTTTAAAACACTATACCAAAACACTACCTGATAGCATATATTACTATAATATAATCTATAAAAATGCTTCTCTGTGGCCTTTTTCAACTGTATGACCCTCATCTTCCCATTTCAGCTAAAAAATCGTGAGCATACTGCAGTATTATTTACAATAGACAAGACGTGGAACAACCTAAGTGTTCATCAGTAGATAAATGGATAAAGACGATGCCATATATACATATATACAATGTGTATGTATGGATGGATGGAATATTATTCAGTCATGAAAAAGAATGAAATCTTTCCATTTGTGACAGTATGGATGGGTTGTAGAGGGTATTATGCTAAGTGAAATAAGTCAGACAGAGAATTGTAATTACTGTATGACTTTCCTTATATGTGGAATCTAAAAAAACAAAACAAAGGAACAAATAAAACAGACTCATAGATACAGAGAACAAACTGGTGGTTGCCAGTGGGGAGGGGAGTGGGGCGGGGTAGGGGAAATAGGTGAAGGGGATTAAGAGGTACAGACTTCCCATTATAAAATAAATAAGTCATGGAGATGTAATGTACAGCAAAGGGAATATAGTCAGTAATATTATAAGAACTTTGTATGGTGACAAATGGTATCTAGACTTATCATGGTGACCGTTTTGATATATATATATATATATATATATATATATATATATATATGTATATATATATATATATATATAATCAAATCACTGTGATGTACACCTGAAACTAACGTGATATTGCATATCAGTTATACTTCAATTAAGAAATTTATTTTAAAAGAGAGTGTGGTTTGGAGTCAGAAGGGAAATTAAACTGTGGCTCTAACTCACTGGGAGACCATAGCAAAGTCACATCACCTTTGAGACTTCAGTCTCACTACCAACACAAAGGCAGTTTTCAGAATAGCTGCTCTTTAGGACCTTTTCTAGATCTAGTATTCTCTGATTTAAAAAAATATATAACTCACACTTCATTAGGACACTTTAAAAGAGAATCTAATGAGGAGATATTTGTCTTTAGAGGAGTAATGGGTGTGTTCCGAACTTCCTGGTTGTAACAATCTAGGAATACAGACGCAGAAGCCAGTCACCTGATAATCACAGTGTGGTAATGAAATTGATGCTCAATGGTTCCCATAAAAGAAACAATGATAATTTCAGTTTATAAGTTGTGATTCATCCAAGGAGATTCTAAAGAAATGCTGTGTGATCAACCCACTGACAGGTTAATTATGGGGCAAATATTGAGCCATCACAATAATGCAGTCCTGTTCAACATAATCATGTCCAATGACCCCACCAAAACAATGATCCCAGCCACAGACAAAAAGAAGGAAAAGTAGCTGAGGCATGATGAAAGACAAGGGAAAAGAAACTCCCTATTTATGAAGTAATAAAATGTTGAATATCACAAGATGACCCAAAGTGTTATACTGAAATTTAACAAGCACCACAACAAAATTGCTTTTCAAATCTGTGAGTGTTGACCACATTATGGATAATTATGAATGCTCTGTGTTTCTTAATTTAAATTCTGAATGCCCTATTTAGGGTGGGACATTTGTTTCATTGAATGGCATTATGAAGTGGAAGTTCAGCTCTTAACTACCAAAAATTGCACCTGTGTCTCCCTTAGGAAAACATATGCCCTACAATCCACAAAAATAGTATCTTTTTATTAGCACCAAAGGGTGCAGGACACAGAATCAGAATCCAACAGGAGGGTAAAATTGAGATCATTTACCCAGCCTCCTTATTTTACTAATAATGAAAATTGAGACCTAGACAGAAGAGATGAGTTGCTCAGTTTCACACACCCAGAGAAGGACTAAAACTCAGGTGTTCTGACTTTTCAACGAAAGACTACTCATTACCAAAGTAGCTGCTATCACTTTCACTGAAAGTAGGGTTTAATAACCTTGGTGATTTAAGAAATCCAGGCTGTGTTATCTACAATGCATATTCAATTAACGAAAGGAATAATTTTTTATACTAGATTGAAAAACTAAATCATTGAATAATTTGAAAAACCTTAATTTTAAAGTTATTTTAAAAACAATATCAATAATTAATTGTTTGAGGTTTTTGTTTAATCAGAAGCATGACCTTTATAAATGCACGCCTCTCTGAACATAATAACCATAATGGAAAAATGAATAACTAATTTGCATCAGTGGGAATATACATAAAATACACCAGTGGATATACTGTTTAAAAGATTCTGGAATTATTTTCAAGTTATTCCTGTCAAATTTATATTAAGTTGCTTTTTTAACTAATTTATTCAAAGCAAAAGTAATTTACACTAAGTCAAAGAGAAGTCTGGTGGAAACTAAGCAAAATTTAATTTGCATAAACTTTGTCTTCTCGTTTTTTTTAAGCAAGCAGAGTATTTTGAGCTTTAGGTGGGAAATGCTATTTTAACTTTGAATCTAGTGATTAATATACTTAGGAATATTATACTAGGAATATTGTACTAGGAATTCAACTTGGGAAACTTTAAAATTAAGGAGAAAAGTTCAATGTAATAATGAAGAACAATGACATTACTGAATTACCTTAAAGGTTCAAGTATAAATTGATAATATTTATGTCCACAAGAACCAAACTGTATTGATGAGAAATTTACCTTTTCAGCACTTCGTCGAATTTTGGTTTCACCTTCTCGCTTGGCATTTTCTTCAGCTTCTTTTAAGCTGTTAAGAAAAGAAAATGGTCGGTTTATGACTTTATCATATCTTCAGTGTCCAGTTCTGTGCTAAGCACTTCAATATCCTTTGCTCAACTTGCTCAACCCATCCACTTACATGAGACAAGCTTTGCCTGTCTTGAATGTTTGAGCCAGAAAACTGCCAAAGATAAGGATGGGTGTGAAACTGACTCACTGACAATCAATTAGAAGCCTTGTTCTGTAAAACTGGATGGGTGTGACTCCTTGATTGACACACAGAAGATTGTCAGGAAAACTTGCTTTAACAGGCAGAGCCAAGAGCTTTAAAACAATGCCGTGACAAGGATGAAACCAAACTAAGCATTTGAAGTACACGTTGTCATCCACACCCTTATGTATAGCTTTTTAAACCTTGTAAAGTACTTGTTTGCCTTCATGTAAAAGCACCCTTGTCAATAAAAGCTACATTGAACTGAGCTTCTAAGTCCTTTCAGATCTATTATCTAACTGCAGTTCAACTTGGAGATAGACAAGACTATCTTAGTTCTACAGAGGAAGAAACCAACCACGAGTCAGGGAGGTCAGATTCTCTTTTTTAGCTAGCACACGGTAAGAAACACAGAATCATAGCATTAGGGCAGGTTTGAGCACTAAAAGTGCATGCCTCCTAGATAAGAAAGTGGAAATGAGGATGATTTCCTGTCTGGAAACCAGTTATAATAACTATTTTTAAACCTGAGAGGACATGCCCTCGAATTCCACACAGCATACTATAATTTTCAAAGACAGATGTGAAGTCCTTTAATCTGTTAAATCTTTCTCTCTGCTGATTTTAAAAATCCAGTGATATAAATAGAGCACTTTAAGGCTTGCTGACAAACGGATTAGAGAATCTATGCTTTAACAGCCAGAATATTAAAGACTCTTTGGATCTTACTCATATCTCTGTCTCTGTGCTCAGAGCAGTGTCAGGCACTGAGAGAAAGATTAACGCAACAGTTCTTCCCTTTTATAAAGTCCCACCTTTTATACAACTAATAAATTCAGCCACATGACATTATTTTAAATTAGACTGTCATCTTCAGTGAGAGTATCTATACATGCCTGAATGAAGCAGTGCATGTCAAATGACTGACTTAGATTATTCCACGAGAGCACCTTTTAAATTTTGAAATATTATGCCTTATAAAACACTGTGCATTTTCAAGTCATTATAATTAAATAAATTAAATAACTAGCATAACCGCTTTATCTACTCCTTTTTTTTTTTTTTGCGGTACGCGGGCCTCTCACTGTTGTGGCCTCTCCCGTTGCTGAGCACAGGCTCCGGACGCGCAGGCTCAGCGGCCATGGCTCACGGGCCCAGCCGCTCCGCGGCATGTGGGATCCTCCCGGCCCGGGGCACGAACCCGTGTCCCCTGCATCGGCAGGCGGACTCCCAACCACTGTGCCACCAGGGAAGCCTTATCTACTCCTTTTACGAAAATTTATCAGGGGACATGGGTTCGTGCCCCGGTCCGGGAAGATCCCACGTGCCGCGGA